>NC_081360.1:18644528-18944528 GCF_030684315.1 Stegostoma tigrinum | reverse complement strand
GGGGGAGGGGAAAAGGGGTCAGGGGTAAAAGGGGGGGAAGGGGAAGGGGTAAATAGGAAAGGTTTAGTGAGGGGGGGGAAGGGGGGGAAAGCCACTAACCGCCCTCCGGCCGCCGCTCCTGTCGCCGCCTCTCGGACTGAGCGCCAGACGTACTAACCGCTGCACGGGCCTGACTGCGCGAGCCCAACCGCCGCCGCCCCGCCTTCGGCCAATCACGACGGCGCGAATGCCCAACCGGCCCCGCCAATCACCGCCGCCGCCCCGCCTTCGGCCAATCACGGCGGCGCGAACGCGCACCCGAACCCGCCAATCACGGCCGCCTCCCCGCCCTCGGCCAATCACGGCGGTGCGAACGCACACCGGCCCCACCCCTCCCACCAATCACCGCCGCTGCTGCTTATTCAACCAATAGCGGCAGAGTTGCCTTCCCCTTCACCCCTCCACCCAGAGAGAGCCCGTACCCCGCCATGTCCAATTCCATTCAGAACACCGACACTCTCGTGGCAGGGACCAATCCACAGCCGGCTTTTCCCGCGTGACAAGGCAGGCCCGCCAATCGTGAATGCGACTGTGCGCAGCCGCGCGATGCCGGCTGCGGGCGACCGGCAGGCAGTAATGGCGGATGCTGCACGCTGAAGGTGTGGAAGGCCTCCGTTAGGAGGCGGCTCTCGGGCAAGGGGGAGGGGAGGAGGTAAATACGACGGCAGGCCAATGACAAGCAAGGTAATTGTGTTCGAGACTAATGTTCGTGATCTGAAGCCGCAGTCCTCATTGGCCCCAAAGCAGATGCCGGGGCCGTCCCATTCCTCGTACAATCAAAAGTCAGTATGTAATCATGCTCCAGGGGTCACACCGTTTACAAAACTCCAATCAAAAGACGAGGGCTGCGTGGTGCAATCGTAGTCATTTCAGCTTCAGTCGCGAACTTGGCAAAATACACTCTGGTTGTGCCCAGAAGTATGGTCACTTGCTGCTAAGTAGCAAACCAGAGGAACTACAGCAAGGTTGCAGCCCTATTTTGATTTCTTTTAAACGGTGCTTTAAAGCATATTTTGAAACGTGCAAGTTAAACTTGTATCTATATCTTTCTCACTCCTCTGGTTTCCCCAGATTAATGGCCAACGAAATATGGTTCAAATCCACTCACTGGAGTGGGCCATATAGCCTGTTTTCCATGGTATTTGATAAGACTGGAAGAAATAGGAACAGTGTAGGCTGTTCAGCCCTTCAAGCCTGCTTCACCATTCAATAGGATCATGGCTGATCCAACATTCTTCATATTGCTTTCCTGTCTTTTTCCTGTAATGCTTGATTTCTCCTGATCAAGAACATATATTTAAGACTAAAATGCACAAGGGCTCTGCTCTTTATAGGAAGGAGTTCCGAAGAAACTCAACCCTCTGAGAAGAAATTCCTCTCCACAGACTTAAATTGGCACCCCATTATTCTGACACTGGCGTCTGATCATAGACTCCACCATGAGGGGAAGCATTCTGTCAAGTACCCCAGGCCTGAAACGTCACCTTTCCTGCTCCTAAGATGCTGCTTGGCCTGCTGTGTTCATCAGCTCCACACCTTGTTACTCTAAGACTCCTATGTTTCAACGACATCATCAATGTTGGCTGATCTGCACCATTTAGTTGGTTTTGCTCCATTTCACTTTCACCCCGTGCATCTTGTTCTAACATTGTGTCTCTCTAGGTTTGTTTGCCAAGAAATGTCTCTCAACTGCAGACATTTATATGTATCAAATCATTTTTATAGTAATTTTTGATACCTTGAATGAATTGCCTCTATTCTAAACTTGAGGCATTACAACTACTATTGCCATTCTTTCCTCGTCGTTTAGTTCTTTCTTGTTATAATTCTGGTAAATCTGTGCTGTAATTCTACTGAGGTCAATTTATCTTTCCTAAAGTGATATATGCAGTTTTTCAGATGGGAATTTGACAAAGGTTCTCCATAGCATTCACTTGTATATTTCTTAATTTTTGTACCTTTCAGCTAGCTTGTTGTGCTTTGCATACTTGGACACATAAACCTTTTTCTGCCTTCCATTCTGTACACAGAATAGTTACTGCACAGAAGAGTACAATACGGTCCATCATGTCCGTACTGACACTCTGTAAAACCTATCCAATTGGCCCTTTACCTTTTCTCGGTAAACCTGCAAATTTTCACTTTTCAGAAAATTATCTAATTCTCTTTTAAAAGCCTGCAGCCCCGTCATGCTCCTAGGTAGTGCAGTCCAGATCCTAACTACTCTCTGTATAGAATGACTTTTTCTCATGTTGCAATTTTTTTTTGTTAATCCCCTTAAATCAGTGTCCTCTAAATCCCTTGTATAAATGGGAATAGTTTCTCCCTGTCTACTCTGTTCAGACTTCTTGTGATTTTGAACACCTGTTTATATCCTTTTCTTCTCTGAAGAGAACAGCCCCAGTTTTGCAATGTATCCTTGCTGAATTTCTTGCCCTGAAACCATTCTGTTATACTTTCCAATTCTTTCCTGTCCTTTATACTTTGTGATAGTATTCTGGGCAGAGCTGCACAAATTTGCTTGCTGAGGCTGAAGTTTTCATAAATTGTAAAATTTCACCATAACTTACATACTTTTGTTTGTCACTTGTCATTTGTGAGTCGTTAGGAGGTGGGGGGATTTGTTCTGTTTGTTAGTAATTCTGTTAATTTGTTTACTCTTGGGTTGAAATAAATAAATTGTTATCTGTAAAGTGTCTATCAGGGATTTTCTTTCATTTAACCTCTTCTTCTCCGTAACACTGTTTAGAATTGTACCTTTTGTTTTATGTTTCCATTCCTCATTCTTCTTACCAAATTGTATCACCTAATCTATTTCATTCATGCTGGTGTTCAGGGAGAGTGGTGGGATAGGCTTTGATTCAAGAGTAACTGCACTTATATTTGTGTAGCACCTTTCCAAACCTCAGTCCATCCAAAAGCAGTTTGCAGCCAATGAAGGATTATTGAAGTGTTATCACCATCATCATTTTTTTTAAAGACAATTTGTATGCAGTAATCTCTCCCAAAAAAAAACAATATAAATATATTTCACTGCTACAGATCAGGCAGACCATTACGACTCTAACTCCCTTCTTTTTCAAATAAAGCCAGAATCATATCCATTTGAGATGAGCAGTTTAACATCATATTTGAAAGACAACAACTCTCAGCATTGCAGTGCCAGGTCATGCTTGTTTTGAAAGGATTGTCTTGATGTCTCCAGGAGTTATCATCTTTTCACAAATGTGAGGAAACCAGGACATAATCAGGGCATCTAAGAACGTTTCCTCATTTTCTTTGCACAATTGAAACTAATTGTGGAAGCTGTGGGGAGCTGGGCAGGGAAAAACGCTGTGAGACAGAGGGGAGTAATTGGTGGCAGAAGGTCACTCAATAAAAATCTTCAAAAATACATTCACTCACTGTGGACAACTATGAGAGTCTCCCCTGCTTCCCCAAATCTATCAGACTGTCAGCTAATAGGGCTGGCTGTCACTGAACCAGTGCTGTCTTGGAGGTATTGCAATATTTTCTGTCTTTTTGGCATCAATTACGTGTCTTCCCAAATTGAGTTGTGACCCTAGTGGGGGTCGTGAGCTCCGAGGCAGCAGCACCTGCTATGGACCTCAGATGGATTTCTGACAGCAGTGAGGCCCCTTATGTTCTTTTTCTATTTGTGGACATAATCTAACAAATAAATCCTAGGCCTGATTGCTGCTGCTGTTTTTTAAAAATGGGGTCGATGACTTCTTCAGCTGGAGCGAAAATCAAACCCATATTATTGGAGTTCTAGCCATCTGAACTAAACATCCCCTATGCAGGATAGGAGTAACTACAAAAAGTAAACTGCAGGATGAACAATAATACTCCAGATTCTAAAACAAAACTGAAAGTAAACCAAGAGTTTTGATCATCTTAACAGTAATTAACATCCAACTGAAATGAAAACTGTCCAATGTATCTCAATGCACTATGATGATGGTGTGGTCTAAACAGTCATTGATCAAAATATATAACTCTCAATACCTCACTTTGCAAAATTAAATGAAGCAGCTAATGTTGTGATTTTGCTAAATAATTAGTATTTGCTACACAATTATTTTTGCAGCTTAAAGAGTAAAGATCTTCCTAATTTGTAAGAATATTAAGGCCAGTGTATTTTGGACTGTGTCTTGAGTGCTCATGAATAATAATTCATCAGTCTTTAATTATGTATAGAGAGAGGAAAGATGCACGAAAAGCCCAAGTGTTTGAGGCTAAGAGCAGATCGGGCCCACTGGTGGTGATGAGGGCAGTGGGGAAGGGTTCCCTTCTGAAATGCACATATTCAATGGAATTTTCCTAAATGCACAGAAACTCTAACCAATTCTTATCATTTTTTTTCAGTTTTCTGTCTGAAGGCAAGTGCCATCAACAGCCACGATCTCCACTGTGGACAGGGCAAAGAGGTAGTTTCCAAATACATATGAGCCAGAACAAGGATGGAATTCTGTGCCATTGGCACCAAGTACCAGCTGAGCCAACAAGGTCCCCAGTAAGTCAGAATAACTATGACAACATGCACTTTTCAAATTCATCTCATAGCTTGGAGCAATGAGTAGTGATGATCAGGGATCCAATTTTCTTTCTAACACTTGATTATTATTTGTCAATCCCCAAAGATAAGCAATAGCTTCCTCATTTGCTAAGTTGCAGGCGTTTGCCATTTAGTCTGGCACTATATTAGCCTAGACACTCCTCATTTAGTCTAGACACTCCTCGGTAAAGTGCAATATTGCTTGTGTCTCTCCACAGCTGCATAACTGGTTTGAGATAACACAGTGTGGAGCTGGAGGAACACAGCAGGCCAGGCAGCATCAGAGGAACAGGAAAGTTGACATTTCGGGTCGGGACCCTTCTTCAGACCTGATTGAAATGTTGACTTTCCTGCTCCACTGATACTGCCTGGCCTGCTGTGTTCCTCCAGCTCCACACTCTGTCATCTCTGACTCCTGCATCTGCAGTTCTTGCTGTCTCTGTGTAAGGGGTTGGTACTGATGCCCTGTGGTGGTGGTTGGCTGCACAAGCACCCTGACTCCATGAACCTGTTGAACAAGGACCACTTTCACCATGATAGGTCAAAATCTACCATTAAATAAATGAAGTCCGTCACTAAAACGTGCTAGTGACTCTGATTCTCACCCTTTGATCCAAAAGATGTCTACCGGTAGAACTTGCTCAGGAAGATAATTCTATGAGGAGCACACAGATGTTAGGCAGAGTAGTTGGATTGAATGTGTCATTGTGGAGTAAGTGATGTGCAGCCTGGCTGATTTCAAGCATCTTATGAGACTTCGTCGGTGGGCAAAGAGCAAGAAGCCGAGTGAGGGATGTAGAGAGGACGACTTCGGTTATGATATGCATTGTTACATTCAACTGAGTGATGTGTTTGATAACCTTTGCCAAGAAGTTACTCTGCTGCGGAATATGATGTGACGCATGCTGAGGTCCAGTGTTGTGTCAGCAGTCTCTCCTGCTCTTACCAACTGCCTTTGGAATGTGTTAGGAAGGGTTTTCAGGATGATATCCAACTGTTTAGCTGCATTATAAACACACCTTCTTCAGTCCTATAGTGGGACTCAAATAGGAGTCTCTGGCTCAGAGGCAGGCAATACTGCCGCTGTGCCACTACACCCTTTGATCTTATATTCACCGTTTAGTTAATAATATAACACTTTGGGTGATCACAAATTTGGTGCACTCATTGAGAATGTATTTACCTGGCTCCTGTATGCACTCACCTTGAAGTTACTCCCCGCATTAAGTTGAAAGGGCAAGCACTGTGTATTTCTGAACTTCCAAATTCCATCTGTGGTCCACAATCGAACTCTTCATAAAGCATTTGGTTAGTCAATAAATGTATTGTACCTGACCATTTGACCTGTTTTATTTACGGATGACTGTCATATACTCTGTCCAAAGGCAATTTTTAAGAAAAAGTGATTTGTATTATTGGTCTAAAACGTATCATTTGCAAATAACTTTAGTTTAGGCATTTTCATGTGTATGCTTACGCATAATTGATTATTAGCTGATGGTCATTCATGGACACACAAACAACATAGCTTGACAGGCGTGGAACATAAAACAATATTACTTGAGATGCATGCCATGAGCAATAACTTAGACTAAACTGTCTCTGTGAGATAACCTATTAATTGTGAATTTATTGCTCAGTTGTATTTTTTTTATGCAGCTGGTGGTCATTAACTAGGGATTGATTTGCACTTTTGAGATATAAAGAAAAGCAGATGAGATACATATTTGAAATGTGTAACATGTTGAATAAATAAATATTTTAAGAAAAGTATGTAATGATTGGTTCTATTTTTATCCTTCCATTTTAATTGGTTTTCTGTAATTTAACTGAAGTTAGTCCACAAAGGCCAGTATCCCATCACCAAGCCTCACTTTATTTACATATACATAGCACATGACATTGACCTAGCTAGCTCATCCTAGAGTAAGCAGAACCCTGATACTCCCGTTTATATCTGTCAGCTAGAACTCCTTGATTGGGGTTGTTAACCCTGTCCGATTGGAGAACTCATATTCTGCGAGGTCCACCTGGCTGACGTTGTTCCAGTCACTACATCCCTAACCCACTTTAGTCCCAGAACATAGGTCCATTCGTTTTCCTGTAGCTTTTGCACCGTGTCAAGTTCCTCCCACTCTGCCTCGGATTCTGGCGGTGAATATCGGACTATAGTACACCTCTTGCACCTGCAACGTCTTGAAAGAAATTCATCGTCAGGCAGTAACAGCATTGAGGCTGCAACATTTGCCACATCCATTTCATCATCAGGAATTTCTCTGACACTAGGCAGACTGGGAAAACACGTGGATACTGACAGCCATGCTAGATGTTCAGTGCGGCCGGGTATGTTTTGCTCCAGCTCCGTTTGTGAATTTGCAGCTTTCACGTGGTCCATGTTTGTGAGCGCTGCTCCTACCCGAGTCTTGTACGTCACAGGACCTGACCCCCCCATCAACCGTGTCCCTTCCCACACAGGGCCATTCCTGTGGCTTCAACACTAAACTTTGTCGCCTGAAGTAAACTGTCTATCTCGCTTAGAGAAGTGTGGCATTGGTGTTCCTGATGCAGTTTCACGCCCAGGTCCAGGAAGACCAGGTTTAACCTGGTGCGGAATCTTGTCCCCATTTTCAAATCTGTTGGCACTATCTCTGTAGTTGCATGAAAGGTGGTCCTATAATCAAAGAAGAACCAGGACTATTTGGTATCAAGTGAAGCCGTAGACTACTTCTTGAAGCCTCCGTTCAAAGTTTCCGCCAGACCATTGGATGATGCATGGGATGGAGCTGTCCATTGATGCTGAATGCTATTCAACTTTAGGAAGTACTTAAATTCCTTGCTGGTAAATGATCTCCCATTGTCTGTGACCAACCCCTTTAGGAGTTTGTGTTTTGCAAAAGATGCTCACAGTTTTTCAATCATGGCCTCCGTGCTTGACGAAGGAACTCTATGCACATCCAACTACTTTGAATGGTTGTACACAATGACTGAGAACATTGAGCCCATGAAAGGACTGGCATGGTCAATGTGTATCTGAGTCTAGGGTTCACCTGGCCACTCCTACAAATTTGGTGGAGCTGCTGGTGGTAATTTTTGTCCTTGTTGGCACTCTGGGCACTGTCCAAAGAATGTGGCTATGTCTGCATCCAGTCCTGGCCACCAGACATAACCTCTCATCAAAATCTTCATCTTGTAAACCCCTGGATGACCCTGGTAGAACTTAGCCAATATCTGGCAGCGACCTTTACTCAGGACGATCACACTGGCTCGCCACAATAATATGCCGTCCTGTACAGGGATCTGGTCTCTCTGGGTCCAGAAAAGTTTCAGTCCTGGTTGTGATGGGTCTCTTGTTTCCCTCATTGCCATCAGCTGTTTTAATTTTTCCAGGATGGAATGTTTCTGTGTCCGCAGTCTGACATTGTCAGCGGTGACCAGAGGGTTGTCCAGAAAATTTAAAACCAGGATGGACACTTCTAGTGACAGCACCGTCGGTGGTGTATCCACCAGTGGGATACAGCTCAGGCATCTGCATTTACCACTAGGCCTCCTGGTTGCTGTTCCAACTTGTAATTGTATGCACTCAGAATAAGAGCCCACTGCTGAATTCACCCTGAAGCAATGGGCGGCATGATCCTGTCCTCTTTAAGTAGCCCAAGGAGGGCTTTATCCATTACTATTAGAAATTTACATCTGTCAAGGTATTGGTGGAATTTTCTCACACCAAAGATGACTGCCAAATCCTCCTTCTACATTTAGGCATGTTTAAATTCAGCACCCGGCCAAAGTCCAGGAAGCATATGCTATTGGATGTACCTCTCTGCTGGGCCACCAGTGAGCCAACACTACCCTGATAACGTATGGGGAGGCATTACATGTCAGCACCACATCTTGCTTGGGTAGTGAGCCAATGCTTTCAATGACAACAGCTGTTTCACTTCCCTTAGGCTGCATCTTGGTTCCAAGACCATTTCCAAGGCTGATGCTTTTTCAATAGCAGATGTAAGGACTCCAGGATGGAGGCCAGGTTATCTATGAATTTTCTGTAATAATTCACCAACCCAAGGAAAAATGTTTGCTCCAGTACAGACATGGGGGCCAAGGCACCTTTGATCCCCCTCATTTTATCTTTCACCGGGGGTGACATGGTCATGTCAACTCTGTAGCTTAAATAAGTCAATTGTGATGCCTGGAACACGTTTTTCCATCCCAAGGCTAAACCTGCCTTGGAGAAATGTTTAAGCACTGTGTCCAAGTTCTCTAAATGCTCTTAATTGGTTTTCCCAGTTATTAGAGCATCATCCAGATAAATGGCAACCTGGGGTTGACCTTGTAAAATATTCTCCGTTGTCCACAGGAAAATGGCACAGGCTGATGATACCCCAAAAGGCAGTCTCATACATTGGTATGAATCCTTATAAGTATGCATCGCTTATGTCCAGCTTCATGAAGGGGCCCCCTGCCTGCTTTGCATATAATTCCTCTATGCGAGGGATTGAGTATTTATCCAGCTGTGAAAAGTGGTTTACCATTTTGTTTGAAATCCCCAGAAGGCGAACCGACCCATCAAACTTCACAATCGGTACGACCCAGTGGTGCCCATTGTGCAAACTGTGCTGGTTTGATGATTCCTTTGCTTTCCAACCTCCCAATCTCTGCTTCTACTTTTGCACAGAAAGCAAATGGCACCAGGTGGGCCTTGCAGAATCGTGGAATGACTTCTTGGTCAACATGTAAGGTGGCCTTGGCCCTTTTGATAGTCCCTAGACGTCGCTGACAATCTTCTGAGGCATTTAATTAGGACTTCACTCAGACAGTTATTTTCTAATTGAAAAATGTTGAACAAATCAAGTCAAATCTTCCTCAAACCAATTTCACCCCATCAAGCTTGGGCTGGAGCTTTTTACTGCAATCAATGATAACTGAACCAGCTGCCTGTCGTAAGACACTGGAACCAAAGTTGTATTCTTCATCTGTAAAGGTTCCCCCATATAAGTTCTGAGTTAGGCCAAGGTCTTATGCAACCTTAAGGGTTGGAATCCAGAGCAAATTTTGGTAAAGACTAGTTCCACAACCACTGATACAGCCATGCCAGTACTGAGCTCCAGTAGAACTGGGTGGCCATTTAACCAGACGCTTATTTTGATTGGTGATAATGGGAACTGCAGATGCTGGAGAATCCAAGATAATAAAATGTGAGGCTGGATGAACACAGCTGGCCCAGCAGCATCTCAGGAGCACAATCTGGTGGTTGCAAAGCAACTTGACTGTTCCAAACCAATTGTAGATTGACTATACAGGATGTGCACACTACTGGACACTGGACTATGAGTTCTCTTCTCATTTCAGGCCGAGTGGGGCACTTTCGCTGTTTTGAGTCTGCATATCAGCAATAACTACAATGGCCTACCAGCCCAGATCCCTCAAGAAAATTTTAACTGTTTGGCTGAGGTTTGGCATTGTTTTGGGGTTTTGTTGTTGCCTGCCTAGAGTCCCTCAGTTCAGGATATGGCTTGAGTGAAGCTATGCAATTGCCTTAAATCAACTCCGTATTCCACAAACTCAGTTGGCCTGGTGAGGGTATCCACTTCTGTTGAAATACCTGTAACTCCTAAGTTCCACTTGCTGCATTTTATAATGATAAAGCCAGTTGTAGTACCTATTTGAAGTCCAGCTGGGCTTTAGTTCGTAGATGCTTTTGCATGGTCACATCAATAATGCCACATCTTGCAGCGTCTCACTAAGGGTTAAACCAAAGTCACATGCCTCTGCCAGTCATCTTTATCTCATCAAAATTCCTGATACGAATTCCCCTTGTTCTCGAACTGCTGAGTAAAACCAATAGTATCTCAGAATTAAGGGTGGCTCAGGATTATGATATACCTTAACTAAATCCATCAACTCTTGAAAGGTTTTAGCATCTGGTGACTTAGGAAACGTTACACTCCTAATAACTGACAAAGCGGCGGATCTTCAAGCTATCCATAGAATTACTCATTGCTTTTCATCTGACTCAATGTCATTTACCTGGAAAAAAATTGCACATTCTTTCCATGTACTGTGTCCAGTTTTAAATAGTAGGATTGAATGAGTCAAGCTTATCAAAAGGTGGCATGATGTCAGAAATGCTTGCTACAACTCAAAGACAGCTGTTGCGAACACATCTTCTCAGCGGCATGTTTTTCTCTTGTCACAACTGAAATAACTCCACAGAGACCGGTATCCTGTCACCAAGTCACCCTTTATTTACATTTGCATAGTACTTGACACTGACCCAGCTTGCTCGGAGTTGGGTTCTTGAGTGAACAGACCCCCGACAATCCTGTTTATATCAGTTAGCCAGGGCTCCCTGACTGGATGAGATTAACAGCCCCAATGAGGGAACTCATATTCTACGAGGTCCACCTTGCTGAGCTCATTCCAGTAAGTACAATAACATGATGTTGGAGATTGGTTACACAATATTGGTTGAAGATTGGAAGGTAAGAAACATTTTTTCAGACAAATAACAAATCTCCAAGGGGCCATTGTGGAAAGTGATAGAAATCAATTATAATTTATTAGATTTGATTATCCTCTGATGTTCTCAGAGTCTGAACCACATAACTAGTGGAAGAAAGAAGTGAATATGTGCATGTGGGTTGCATCTCTCCAAAGCAAAAACAAGATATGATCTCAAAACTTTGCTTCTTATAAGAATATAAGTTCTTTTTTGAGGCTCATACCTGGTAACAGTGATGAGGGGTTGATCCTTTTATTAGTGATCTTGAGTGAAATCCACAAGAAAGGGAAACTGTTAAATGTTCATGAGACATGCCAGATGTTGAGACTATATTTGTTCATCCATGGGATATGGATGCTGCTGGCTAGCCCATTCCTACTTGATCTTGAAAAGGTGCAAGTGAGTTGCAGTCCATCAGCTGTAGGTGCACCCGCGATGCTGTTAGGGCAAGAGTTCCAGGTCTTTACCCAAGTGATGGCAAGAAATATTCGTATACTTCCACGTCAAAATACTGCATGGCTTGGGAGGTACCTTGCAGGTGGCAATGTTCCAATGTTTGAGTTATGAGGAGAGGCTGGATAGGCTGAGACTTCTTTCCACTGGAGCGTAGGAGGTTGAGGGGTGACCTTACAGAGACTTATGAAATCATGAGCGGTATAGATAAGGTGTATAGCAGGTGTCTTTTCCCTAGAGTAGGGGATTTCAAGACTGCGGGGCATATTTTTAAGGTGAGAGGAGAAAGATTTAAAAAAGACGTGAGGGGCAACCTTTTTTACTCGCAGTTCATGTGAGGAATCAACTTTCAGAGGAAGTGGATGCGGATGCAGTTACAACATTTCAAAGGTATTTGGTAAGTACCTGAATAAGAAATGTTTGGAGGGATATGGGCCAAGTTCTGGCAGGTGGAACTAGTTTAGTTTGGAATGATGGTTGGTATGGACTGGTTTGACTGAAGGGTTTGTTTCCACACTGTATGACTCTATGACTGTGACTTTGTGATATATCTGCTGTTCTAGCCCTTCTAAATAAAGAGGTTGAGGGCTTAGAATGTGCTGCCAAATTAGACTTGGTGTATTGTCGCAGTGCCTTTTCTGGATGATGAATGGTGCTGCCATTATGCATCAGTAGTCGGGGGAGTGAATGTTGAGGATGGTGGATGGGGTGCCAGTCAAACGGGATGCTTTGTTCTGGATGGTTTTGACCCTCTTGAATGTTTTTGGAGTAGCACCCATCCAGGCCAGTGGAGAATATTCCACCGCACTCCTGACTTGTGCCTTGCAGATGGTGAATAGGCTTTAAGGAGCCAGGAGATGTTTCCTATTGTAGAATTCCCAACATTTGACCTGCTCTTAAAGCCATGCTATTTATATGGCTAAGCCAATTCAGTTTCTGATCAATTATAAACCTCAGTATGCAGATAGTGGGGGATTCAGTGATTAAAATGACATTGAATGCCAAGGAACAGTGATTAGATTCTCTCGAGTTTGGTGCAAATATTACTTGTCATTTGTCAGCTCAAGCAAACAATGGAATTGAATTTCCTGATGACAAATTTTAAGATGTGTGACATCATGGTTATTAAAACAATGCTGTCGTCTTTTCAGTAATGGGCTTTGTTGAGACACTCAAGCAGTGATCAATTATTGGTTAATCAACTGAAACATTATAGACTGCAAGTTGGCAACCAATTTTCACACAAGGAATTTGGTGTAGAAAATTGGAAGATATAGTACCCATCAAATAAATTTATTGAATCCCTACAGACCATTCAGTCCATCCTGTCCACACCAACCCTCCGAAAATCGTCCCACCCAGACTTTCCCCCCAACCCTACAATTCCAATGGTTAGTCCATCTAGCCTGTACATCCCTGAACACTATGGGCAATTTAGGATGGCCACTCCATCTAACCTGCACATCTTTGTGATTATGGGAGGAAACTGGAGCACCTGCAGGAAACCCACATAGACATGAGGAGAATGTGCAAACTCCACAGAGTTACACAAGGGTGGAATCAAACACAGGCCCCTGGCACTGTGAGGCAGCAGTGTTAACCACCGAGCCACTGTGCCACCCCGTTGGGTAAAATTCCAAATTTCCATTAGTATTGTGTGATAGACCTCAAGAGGGTGCTATAATTAATTGCATACTTACTATGCATTTTAATATTTACCTGCTAGACAGATGTTAGTCAAGATTGACATGTCTAAGAAAATTCAGAAGCACTGAACCTTGACATAAGAACAGTTGAGGCAGAATTTCAGGAAGTTTAGTGTAAAAGAGGAGTCACAGCAAATGGAAAGACTGCAGTAAGGTCATTTGTCTCGCTGGTAAGACAGTGGTCTGAAACATTGCATTTAAGTTGCTCAGGTCCATTCATCATGACGAATTGGAATGAATTATAGGATTTCAGATTGGAATCACTGATGGAAATAAAGAGGGCATCTTTGTATCTAAAATATTCCTCTGTTTTATGACGAGGATTCAAAGGAACTGAATATATTAGATCACCAACTGAGTAATGGTAATATAAGAAATCATGACACACATCTAGCAGCTTTAAATGTGGGGACAAAAGTAGGCCTAGTTACTTTGCTACTCGGGCTCTACCTTCTTGCCTTATCCTCATAACCCTAAATTCTGTTACTGATTAAAGATCTGTCTATCTCAGCCGGTAATTTTTCTGCAGCAAATAATTTCACAGATTCACTATTGTCTAAGACAGTAAATCCCTATTTCTGTCCTAAATGGGTAACTCCTTACTCTTAGCTATTGATCTCTAGTCCTAGACTCTCCCACAAGGTGAAACAACTTCGAGTATCTGCTCTGTCAAGTCCTCAGGAATCTTATATGTGTCAGTAAGGTCTCTCATTCTTCTAAATGCAATGAATACAGGCCTTGTCTGTGTATCCTCAAAAGAAAATCCCTTCATGCCCAGGATCAGCCTCCAATTTCTATATAAATTTTCTCAGATAAGGGAACCAAAACTGTGCAGAGTATTCTAACTGTGGTCTAATTTGTGCCATGTGATGGTATTAGCAAGACTTCCCTAGTGTTATACTTCATTCCTTTTGAAATGAAGGCCCAACACTCCATTTGCAATCTGAGCACGGGTCACTGGACCTGAAACATTTGCTCTGTTGTCTAAGAACAGATGCTGCCAGACCTACTGGGCATCTCCTGCAATTTTTGTTTTTTGTTTCAGATTTCCAGTACCCACAGTTCTTTGTTTTATTCCATTTGCCTTCCCTATTCCCTTATAAACTTAAACCCTGGCTTTTTTGATTCATGTATGAGGATCTAAAATTCCTCTGTGCTGCAGTTTTTTGCTGTCTTGCTTGACTTAAATGGTATTCATCTTCTCTATACCTGCCAAAGTGCACGACCCGACATTTTCCCATATGTTGAGTTTTTGGCTGATTCAGTTAACTTGTTTGTGTCCCACTGAAAAATGTTTGTGTCATCCTCGTCTCTAACATGTAATCTTGTTAATAATTCAAAGCAGGCATGTCGGTATGTCATCCTCTGAAGTTCTAATTCTCAGATAGATGATAAAAGTTCAAATGAGGATTCAAGCTCTACATCAGCTCATGTACACTTAAAGGTGGGGAGTGTTGCCGAACAAAGAGACCGAGGGATGCAGGTGCATTCTTCCTTGAAAGTGAAGTTGCAAACAGACAGGATGATGAAGAAGGCCTCCATTGGTCAGAACTATTGAGTATAGGAGTAAGGAGGTCATGTTGTGACCGTACAAAACATTGGTGAAGTCAATGTTCAGAATAGCATTCATTTCTGGTCTCCCTGCTACAGGAAGGATGTTGTTAAACTTGAAAGGATTCAGAAAAAAATTGCAAGTACATTGCTGGGATTAGAGAGCTTGAGCTCTAGGGAGAGGTTGAATAGGCAGGAGCTATTTTCCCTGGAGCCTTTGGAGGCCAAGGTGTGACCTTATGGAATTTTATGAAAATCATGAGGGGCCTGGATAGGGTGAATAGCCAAGGTCTTTTCCCCACAGTTGTGGAGCCCAAAACTAGAGGGCATAGGATTAAAGTGAGAGGAGAAAGATTTAAAAGGGACCTGAGGGACAAATTCTTCATGCAGAGGATGGTGCTTGTGTGGATTGAGCTGGCAGAGGAAGTGGTCAAGGCTGCTACAGTTATAACATGTACAAGACATCTGGATGAGTACATGAATAGGAAGTGTTTAGGGGTCAAATTCTGGCAAATGGGATTAGATCAGTTTGGGATACCTGGTCGGCATGGTGAGTTGGACCAAGGTGTCTGTTTCCATGCTGTACAGTTCAATGAATCTACAACTCTATGACATACAATGGTCCATCATTCTAGTACAGTATTGAGGGAGTCCTGTGTCCTAGAAGGCAGAACCCTCCGAAAAGACAGAAAGCAAGGGATCAGACATAGCTGCATGATAATGTTCTGCCTTGAGTTTAGAAGGTTGTAACCCCCAAGCTCATTTGACAAAAGGAGGATAATGAGACAAACACAAAGAGATTCACAAGAGCTTTTTTTTTAAAAGGACCCATTTAAAAGAACTCTGTTTTCTGCCAGACAGTCTCTTGTTATATCAACCTGTTTGGATGTGTCATGACACATCTCATGATAAGTGGGACCTGAATCCAAACTTTCTAGCTGAGGAATAGGGACACTACCACTGTGCCACAAGATCCTAGCTCTCTATTTATTCATTTATCGTTAAGGGATGTTGCTGCTGTAGCCTGGCTGCTTCATTTGCCTATGTAACAGTCAGCATGCATCAAAATGAATGAATTGCTTGTTGTGTGATATTTTGTCAGCAATCATATAAAAGCTGTGAAATACAAGGGTTTTCTTTTAAAAGCATCTACACCAGCTGCAGTAAATAGGAATACAAACAATGCAAGCCAAAACCCTAATGGCTAATTCAATGAAAATTATGAACATTTCTTTTCACAAAAGAAACAAATACAAATTGTAATGCTAAAAGCGGTGAAACTTGAGCTTTAGTTTAGCCCTGAGTGTCTAAATATAGTAACATACCAAATAGGTACAGGTCTAGGCCATTCGGCCCTGCACCATCATTCAATATGATCATGGCTGATCATGCAATCTCGGTATCCCAGCCCTGCTAACGCTCCATAACCTTTGATCTCTTTAGCCACAAGGGACACATCCAGCTCCCTCTTGAATATATCTAATGAGCTGGCCTCAATTGCTTTCTGTGGGACAGAATTCCACAGGTTCACAAATCTGAGTGAAGAAATTCGTCCTCATTTCAGTCCTGAATAGCTTGCCTCTTATTCTTATACAGTGACTCCCCTAGTTCTGGACTTCCCTAACATTGGGAACATTCTTCCTACATCTGGCCTGGGCAGTTCTGTCAGGATTTTATATGTTTCTGTGAGATGCACCCTCATTCTTTTAAATTTTAGTGAGCACAAGCCCAGTCGATCTAAGTCTCTCTTCATATATCAGCTGTGCCATCCCGAGAATCAGTCTGAAAAGTACCAGTCAATGCACACAAAAACAAAATTATGTAACAAGCTCCATAAAGTGCTACTCCTTTACGTTTTATGAAGAAATGTATTTTAAGCAACTGCATTTATTTACCTGCCTACAATGGTGCAGATGCATGCTTAAATAATGTCCAGATATCAAACAAACACACATGTTTGCCTGTCTCTTGAGAGGTCACTGTCAAAATTTGTTCCAAGTTCTTTCACTGGCCATGAATTGCCATATCCACAACTGTGTAATCTTTGACTCAACATCAGTAATACCATGAGGGAACTACTAGTTTATAATAGAAAATGTTTTGCACTTGACTCAGTTAATGTTTCGCATCTGCCTGGTTATCACAGTTATTGACTGTGTTATTTTGTCAGTCTGTGCATCACAAATTTGTCATATCTGGCTCATGATTGGAACATTTTACTGAAAAGGATAGGCATTGTAAAAACTTTTAGTCTTATATTCATCAAGACATTTGCAAATTAAAGGGTGAAGAATATTTTTATACTTATGAGAAGACAGTGCTGATTGGCTGGCAAATGGGCTTTGGTTGGTAGAGGCATTACCATGGAGAATGTACCAGGTCGATAATGAATGACAGTTAGCTGCCAAGTTTATTTAAATTTAATCCAGACTGTTGAATCTAATTGGACAAAACATTACCCTGAGGAACAAACCAGTGAATGGCAACTGCCTTTTATTGAAACAAATTCATTCATGGGATGTGGCATTGCTAACATCTATTGTCCATCCTTAATTGTTATGAGAAAGTCGTGATGAATTGGCTTTTTGAACCAACGTAGTCCATGGGTTGTAGGGACTTTTTAAAAGTAGTGACAGCTGCAATAAGACCGTAAGGTAGAGGATGTGAATTAGACCATTAGGCCTATCAAATCTGCTCCACCATTCGATCACAGGTGATATGTCTCTCTACCCTATTCTCCTGCCTTATCTCTGTAACTTTTGACCCCTTTACTAATGAAGAACCAATCTATCTCTGTCTTAAATACACTCAATGATGTGGCCTTCACAGTCTTCTGTAGCAATGGATTCCACAGATTTATCGCTGTCTGGCTGAAAAAATTCCTTCTCATCTCAATTCTAAAGGATGATCGCTTCACTCTGAGGCTTTGAGGTTCTTGGGTCCCAGTCCTTCCTACTAGCGGAAATATGTTGTCAACATCCACTCCATCCATGCCTGTCAGTATTTTGTAAGTTTCAATGAGACTCCCCCATCCTTCTAAACTGTATGAAGTTCAGACCCAGAGTCCTCAGCTGCTCCTCGTACGACAAGCCCTTCATTCCTAGAATCATTCATCTGAACATCCTGTGAACTGTTCCAAGGTCAACAGCTCCTTCTTCAGGTACTGGGCCCAAAACTACTCATAATATTCCAAATGTGGTCTGACCATAGCTTTATACAGCCTCAGGATTACATCCCTGTTCTTGTATTCTTGGGCTCTTGAAATGAATGCTACCATTCACCTTCCTAACTGCCACCTGAACCTGCATGTTAACTTTAAGAGAATCCTGAACTGGAACTCATAAGCCCCTTTGTGCCTCAGACTTCAGAAGGCTTTCCCCATTTAGACAAGGTATGTACATGATCTTTCTGTTTGCCAAGAACAGGGCCCTCTATATTAATTCACAAAGTTTCTAGGTACACACAAGTGTGCCTCATTTCAAGCCCAACAGACAATGCCAAATTGTTTGTCGGCATATTTCTGAGCACACCTGGGATTATTTGACAGATGCTGTCCAGGAACAAAATCACACCTAAACTTTGGACACTATGTTTTAAGTCTTACAATCACAGATTGGTGGGTTACTGTCAACACCTTGACTGTTGCAAATGGCAAAAGGAGCAAGCTGTTGATAAGCTGCACCAGTCTTTTGGATGAATAGTTTTGGATGAAACATCCCTACTTCCTGCCTCCAATGTTTTCTTAACTAATGAAAGTATTCAAAGAAAATGAGGAATACATGCTAATGTGGAAAGCTTTTCTTCTGAGTGTCTCACAGCAATGTCGAAGAGCTTGTTCTTTACTCCTTGAAAATTCTGAAAGTGTTTCTGGTACAACTGAGAAATCTTTTTGAATGGGTCACTGATTTATCTTTCAGACTTTCCAACGTTAGGTATTGCTGTGTCTCACAGCTGTGGCTCTCTACGTGAGAACTGTTGGTTTCTCTTTTATTTTTTAATTTATTCAGCTGTTCTTAAGACTGAGATGAGAAGGAATTTATTCATGCAGGATGGTGAATTGTTGGAATTCTTTACCCAGAGGGCTGTGGAGGCTCAGTCATTGAGGTAGAATCAAGATTGAGATTGATGATACATTTCTACATGTTAAAAACATCAAGGAATGTGAGGATAGTGTAGGAAAATGTGTGGAAGTAGAAAGATCAGTCAAAAGTGGTGCAGGATCAAGGTCCTGGGGAATGTTGCTGAACAAAGGGACCTTAGGGAGCAGGTTCATCGTTCCTTGAAAGTGGAGAAAGGGTGGTGAAGAAGGTGTGTGGTACGCATGCCTTTGGTGCATTGAGTACAGGAGTTGGGAGGTCATGTTACAACTGTACAGGACATTCGTTGGGCCACTTTTGGAATATTGCATGCAGTTCTGGTCTCCCTGCTATAGGTTAGATGTTGTTTAAACTTGAAAGGGTTCAGAAAAGATTTACAAGGACGTTGCTGCGGTTGAAGAGTTAGTGCAATGGCGAGAGGCTGAATAGATGAGGGCTGTTTTCCCTAGAGCGTTGGAGGCTGAGGGATGACCTTTTAAAGGTTTATAAAATCTTAAAAGGCATGGATAGGGTGAGTAGCCAGGCTCTTTTTCCCAAGGCTGTGGTAGTCCAAAAATAGAGGATGTAGGTTTAAGATGAGAGGGGAAAGATTTTAAAGGGATCTGAGGGACGACTTTTTCACACAGAAGATCGTGCGTGTATGAAATGAGCTGCCAGAGGAAGTGATGAAGGCTGGAACAATTACATTTATTTGGCATCTGGATGGGTACATGAATAGGAAGGGTTTAGAGGAATAGGGGCCAAGTAGGACCAGATTAATTTAACACATCTGGTTGGCATGGACAAGTTGGACCGAAGTGTCTGTCTCCATGCTGTACATCCAAATGACTCTATGTCTAAATGCCCTTATCATGCTTGTTGTTTTTTGTTCTTGTATTTCAGATTCATGCAATGAAGAAGTTATCCAACACCTACCCTCCAAAGGGGCAAAGATTCTTGTAAAGCTGTCCTGGTTGACAATTGCAAACTGCTGTACAAAAGAGAGGCAACCTTTGTTATGCATTAATACAAACGCAATATGTAAGGTTGCAGGAAATCTGAAATAAAAGCAAAAACTGCAGGTGAAACTCCGCAGGTCAGGCTGTACATGTAGAGAGAACAGCACAGTATATATTGCAGATCAATGATTTTTAATTGGTGCCTGTTGTTTTTTTAACAGCTAAAGGTCCCTTATCATACATGGAGTTATGAAGATCAATAACTTACACTTATATGCTGCTTTAAACACAGTAAAACATTTCAAGGCACTGCAATAGATTGTTCAGTTAAAAATGAACCCAAACAGTATAAAACAATGTTAAGGCAGGTGAGAGACTTTGGTTGCAGAACAGATTTTAAAGAGGACAGAAACATAGAGAGATTTAGGAAGAAAATTTCAGGGTTTAGGGCTGAAACTCTTTAAGACAGAATGACCCAATGGTGGGACCTGGTTGGGCAGGAATGCACGAAGCTCAGATTGAAAGATTTCCGTGAGTCCTTTTTTTTTCTCAATCATATACTGTGTCATCTATCACTGAGTTTTGTAGATAACCCAGAGATTTGAGCACATAAAACAGACTGGTTCAGTGTAATATTGAGGGAAAGCGCAAGTGTCAGTAGTGAAGTATTTTTAATGCTTATCCGATACCTCATCTACTTTCTCAGATGAACATATCCCTCATACTATGGTAGATGATCCAGCTGCCTTGAGTACTCACCCAAGGCTTGAAAGATTGGAGTGCAAAGCTTTTCTTTTCAGGGAATAATTCAAAACCAGAGAGTTCACATTGCCCTCCTGAGGATTGATGATGTTTGTTGCTGCGACAAATAAAGAATTTCATCTGTGTCAGAAATGTGCTTACATCTACAAAGCAAAGGACAACAGTGGAGGTCCTGCTCGTAAAGAGTTCTGTCATTTGGGGTAAAGTGACCTCTGCTCAATGGAGCAAAGGGTGTGCAGGCACAGGATTCATTCGATGCTCTACCCATCAACTGCTTCCGAGGATTTCCAGGGTCTCGCTTTGTCGGATCTACATAACGTTTCTTTCACCCGACAACGCTTCTGGAATATTTGCACTTACCTAGTTCTAGCTTCTTGAGCAGCACCAATTTTCACTGCTACACAACTCATTGTAGTGCCTTCAATTACCAAGGCTATAAATTCTGAAATTCTGTTCCTAAGGATTTATGTGTCTTTATCTCTCTGCCCTCCTTTAAAATACTCTTTTAAACCTACCGATTTGCTTGTTCAAATATTTCCTTCCCTGGCCAGCTGTCAAACGTTCATTGTTAACACACCTGTAATGTTCTTGAGGCATTCTGTTGATTGTGGTTCCTCATCAATTTCTATAATCCCTAGTAACATCCTTGTACTCTTTCTCATGTGACCACATGTTCCTGTAATGCAGTGACAAGAACAGTACACAATACTCTGCCTGCAGTCTACTTGGTGCTTTGTACAGTTGCAGTGTAAATTCCCTGCACTTATACTCCAAACCTCAGCCAGTAAGGGAAAGAATCTTATATGCATCCTTGACCCCTTATCCCTCTGTCCCACTATTTTCAGGGATCTGTAATCATGCATTCCAAGCTCCATATACACTTGCCAATATCCTATTCAATATTGGGCATTTTCATCACATACTTGTTCTTTCTAAGTGAATTAGCACACATTTCTTCAGATTGCAAGGGTATTTTTAACAGTTTTTTTTTCAGATATAATAATCCTTAGCTCCCTGCCCCTGCTCACATAGCTGACTTGTTTTTATTGTACCTGCATTCCATTTCAACATCACACACAATACAAACTGACATAAATGCTCCAAATCAAATTTGTCAGTTTGAGAATGAAGCATTCCAAGATACTTCAACACACAGATGTTGACCAAACTCTGTATGGTGCACACCTTATATTACAATATTTATACAAATGTAATTGGATCTATTACTGGAGAATTTTAGAGAGAGCTTTGAATGCAACTAATCTGTGTGACATGTGGCCTGGGAGTGCACCATGCTGACACTAGATACAAAGAGGTCTTCAGCCTATAGACCGCCTTTCCTGAGCAACTACTAGCTCTGACAAAGGCTCACTGGACCCAAAATGTTGATTGTTTTCTCTC
Source organism: Stegostoma tigrinum (assembly GCF_030684315.1). Taxonomy (NCBI): domain Eukaryota; kingdom Metazoa; phylum Chordata; class Chondrichthyes; order Orectolobiformes; family Stegostomatidae; genus Stegostoma; species Stegostoma tigrinum. The sequence goes on along the minus strand of NC_081360.1, from coordinate 18,922,524 downwards.
CAAAGATGCTGCCAGACCTGCTGAATTTCACCAGCAGTTTCTGTTTTTGCTTCAGATCTGCCGCATCCCGCAGTTCTTTATTTAAAGTTTAGTGTTGACAGTGCTGTGTTTTGGATGAATTATTAACAGAAGGTCTTCTTGCCCTCTCAGGTGAATGTAAAAGATTTAATTTGAAAATGTTCTACCTTGTGTTCAGGACCAATATTTATCCATCAGCAAATATCATTCTGAACAGATTAAAGTGATCATGATCTTTTTTTTATTCACCCATGGGATGTAGACATTGTTGGCTGGGCCAGCATTTATGACCTGTCCTTAAATACCCTTGAGAAGGTGGTAGTGAGCTGGCTGTTAACTTGCAGTTCATGCACTGGAAGCCATGAAGAAGCAAATTCAAAGATTTTGACCTTGCAACACTGAAGGATCAGCGATATATTTCCAAGTCAGGCTGGAGAGTGGCTTGGAGGGGAAATTACTGATAGTTGTGTTCCCACATACCTGCTGCCCTTGTCCTTCTCAAAGGTGATGGTCATAGGTTTGGAAGGTGCTGTCTAAGGATCTTTGGTGAATTTCTCCACTGCGTCTTGTACGTGGTATGCACTGCTTCTAAAGAGTACCAGTGTTGGAGTGACTGAAAGTTTGTGAATGTGGTGCCAATCAAGCAGCTGCTTTGTCGTGGATGGTTCTCAAGCTTCCCGAGTATTGTTGGAGATGCACCCATCTAGGCAAAGGGGTATCTTATTACATTACTTATTTGTGCCATGTAGGTGGTGGACAGGATTTGGGGTGTCAGAGGTGAATTCCTCACAGCAGTATTCCTTGGCTCTGACCTGCTCTTGAAGTAACTATGTTTATATGGTGAACCCAGTTGAGTTTCTGGTCAATGGTAACCCCCAGGATGTTGGTAGTGGAGGATTCAATGATGGGAAAACCATTCAATGTCAAGAGGGATGTGGTTAGATTGTCTCTTATTGAGATGGTCATTGTCTAGCATTTATGTGGCATAAATGTTACTGATCACGTTTCAGTCCAAACCTGGATATTGTCTAATTCTTGTTGCATTTGGACATGAACTGTTCCAGTCTCTGTGGAGTTGCAAATGGTGCTGAACAATGTGCAATCATTGGCGAACATCCTCACTTCTGACCTTATGATGGAGGCAAAGTTATTGATGAAGTAGCTGAAGATGGTTGGGCACAGGACACTATCCTGAGGAGCCCCTGCAGAAATGTCCTGGAGCTGAAATGACCAATGTCCAATAACCTCAACCGTCTTCCTGTGTGCTAGGTCTGATTCCAGTGATTCTAGGTGCTGCTTTTTGCCACAAATAGTCAAATGCAGCCTCAGTGTCAAGGGCTGTCACTCTCACCTACCTGGAATTCAGCTCTTTTGTCCATTTTTGAACCAAGGCTGTATATAAGGTCAGGAGCTGAGTGGCACTGGCTGAACCCAAACTGGGCCTCACTGAGCAGGTATTGCTAAGGAAAGAATGCTTGTTAGCGTTGAAGACACCTTCTATTGCTTTACTGATGATCAAAATTTTTAGATGGGGTGGTAATAGGCTGGTAGCTGTTTTGGAACAACTGATGTCAGTATCCTTGTTATTCAGACGTTCCAGGGATAAGTGTATGTCCAGGTGACTGCAGTGCACCTATTGTGATGGTTGTCCAACATGGAGGAGCACAAGGCATCTGCTGAGCAAGGACTGTAAGAGATAATCAGCAGAAGGTTTCTTTGCCAGTGTTTAACCTGGAGCCATCAAACTTCATGGAATCTGGAGTCAATATTGAGGACTCTCAGGGAAATTCCTTCCTGACTGTATACCACTGTACCACCACCTCTGCTGGGCCTGTGCTGCTGTTGGGAGAGAACATGTCCAGAGATGGGGATGGTGGTATCTGGGACATTGTCTGCAAAGTTGCCCTTCATTGGAGCTTGATGTGTACAAATTGGCTGCCAGCGACTACACTTCAAAAGGCACTTAATCCCAGTACTTTAGGACATCCACTGATCGTGACAGATAAATGTAAGTGGGCTAGAAGACCCACCAGCTACAGAAGTGTGTCATAATTGTTTTAACAGATTCATTAAAAATATCTATAAATGCAAGTCTTTCCCTATATTTCAGGTCAATTCACTAATTTCCTGTCTGCTCCTATTCATAGACAGACGCTTTTAGAGGATGAAACAAGAAACAGACATGAAATAAAATTTGGCTGCATACCGTAATGTGGTGTCAGTATTTGATGTCCCTCTGAGGATTAAGTCTTTGATGTTTAAAAAGGAAAATTGCTTTCAAACATGACACTTTGGTATTCCAGCCTATCTGGGTTGCTGGGCAGCAGTGTGAGGGAATATAGCTGTCTTGCTCATTTGTAAGGTGTGATTGTTTAGTTGGGAGGAGTGGAGTTCAATAAGTGGCAGAGAGCCGTGATGCCAAATATGTTCTTTCCCCTTGCAGCCTTCAATGGGGAAAGTGAGAGCATCCACAGGAAAGCATTGTCACTGCTGGTTCCACACTGTCTGCTCATGAACAAAAACAGAAAATGCTGAAGACATTCAGGTCTAGGAGCATCTGTGGGGAGAGAAACAGAGTTAACATTCCAAGTCAGATTTTTCAGAACCGGACATGTTGAGAATATTGGAACAAGAGACAGCCTTGTCACCCCCTTGAGCCTTTTCCGCCTTTCAGTCCATAGCCCCCACACCAGTTCCATAAATATCCTTGTCGCCCAAAAATATATCAATCTCAGTTTTGAAATTTTCATTTGGACCTTGGTCTTGTCTGCCATTTTGGAGGGAGAGCATTCCAGCTTTCCATTTCCCTTTGTAGGAATTAATTTTAAAATTCTGCCTGATTGCTCTGGATCAGAGGAAAAAAATACGCACCATGTCAACTCTTTGATTCTTCTTAAACCTCATAAATCAGATCACTCCTTAATCTTTTACAGTTGTGGAAATACATGGCTAGCCACGCAATCTAAACTCATAATTTAATCCCCCCTTGAATCTGTGCTGCACCCCCTACCATGGCCAATATATCTTTCCTTCAGTGGGGACTCCTGAACACAGTGGGCCACTTTCACAGGGGACATATTGCTTCATTCCCATAGCATTGTCAGAGTTAGCTGACGGCCGACGGACCTGAAAGAAGCCTTCTCTGCAGCTATGACACCTTGTCAGCTGACTGAAAAAGGTAGATCTGATTGGTTAGCTTCTTATTGGTTCCAGCATCCTGGAGCAAAGTAATTGAAACTGCTGGGGTACTCCCATGCAGAACCTCAAAGGACCTCAGGTTGAGGTAAGTGTGGAACTTTGAATGAGGAGAGTAATATGACAGCAAAGGGAAGTGGGTAGGGGTAGGAAGGAGAATGGGCTTTGGAGGCCAGATGTTGAGGATTAAATTGATGCGGTGACATATTGGGATAAAGCCTTCATTACATATAGTGCACACCACCCTCCCCACTTCCCAAATGCTGTACCCTACATTTGTTCTCACTATTTCAAAACATTTGTCCAAACACGGACTCCCCAGTCCCAGCCGCTTGCCCACACCAACCATTCTGTGTGGCATTGGCAGTGTAAAATATTGATTCATTGATATGGTTACAAGATGGTAGATTGGGTACATCCCAACCCTACTCAGAAGCAGTACAGACAACTGTAATGCCTTTCTGTGCACCAAGTGGCAGTTTCCATGCATGTGGCTTCATATCCATTTCCCTGAGTTAGTAGGTCATTGTTCAAGTCCCACTCCAGAAACATGAGCAGAGAGTCTTAGCCAACACACGGCGCATTGTGGAAGAAGTTTTGCATAGTTTGAGGAGCTGTCTTTCGGATGATGTTGAACCTAAGGCCCCATCCTCCCCCCTCGAGAGTACATACGAGATCTAATTTCAAAACGGGCATCTCCCTGATGCCCACGACATCCCTGAAACAGTATGATATTTGTTCATTTGTTACGTGTTATAGACAATAGACAAAGGTGCAGGATTAGGCCATTCAGCCCTTCGAGCCAGCACCACCATTCATTGTGAGCATGGCAGATCATCCACAATCAGTATCCTGTTCCTGCCTTATCCCCATAACCCTTGATTCCACTATCTTTAAGAGCTCTATCTATCTCTTTCTTGAAACTATCCAGAGACTTGGCCTCCACTGCCTTCTGGGGCAGAGCATTCCATATATCCACCACTGTCTGGGTGAAGAAGTTTCTCCTGGGCTTGTGGGCTGTGTGGACACTGGCTGCCGACAACCAAAAAAATCGAAGATTAAATTGCTAAATGGAATTACAGTAATGAGCTGTGCTACCAAGGAAAGTTTGACAATATGCTAGAATTACATCTGCGCTGAGTTCTGTGTAATTTAAAATATTGCCTCACTGCTTGTCCTAAATTCCAAATGACATCTTTTGACTTCCAACTAAATGGACAGGAAGGAAATAGATTTGGGGTAAGGAAGGTGCACCTAAACTGTTTGGCTTATGACAGTATGGGATAACTATTGTACATTAAAACAGCAACTTACTTCAGAAGCCCTTCATTGACTGTAAGGCACTTGGGCAATACTGGGATTGTGAAAGGCACTACATAAATGCAGGTCCCTCAGGGTTGAGATACAGCAATCCATTTAATCTTTTTTGACACAATGACAGCACTTATCTATTCTCAATGCAAAGGAATGGGACCATTCTCCAACTGATGACGATTAGTGTTGACGAACAGGCCTTGTGGTCCACCAAGAACTGAGGAGGACCACTTCCCAGCAACCCTCCCAACCCCGTGAACCCCCCAACCCCAGAATTGTTTACCTTCAATACCTTATGTCCACTGCAAAAAAAACTGTGCGCCAGTTTAAACTGGTGAAATCCAAGAGAAGTAAATCTTTCATGCTGCTCTCAAATTCACTTAAACATTACTGCTGTGAAATGGAAGGTGAAAGAATGGATACAGAAAGTGCAGTCACTGAGCCTTTCAGGGCCCTCCATATCAGACTCAAATCAAGCCACTTTCTGTTTTTATCACAGCTCTCATAAATAATAGATTGCCTGAAACACAGACACGGCAGGACAGTTAAAACATCTTAGTGAAGAAGCGCATCGCAGGTTGTGTATGATAAATTAGCTCTGCATGTTACTGGAATCTTCTGCAGTTTCTATTTGCACACGGATTAAATCAAGCGCTAATGACACAGCGTTTCGACATTGTCCAGGTACTGAACTCATGGGCTGCTCTGCAAATTAATGTGCGGATAAAAACACTTACTTTTAAAGAGAAAATAGAGTCAGTCATATAACTCAGTATTTTGTGCACCACTAACAAGGGCCCATAAGTCCTCCCCCTACTCTTTACCCTAGGTGAAAGATTATAAGACCCTTACCAAGCTTAAATTGGAACACATAGCTAAATACAAATGTTGCCAGGTTTATTTAAGGCAGCTTATCACTTGTCAGAGTCAGGCTCCGTGTCATGCTTTATTCGACACAATATGTCACATATAATCCCTACATATTTTCTTCTTAATTCTTTCATGAGATGCGGCCATTGCTAGCTGGGCCAGCAGTTATTGCCTGTCCCTAGTTGCCCTTGAGAAAGTGGTGGTGAGTTGCCTTCTTGAACTGCTGCAGGACATGTGCTGTGACCCATAATGCCATTAGGGAGGGAATTCCAGGATTTTGACCCAGTGACAGGAACTATCTATTTGCAAGACAGGATGGTGAGTGGCGTGAAGGGGAACTTGCAGGAGTTGGTGTTCCCATGTATCTGATACCTTTGCCCATCTAGATGGAAGCAGTTGTGAGTTTGGAAGGTGCTGTCTGAGGATTTTTGATGAATTTTTGCAATGCATCTTGTAGACACTGCTGCTACTGAACGTTGGAGTTTGAGGGAGTGAATGCTTTGGATGTGGCATTAATCAAGCAGGCTGCTTTGTTCTTGTTGATGTCAAGCTTCTTGAGTGTTGTTTGGGCTGCACTCATCCAGGCAAGTGGGGATTGTACTACCACACTCCTGACATGTGCCTTGTAGATGGTGGACAGGCCTTTGAAGAGTCAGGAGGTGAGTTTGTTGCAATATTCTTAGTCTCTGACCTGCTCTTGTAGCCACTGTGTTTTTGGTGGCTAGTCAAGTTGGGTTTCTGGTCAATGGTAACCCTCAGGATGGGGGAATTCAGTGATGATAACACCATTGAATGTCAAGGGATGATGGTTAGATTGTCTCTTATTTGAGATGATCATTGCGTGGCATTTATGTGGTGCGAGTGTTATTTGCTACTTGTCAGCCCAAGTCTGGATATTGTCTGGATCTTGTGGCTTTTGAACATGGGCTGCTTCAGCATCTGAGGAGTCGCAAATGGTGCTGAACATTGTGCAATCATCAGCGAACATCCCCACTTCTGACCTTAAGGTGGAAGGATGGTCATTGATGAAGCATGTAATAGCATATAATGCTCCAACCTCAAAATGCTCCCCTGTCCATGAGGACAGAAGAAATTTTGAATCAAATGAACACTTCTTCATGAATTTAAGAGAAGTGTTATGTCTTTGAAGATTTTCCAAGATAAGGAATTGTCACCTATCAGACACAACTGGGACAGTCGAGTGGTTCAGCACCCCCAAACCCCTTCACTGATGGCATAAAAATATACATAGAATCTAGGTATATGAGTAGGCCATTCAGCCCTTCATCCTGCCCATATTCAATATGATCATGAAACAAAATCAGAAATTGCTGGACAAACTCAGCAGGTCTGGCAACATCTGCAGAGAGAAAACAGAGTCATCATTTCAGATCCAGTGACCCTTCTTCAGAACTAGATAGTAGCCAAGGTGGTATGTATTCTGAAGATAGGGAGTGGGTCAGTAAATGAGAAGTGATCGGTGAAAATGGAACCCAAAAGGAGAGAGAGAGATGGTTAGACAGACAAAAGGACAGATAATGATAAGCCGGAAAGAAAGAAAAGCTGAGAATGGGGACCATGAGAAGGTGAAAATGGGTTGGATGTACTGAAAGTGGCCCGTGTCATTACAGGTCCTGGTGTGTAGAGGTAAATTACATAAAGGAAAGTGTTCAGGGCTAAAATATTTAACTCAATATTGAGTCTGGAAGACTGAAGGGTCCCCAAATGGAAAATGAGGCACTGACCTTCCAGTTTGTGCTGAAGCTCAGTGGAAGACTGCAGCAAACCACAGTCAGAGATTTTGACGAGGAAACACATTGCTGTGTTGAAGTGACAGACAACTGGAACCTTGGGAAAAAATTTTCCAGACAGAATGTAGGTGATCTGCAAAGTGGTAGCACAGTCTATGCCCCATCTCCCCAGTGTAGGGGAGACTGCATTGGGAGCAGTGGATAAAGTACAGTAGATTGAGTGAAGTGTAGATAAATCGTTGCTTCACTGTGAAGGTGCATCTAGAGCTTTGGATAGTGAGGTGGGAGGAAGTAAAGTGTTAAACCTTCTGCAGTTGCATGGGAAAGTGCTGTGGGTGAGCGAAGGTGCTGTTAGGAGTAGAAAAGGAGAAGACCAGAGAGGGAATGGTCTCTGTGAGGGCTGACAAAGGAGGGGAGGGGAAGACAGGTCTGATGGTGGCCTCCTGTTGGAGGTGGTGGAAATGGTTCCTAATGATCCTCTGGATGTGGATGCTGGTGCTGGGGACAGTGAAGACTGGGGGTACTCTAGCGGCATGGTGGAAGGGAATAGAAGGAGTGATAGCCAAAGTGTGGGAGATGTATATGACACAGCTAAAGGCCCTGTCAGTCACAGTGGTGGAGAATCCTTGGTTGGGAAAACATCCTCCCTGCGTCTGGTCTGTCCAGCTGTGTTGGAATTTTATATGTGTTAATCAGATCCCCTGTCATCCTTGTAAACTCCAGTGATTCCAGGTCCAGTTGAACAAATCTCTCCTCACGGGACAGTCCTGCCATTCCTGAATCGACCCAGTAACACCCCTCCCCCGCCTGCAATCTCTAACTGTAGATAGTTTGGGCCCTGTCTTGTGACGACAGAACCAAAGTAAGTGTTCAGTTATTCTGGCTTTTCTTTGTTTCCCATTATTATTGCCGAGGCTTCTGACCTTAAGGGACCTACATTGTTCTTTACCAATCTTTTCCTCTTCACCTATTTGTAAAGGCTTGAGTATCATCTTTGATCCGAGTCCGTGGGTTTCTCTGGTCTCACTGTGGTGCACAGATATTAGGTCACAAAAAGAAACGTTTTAGGGCAGATGACCAAAAACTTGGTTATAGAAGTGAAAGAACAGACATACAGTAGTGTCTTCCGCCATCACCATGCATCTCAAAACACTTTACTGTCAATGATGCTGTTTTGAAGTGGAGGGACTGTTGTAATAGAGGAATGAGAGCAGCTAATTTGCACACAGCACGTACTGTCAAACAGCAGTGTGATAATGACTAGATAATCTCTTTTTGGGGGATCAGAGATAATGGGAACTGCAGATGCTGGAGAATCCAAGATAACAAAGTGTGAGCTGGATGACCACAGCAGGCCAAGCAGCATCTTAGGAGCACAAAAGCTGACATTTCGGGCCTAGACCCTTCTTCAGAAAAGGGGGATGGGGAGAGGGTTCTGAAATAAATAAGGAGAGAGGGGGAGGTGGGTCAAGGATGGATAGAGGAGAAGATAGGTGGAGAGGAGAGTATAGTTGGAGAGGTGGGGAGGTGATAGGTCAGTCCGGGGAGGACGGACAGGTCAACTCCCCCCTACTGCATCCCAAAACCAGCCCAGCTTGTCCCTGCTTCCCTAACCTGTTCTTCCTCTCACCCATCCCCTCCTCCCACCTCAAGCCACACCTCCATTTCCTACCTACTAACATCATCCTGCCCCCTTGACCTGTCCATCCTCCCCAGACTGACTATCCTCTCCCCACCTCCCCACCTATACTCTCCTCTCCACCTATCTTCTCCTCTATCCATCTTCAGTCCGCCTCCCCCTCTCTCCCTATTTATTTCAGAATCCTCTCCCCATCCCCCTTTTCTGATGAAGGGTCTAGGCCTGAAACGTCAGCTTTTGTGTTCCTAAGATGCTGCTTGGCCTGCTGTGTTCATCCAGCCCCACACTCTATTTGGGGGATGTTGACTGAGAGATAAATATAGCCTAGCATTCAGGGGATAGGTCCTCTGCTCTTTGACGTAGTACCATGGGACATTCATTTAAGCAGGTATGGTGGGCAGCAGTGGTTAGCGTGGCTCAGTGATTGGCACTGCTGCCTCACAGCGGCAGGAACCTAGGTTCGATTCTACCCTTGGATGACTGTGTGGAGTTTGCACTCTTCCTGTGTCAGCATGGGTTTCCTTCAGGTGCTTGGTTTCTTCCCACAGTCCTGGGGTGGATTGGCCATGCTAACTTGCCCACAGTGTGCTGGCTAGGAGGGTTAGTCATGGGAAATGCGGGGTTACAGGGATAGGGTGGGATGCTCTTCGGAGTGTCAGAGTGGACTTCATGGGCTGAATGGCTTGTTTGCACACTGTAAGGATTCCAAGATTCAAAGGTAGATGGGATATCAAAATCTCATCCAAAGGTGGCACCCTTGACAATTCAATGCAGTGAAAATGTAAGCTTTGGGTTTTGCTTTCAAGCCCTCAAGTCGGATTTGAGCCAGGAACTTTACCATTCAGAGATGAGCGTGGTTAGGATTTAGGAAATGTTTTAAAGGAGGAAAGGAATTCCAGACCTTGAGTATGGCTGCATGTCAATCACATGGGTGAAGTCAATCAGGAGAAATCCAAGATATGAGAATTGGACAAAGTGGGAAGTTACTGATGATTGCATGTAGAGGAAGGTCAGTTTCCTATTTCAAAGGAACCGTCAGTTAAACACACTTCCAAAAGATCCTTGTCTGTCCTTCACAATTTATCCGTCAAATCGCCATGGTCTCATTGCAGCCATCGAAGATAATTAAATATTAGCCTTTATGTCAAAAAGACTGGCAATATGGAATGATGGAATTTATGGTGCTTTCCAAGTACTGTCTTCAGTCTGGGGCATCACACCTCACAAAGGATTCAGAGTGGGTGCAGAACAGATTCACGAGAATTAATTAAGAATCGAAAGAACTGTGCTGTAAATCAGAAGTAAAAACAGAAGTTGCTGGGAAAGCTGTGTGGGTCAGGCAGCACCTGTGGACAGAAATCAGAGTTAACGTTTTGGGTTGAGTGGCCTTTCTCTCGGATTTTATTTAGTATTTAAATTCACTGCCGCTTCTCTTCTGGGCCCATCCACCTTGAAGAGGTTCTGCTCCTCTCTCCAATGAGGAAAGGTCACTTGGCCTACAACGCTAACTCTGATTTCTTTCCAATGATGCCGCCAGATCTCTGAGCTTTCCCAGCAACTTCTGTTTTTGCTTCACCAGCATTAACCTGGGCCAAAAGGGTTAAACAGGTTGTCATCCTTTTTTATTTCCATTGATTATCGAAGATTGAGGCCTAGTTTAATGTAAGGTTACAGATGATTTAAGAGTTGATTGAGTGGACAGCAAGAACCCAGAACAAGGGCCAACACTAGAGCCAAGCAGAAGTGCGGTTAGGCAGCGCTTGCTCGCACAAAGAGAAGTGGAAATCTGGAACCTTTTCCACCGAGAGAAGCTGTTGAGACCAAGGGTGGGTGGTCATTGCAATTGATAATTTCAAAAGTGAGCTTGATATTGCTGGATAAATGTTGTTAAGAGACATAGAACCAACTAGAGTAACAATTGAAAGAACTGTGGATGCCATAAATCAGAAGTAAAAACAGAAGTTGCTGGAAAAACTCAGCAGGTCTGGCAGCATCTGTGGAGAGTAAGCAGAATTAGCGTTTCAGGTTGAGTGACCCCTCCACAGAACTTTCAAAGGGTAACAATCACTAAATTACAGATCAGCTTTGATCTAAAGGATCGCAGCACAGTCTGGAGGGATTGAGTGGCCTCCTCCTGTTTTCCTGCTCCACAAAGTAAGGTGGATGAAACATATTCTCTATTTTATATTTTTCTGCACCAGATTATCTCTGATGGATATCCCAACATGTACAGGGGTCATTTCAATCCTTGTATCAAATGAACAATGCAGACAGAAATTGGGTGAGTGTATTCAGGTTGAAATGTAACCTAGGGTGTCAGATGCAAACTTCAAACAGGTGTTACCCTTGTTGTGGAAAGTTGACTCAATCCCTGCTTTTCTTTCTTGGGAAAAGAAGAAGGGTCATTTGCCTGCAGAAAGTTCAGCCAGTGTCGAGAACTGCCATATGAATCACAGCGCAGAAATAGATCAAATAAACAAACCGCCCAAACTGAAAATGAATCTTTCAGTCTTGCCTGACAAGATGAGTCTAAGAATAGATCTAAGCTACAACTGCTATATTAGTCAGAAGGTAACAAGCGCAAACAACCAAATCAACCAACCCGGAACGGCTCAGCATTAGCTGCTAGATCAAACTGTACCATGAACACTTCAGAATGAATAAACCTTACAGTCTCTTGAATACACATCCTTCATTATCTTGGCAAATAATCTAAATAACCTTTTCTTTGCTAATTAGTTATTAGAGTTCTGCATTTGCTCAATAATTTTGCAATGCCCCTTAAATACCATACAGCTGGTTTCTGCTAATCCAATGAAAAAGACATGTCAGGTCCAGATTCAATTTCCTTTGTGAAACAGACAAAAGAGGAGCTTTGTTGTTCCTGTTTTTGCAGTAACTGAATAGCTTTGTTTTTAGGGTGATGTTGTTGACACCCAATTTTCTTTTCTTCCTTAATCGTCAGAGCAAGTTCCAGTTGGCAACAGTCTTGTTTTTAGCTAGCCCTGTCTGGGAACGTTACAGAGGGTAAGCTAAGGATCCAGGGACATTTCTGAAGTTGTCAGCACTGCCAACTGAGTCAGAAGGCTGTAAATTCAATTCTGTTTCATATGCTTGAGCACCGTCATCGAGCGCCTGACATTTCCAGTGTGTCACTGAGGGAATGCTGCACTATCTGATGTTCTGCTTTTCACACATTAGACAGAAGCCTCGTCTGCCTTCTCAGGTAGATGTTAAGGATCCCACAGAGGGGATGTTGTGTTTCAGACAGGAAGGTGCTGGGTAAGGACTCTCTTGTCTTTCCATCTCCAACCAGATAAAACTTTGGTGGTAAGGGTGCCCCGCCCCAGGAGGTTAAATGAGGCTTTTACTGCAATCACTTAATGACCATGTCACACCATTTCTGGTGCTCAGCTATCAGCAGGAGTGGACATGCCTTTGACATTGCCACCCAATGGGTTTGCTGTAGCCTCTTCGAGACTGTCTCTGATATACGGGCAGCCCGTGCCTGATATGGGAACCAGGGATTGGAAAGAGGCAATTCTGCAGGAATCCATCTTCTACGCTTACAGCCAACTTCCTCCGACCTCCTCTAGTGTCCCCTTCTTGGGAATCCAATCCTTCCTCAGTTACCTTAGACTGGGGATCCATCGGTAATCTGCTATGTAGATCTCAGCGCAATACTGGCAACAGCCACGGCTTTTGGTGGTACCGCAGACCTGATTACTCTGATGGGCTGGCAGCTCTCAGGCCCTGGGTGGGGGGGTGGTCCTTGATGGAAAGGGAGGCCCAAGCCTATTCAGCTAGGTGCCTGATTGCCCTGAAGTATCACCGGTCTCTCAGAGAGAAGTAACCTGAGGCTCTTCACCTGACATCTCCAACCCAGCATGTCATACACCTGCCGCACAAGTTAAATGTCCCCTCACTGTTTCAAAGGAGATCATCAGATTATCAAAAGGGAAAGAAATAGAAGGGAATAATAGGAAGGGGAGAGAAAAAATTTCACAGAGAGGATAAGTAAGAATAACAATGATTTGATTGCTATCAAAATCCAATGTGCATGTTCTTGCTACAGCTTGTTTCTTTTACATGTTTGCAAGTTTAAATATAAGCAAAGTCAAAGGAATATGACCAATGACTGACAGTTCTCAAACTAAAGGTTTATGCATGCCACAGCACTGAGTGCTATGCCAGCAGCTATGCAACAGCCAGTTGTAATTATTAAAATCAATAGCGTCAACACTAGTGTGCAGTATCGTCCACTAGTTAATAAGGAGCCCTGTTTTAGTCCACAATGATGCCAACTAATCTTGGTAATAATCTTTGAGCTAAAAGCAATACGGTAAGGAGATGTTGAAATTTATTCAAAATTCCCATGAAATCTGTAAGTAATTTTTAAAATGTTCAAAAAGGATATTTAAGAATTTGTAATAATTGTGAAGGCATCAGTGTCATTTTCTCCATTCATAAGAAACAGTAGTCCATGTGACCTGGTGACCCTTGAGCTGGAAGCAGTACCAGCAAAGAAGGTAACATTTGAGAGCTATATAGCCCGACACAGAATAGAGCTTCAGACAAAGGAGAGCTGCAGCAGATGGGAGAACATGCTGTGTGCATGTAAGTTTGGTTACACATGGCAGAAAGCTAAAGGCAGTGCTCGAATACTGATTGTGACTTGGACAATATCACTGCTGTGGCTTTAGTTTTGTCAGAGTCGTCCAGACCATTTAACCATGTTTATTAAAGTGGTTAGATGAAGGAGACACTGTGGAATCTGTGCCTTTGAGACATTTATGAACCTTACTAACCCTAACCGTAAACATGCACCTGCACATAAAATTTGAGTGTATCAGGAAATATCACATTCCCAGAGTCCCTACAATGGTGATTTCTCATCCCAGGGAAGATGCATGTGTGTTTGCATCTAAATTCTTCCTGAAACCAGAAGAGGCCACATGAAAATAGTACAGTGTTAAGAAGGCAAACAACTATCATCTTGCCAGAAAAAGAAGTACTTTAAAAGTTCAGTGTTTTGTATAGTATTTGGGCCTTGATTGGGAGACTAAAGTCTGGCCCTGGTCTTCAAAATAAAACCAGGGTGTCATTCAATGCCTGACTCAGAGGCCTGAAAAGGCCTTGATTTCACACTGCATCAGGAAGACAACTCTCCAATAGTGCAGTGCTCCCTCTGTACTGCGGTAAAGACTCAAACTGGATGTTTGTACTCAAGTCAATGGACGAATCAACTCTCATTGATACTGAGAACCCAGAACGCAAATATGCAAGAATTACAGACACCAACAATTCTCTCGTTCCTGGGACAGACAGGAGTCCTCAAATATATTGATCTTGGAATAATCTGTGTGTACCGAATTAAGAATTTTCTGATGACAAGATTGCAGAATATATTAGGGAAGCAACCTGGCTTCTCTCCCTGGTGGAAATTTGGAACAAAGCCTGAACTATCAGACTGTGGAACAGGGATTTAATTGTTCGAGACAACCCAACCATTTCAGCGTGGCTCTTAAAACCATTTAGAGAATGAACCTAAAATATTCTAATTGCCTCAGATAGAGCCAGCAGTGGACACAAGGATGTAGCGACAATCCTGTGTCTGTCTGTGAGTGCTACACAAATAGGTATTCCAGACAAGTGCTGATGGAAGAGATTTTGTTTTTTTCCCTCCTCCCTCCTAAACCCACAATTAGTACATGAGTCTGCCTGCCCTATGCCTCGGACAATATTTACATGTCAATATGCAGTATGGGAAATTTCTGCCTGCTTTTAGTGAAAGTCTGACTTGCAGCACTCAGTTAATAAACAAAATCAGCAGACCGCAAGCTGCTGGCAAACTGCAAATTCTGCAGTGCTTCCCAGAAAAGCCTGACTCATAGGTTTTATAGCTTCTCATTTCCATGCTTATCTGTATGTCGCACAATAACATGAGCAGAGGCTCCAATAACAGGAGCTGACCTTTGCAGTTAAACCCGGCCTTAATCAATCATCATGGCTAACCAATCAATACACTAAAAGCAGCCACTGACATTACCAGCTGATCCTCATGTAGATGCCATTGTTTACAATCAGGACATGTCTCTTCTAATTTCTGCTGGACTCAAGTAACCAAAATTCTGTAATAAAGTGTGAAGCTGGATGAACACAGCAGGCCAAGCAGCATCAAAGCTGACATTTCGGGCCTAGACCCTTCATCAGAGAGGGGGATGGGGAGAAGGTTCTGGAATAAATAGGGAGAGAGGGGGAGGCGGACCGAAGATGGAGAGAAAAGAAGATAGGTGGAGAGCAGAGTATAGGTGGGGAAGTAGGGAGGGGATAGGTCAGTCCAGGGAAGACGGACAGGTCAAGGAGGCGGGATGAGGTTAGTAGGTAGGAAATGGAGGTGCGGCTTGAGGTGGGAGGAAGGGATAGGTGAGAGGAAGAACAGGTTAGGGAGGCGGGAACAGGCTGGGCTGGTTTTGGGAAGCAGTGGGGGAAGGGGAGATTTTGAAGCTTGTGAAGTCCACATTGATACCATTGTGCTGCAGGGTTCCCAAGCGGAATATGAGTTCCTGCAACCTTCGGGTGGCATCATTGTGGCACTGCAGGAGGCCCATGATGGACATGTCGTCTGAGGAATGGGAGGGGGAGTTAAAATGGTTCGTGACTGCGAGGTGCAGTTGTTTATTGCGAGCCCTGCAGCCCAATGGTATCAATGTGGACTTCACAAGCTTCAAAATCTCCCCTTCCCCCACTGCATCCCAAAACCAGCCTAGCTCGTCCCCTCCCCCCACTGCATCCTAAAACCAGCCCAGCCTGTCCCCGCCTCCCTAACCTGTTCTTCCTCTCACCTATCCCTTCCTCCCACCACAAGCCGCACCTTCATTTCCTGCCTACGAACCTCATCCCGCTTCCTTGACCTGTCCGTCTTCCCTGGACTGACCTATCCCCTCCCTACCTCCCCGCCTATACTCTCCTCTCCACCTATCTTCTTTTCTCTCCATCTTCGGTCCGCCTCCCCCTCTCTCCCTATTTATTCCAGAACCCTCTCCCCATCCCCCTCTCTGATGAAGGGTCTAGGCCCAAAATGTCAGCTTTTGTGCTCCTGAGATGCTGCTTGGCCTGCTGTGTTCATCTAGCTTCACACTTTATTATCTTGGATTCTCCAGCATCTGCAGTTCCCATTATTTCTAACCAAAATTGTGTGCTCATTTGTGAGTGCAGTTTCTGAACATGAGCCCATTATACCATTATTCCTTTTGCTTTTTATTTTCGCATCACCTTTCGTTGATCCTCGTTGTGGAATTGCACAGCACAGAAGGAGGTTGTTTGGCCAATCACTCCCTCAAAGAGCTGGCCAGTTTGCACCATTCTCTTTCATTTTCTGCAGGGACCTGCAAAGTTTTTCCGAACGGCTATTTATCTGATTGTCATTCAAAAGACCCTATTGAATCAGCTTCCGTTGCCCTTTCCGGCAGCATTGAGACAACTTGCTAAGAAATAGAATTTATCTCCAGCTCCTGGGTTTTTTTGCCAATGATTGTAAATCTGTGCCCACCTTGTTATTGGCACTCCTGCCAGTGGAGACAGGTCATAGAGTCACAGAGGTCTACAGCATGGAAACAGGCCCTTCGGCCCAACTTGCCCATGCCGCCCAGTTTTCACCATTTAAGCTAGCCCCATTTTCCTGCATTTGGTCCGTTTCCCTCCAATCCTATCCCATCCATGTACCTGTCCAAATGTTTCTTAAATAACAAAATTGTACCTGTTTCCATCATTACCTCTGGCAGCCTGTTCCAGATTCTCAACACCCTCTGTGTGAAAACAGGTTCTCCTTATTTACTCTATCAAAGCCCCAAATAATTTTGAATACCCATATCAAATCTCTTCTTAAACTGCTGAAAGGAGAACAACATCAACTTCTCCAGTCTCTTAACAGAACTGAAGTTCTTGGTACCGTTAAAATTAATCTCTTACCTCTCAGCCCTTTCCCAAAATGTGGTGTCCCGAATTGGACATAGTATTCCAGGAGAGGACCATCATGATTTGCTTCTCTCTTGTCTCTTCCTTTTCTTGTCATTTCTGCATTATGTTTCCATCATTTTCTATCCTCTCTGATGGCTTCTCCCAAGTGTTGACCTTACTCATCAGTGTTCCTGAGGTTTGAATCCATTTCAGATGATCTCATAGCACCCCATTTGCTTTCTCCAGCCTTCTCCCAAAGACTGTACAATTGAGGCCCGACTGGTGCATCTTAACAAGCCACGAGCAACCAACAAGCGCATCTCGTCCTCTCGCCAACCTGCTTCAGGCTGCCACGATGGTGATCCTCAAAGGATGGTTCAAGGGGCCTCCAGTTAGTCTGTAGGTCTAATAGTCAAATGAGCAAGTCCCTGACATTTAATCCCATGGCCAAGTCCATAAGAGACGACAGGCAGGGTGGTCATCCCCACTGCCCAAGGAGCAATACCAAGCCGTACCAGAGTGCAGCCTGAGTCATTGCAAGCATGAATGATGACAATGTGGTTTTAGAAGCAAGAGGTATGTTACTGTTAGAACACATAAGTGCAAGTTCAGTTTTTTATTACTCATGGGGCTATAAACAAAGAGGAGAGACCAGCTATTTGTGGAAGCTGACATGAGTATGAAGCGAAACCTAACACGAGGTCATTGTTGTTTCAAAAGCAAGTCATTCTTCTCATTTAACCGCAAGGAATTATTTTTGCAACAGCAAGTGTGGGCTAAGTGCAGTAAGTGATTGGTGGACTCTTTTGCTCTGCTTTCATGAGCTGAGGAAACAAAGATTTCAGAATTGTTTGCCATTCCCCCAGGATTATCCTGGAGTTTCCAGGAATTCAGGATTAATCCTGTGCCACTGCGAGCAAAACGCAGGGACATTGAAAGATTTTTAACCATTTCCTTTGTAAGCTTACATTGATTAGATGTAAAAATGTTGTGATTAAAAATATTGTTCGACGAGATGGACATTTTGGCAGGTGATCATATTGAGGAAACCAGACAGAAAAATTGGCAACTCTACCAAGTCCACCCACATTTCCCTCTGATTCTGTGCTACCCAAGTAGTCACTCATATTGTGCAGTAATAATAATTGTTCTTGGACCCTCGAGAATATTCTGTCAAAAGTTAAGAGAAATTGTTGGCATGTAATTGTCAAAACCATGGTATCATATGTTGCCTGGCTGACAATTAGTGAGTACTGTCCACATTTTCCCCTCCCCAAATGCTCACTGACTTGCAAACAGGACCCTTGCCATCCATGACCTTATTCAAAACAAATTATTTCATGGTTTTCACAGAAATTTCATTCGCAGGTGGCAAGACCTGGCTGCCTGCCTAAATTGTGCCATCTGGCTCCACTTCCCACCATCTGTAGTGGCTCCATGGTCAGCATTACCAATCATGCCCGAGTATATCTTACTGTTCCACTAGAATTTTCCATTGTCTCGCCTTCCTCTTTCATTTCTTTTAAATTAATTATAGAGTCATGCAACACGGAAACAGACCCTTTGGTCCATCCAATCCATACTGACCATAATCCCAAACTGAACCAGTCCCACCTGCCTGCACGTGGCCCAAATCCCTCCAAATATTTCTTATTCATTCACTTATTCAACTAATTGTTGCCTACTTCCCCACTTCAGTGTGAAGACTCAGGCAGACTGTCTTGTCACCTCTCTGCAATATCCCTGTCCACCCTTCCCTTAGCGTCTACCCATGCCTTGGTCCAATCCCAGCCCTGAGTCCAAGCTATTCCCTTGTCTACCTCCTATGCCTCTTGTCCTGTCTTCGAGCTCATCCTGATGATAATTACTTACCTTCAGTTGTATTGATTGATTGGAGAAGTTAGGACTTGTTTATTTTCTGGAGAGAAGGAGATTGGGGGAAGTTTTGATAGAGATGTCTAAAATCATGAGGTGGGTAGATCGGCAAAAGCTGTTCCAATCGGTAGAAAGACCAAGAACCTGAGGGCACAAATTTCAGGTAATTGACAAAAGAAGCAACTCAAGTCAGGAATATTTGAGATCAGATCCATGCTGCCTGACAGGGTGGCGAAGGAAGATTCAGTTGAGGCATTCAAGAGGAAATTGGATGATAGGAGCATACGAGCAGCAGTGGGCTATTTAGCTCCCGCCCCACCCGAGCCGATTCTGCCATTCAATGAGATCGTAGTTGATCTTTGCCCTAACACCATATACCTGCCTTTGGCCCATACCTCTTTAATGCCTTTGCATAACAAAACATCATCTATCTCAGATTTAAAATTAACAACTGATCTGGCATTACTATCTGAAAAGGAAGAATTTGTGCAGCAACGGAGAAGGCGGGAGAGTGGCACAAGTGAATTACTCATTCAGAGTGCCAGCACAAACAAAGGAGGCTGAATGGTGTCTTTCTGATCTGTAACAATTCTCTCATTGTGCAGGGTTTTTATTGACTGTATATGCTGATTAAATGACCAACCACCCAACTGCCCTGACTGACTATTCTGTGAATGCAAGTTGTTTTCCTTACTTCACCAGCATCACCAGTATTCCGCCTAATTTATTTTTGCCATGTGCAGTCCGTTTAAGGCTGTACCTCTGAAAGGGAATACTGGTTGTGCATGGCCTGTACACTCTCAGTGTGATAAATTCTGGTTGCTACACAGCCACACACTATGGCACCACATTTCCATTCCACCCCTTCAATGCCCATCTTTGCACTCTCTGTCCTTGTAACCTACCATTCCCTGTCCCACCTTGGTGTTGGGGGAGGTGGGAGGTGAGTTATTTGCTGCGAGGGGCTGTGGTGACTGTTGGGATAGAAACCAAAACACGGGCTTGGATTTTGAGGCGTCATTACAGCAGTTTTAGAGGCAGATAAATGGATGGATGAATACAGGCAGCAGGGTGAAAGGAGAAGAGGCAGAGGCAAAGAAGAGACAGAGCAAGGCTGCCTCTTGCTTCAGTGATGCTGGCATTGAGATCCTCCTGTTATGAGGGCAAGGAGGAAGATCTACTTGAGAAGAGAGCTCAAGCACAGAGTCTTAGAGGTTTACAGAGCAGGAGGCCACTCGACCCGTTGTGTCCATACTGTTCCCAAAAGAGCTAGCCAGCCAGTCCCAATCTCCAGCACCAATCTCTGAATTCATGACATGATTGAATATCAACATTTCAGAAGCTTAAACTCGCATAGGACGTTTCCCAGTCAGACAGACACGGCACGGCAGGAGATGGCTGAAACAGCCAGCAGCAGATGTGTGGCTCGGAGCGATTGGATTCGGTGTCAGAAAGGGTTTGATACGTTTCTATGCTCTGACAAAGCAACTGCAACACGATACCCTGACAACAGGTCTCCAGGCATGTAACCTCCAGCAAACACTCCAGTTGAGGAGCCTGAATATGCTGGTTCTGAACAAGGGAGGTATGCTTGCCCAGTGTAATTGCTGCCCTTTTATCACGCTCAGAGTCATAATGCTTTTGAGGATATGCCAACACTGATACATGAAGCCACTTAAGTCATTGAGTTACTGGCTTGGCATATAGAATGCAGGAATGCCAAGTCAATCTCTCTCTCTGTTTTGTCCTTGCAGAATAAAACAGTGAATAACATTAGAGAGAGGGCTCTGACAGGAGGCAGGGATGCCAGTTCACTGCCCTCACCACCATGGAGAAAGTAGAGATGCAAAACGCCAGTGTTGTCCTGCAGGTCTGGTTAGGGTCAGAGAGGTGTCATAGCTGGTGGATGGTGTAAAGATGTATGGATGACAGCATGGAATGTGCCATTAAGGAGGGAAAAACTAGAGTAGGGGTGAAAGATCACTAGAAATGTAAAAGTAGACGTAAGAGTTTCTATAGATAACAAAAATGAAGTGAGTTAATAAAGTGGAACCATAGAAAGTGAATCTGGG
Organism: Stegostoma tigrinum; assembly: GCF_030684315.1. NCBI lineage: Eukaryota > Metazoa > Chordata > Chondrichthyes > Orectolobiformes > Stegostomatidae > Stegostoma > Stegostoma tigrinum. Next base: position 18,901,831 of record NC_081360.1, on the reverse strand, counting down.
GAGTCACTAATGGAAAATAAGGAGATGGCAGATGAATTGAACAGGTATGTGGCATCATTCTTCATTGTAGAAGATACATGAAATAGGTGTATTTCAATAAATGAAGAAATCATAAAATTACAGTCAGCAGGGAAACGATACTGTTCGAAAAGTTGGAGCTGTGGTTGACAAGTCTTTGATGGATTTCATCCAAGCATCTTAAAAAGAAATGACTAGTGAGATAGTTGATATGTTGGTTTTAATTTTCCAAAGTTTGCTAGATTTGAGGAAGGTTCTATTATATTGGAAAATAGTGAATGTAGCTCCTTTATTCAAAAAGGGTAGGAGACAGAAAGCAGAAAACTACAGGCCAGATAGCTTAACATCTGCCATAAGGTAGATGTTAGCATCTGCTCAAAGTAATCAGGAAAAGCCAACAATGGTTTTGTCAACAGGAAATCATGCTGAACCGAATGATTGGAAATTTTTGACAAAGTCACATGTACTGTGGGTAGGGAGGAACCGGTGGGTCCGTTGTATTAAATTTCCAAAAGGCATTTGATAAGGTGCCAATCAAAGGTTAATATGGAAAATAAAGGCTCAGGTTAAAGGAGATAACACATTGCTTTGGATAGAGGCTTGGCTAACAAGAAGGAAACAGAAGCAACTTCCTAGGCCCTAAACTCTATAACTTCCTCCTCAAATGACCTCTCAGCTTCTCTACCTCTCTCTCCTCCTTTCAGATGCATTTGAAAACCCAAACCTATGACTGAGCATTTAGTGATTGATCTTAAAATCCCCTTGTGTGGTTCATTGTCATGTCACACTCCTGTGAAGCAGTTTGGGACTTCTCATATTGAAGGTATTATATAAATGCAAGTTGTTGTTGCAATATCAGTTGATCCACTAAGTGGCATTACTAAGCATGCATATACGGGTCATTTTCTGGCTGGCAAGGTATAACAAATGGTATGTCACAAGGATCAGTGCTGAGACTCGGGACTTTTTAACAATATCTGTAAGTGTCTTGAATGAAGAGACCAAAGGTATAGTTGCTAAATTTACTGATGACCCAAACGTAGGCAGCAGAGTAAGTTGTGAAGAGGAGGTAGGGAATCTACAAAAGGGATATTGATTGGCCAGCCAAGTAGACAAAGATGTGGAGGAAAGGTTGGACAGATTAGACTTGTATCCATTGGAGTTTAAAAGAATAAGGGGTGACTTGATTGAGACACCTAAGATCCCAAGGAGTCTTGACAGGGTGCAAAAGGAAAGGATGTTTCCTTTTGGGGCAGAATCTAGAACTAGGAGTCACTGTTAAAAATTAAGGGTTAGGATTAAGGCCAGGTTATTTAAGATGAAGATGAGAAATATTTTCCTCACTGAGGATCATGAGTCTTTTGAACTCTCTTCCTCAGAAGGCAGTGGAAGCAGAACATCTGAATTTTTTAATTCAATCATATAGATTCCAGATAAGTAAGGGAAGGAAAGGTTATCGGGAATTGGGGGCAATGATGAGTTATCAGATCAGCCAAGGTTTTATTGAATGGAGGAGCAGACTCAAGCAGCAGAGTGAACAATTTCTGCTCCGCATTTGTACGCTTGTATTTGGGATGTCACAACAGTGTGAGTAGTCATCTTTTCAGGGAATAAACCCTTGTCCATGTATATACATCCACAGAATGTTTCAGAGGAGGTAGCCTGCAATGAAGAACCATGGCACCAAGGGGTGCTGAAGGAGGAAGTCATGGCAGCTGCCAGGAAAGTAAGCACACAGGCATAGAAAGTTTGTGCTGCAGAGCTCTTGGCCGCTTGGATGTTGTGGTGGAATGGCTCAGTTGGTGCAAACCCAACGAGGTGTCCTCCCGGCCTAGCGTGGCAATCTCCCAGCAGCCCAGAGCAGCGATCTCTCAGCCCTGTTGTGATCTTCTGGTGGTATGTAGCAGTCTGTTAAACTGGCATGGGCTCGGCGTGAACCTCCAGCCTTGAGGTGATTCCAGAGTCATCTCCCAGCCTTGTGAACCCTGAGATGAAGTCTGGTGCGGTCTGGAGTCTAGGTCCGAAGTGGACTGGAGGCTAGGTGCCAACATGGACTGGGTTGGAAGACTGTTGTTCTGAACATATTTTTTTTCTCCACGTTATAACTTATTCCTAAAATCTGCAATGCTGTTTTTTTGTAATTTCTCTATTTTTCTAAGAACTGTAACTGAAGAAGTTGCACATAGGGATATTCATGTCTAAGATGGAACCATATGCGGCAACTTGTACATTTTTCACTGCACACATTTGAGTATGTGACAATAAAACTAATTCTAATTCTGGTTGTGGAGGCAGACCAACTAAGCATTGGCAGAGTAGGGCTCTTCCTGCCAAACTATCTAATAGGCCTCACGTCACCCTAAAATGTCTTCAGCCAATGAAGTAAGTGGTCACTTTTGTAAAGTAGGGAACATAGCAGTTTATGCAGAGCAGGATCTCACCTGCAGCTACAACATAAAAATCAGATCATTTGTTTCAATGATTTTGTTTGAAGGATAAGTATTGCCAGGAGAAATCCCTGGTGTTCTTTGAAACTATGTCTTGGAAGAACTGCTTCATAGATTCACCAGAATGAGACTTGAGTCAAATTATGAGCAAAGCCTGAACTTATATTCCCTTGAGCATAAAAGATTGAGGGACGAGCTAATCGAGGTGTTAAGACGACTAAAGGAGTTGATAAATTAGATGAAGAACGGGAGGAAGCGACCAAGTGGTGTTATCGCTAGATTGTTACATCCAGAGTCCCAGGGTATTGTTCTGGGGATCACAGTTCAAATCTTACCATGGCAGATGGTCGAATTCGAATTCAATAAAAATCAGGCATTAACAGGCTAATGATGAAACCATTGCCAGTTGTCAGGAAAAGCCCCGTTCAGTTCATGTACGTAAAAAATAGGAAAGAAACTGCTGTGACCTGCATGTAACAGCAATGTGGTTGACTCTTAAATGCACTGGTCAATAGGATAGGGCAATAAATGTTGGCCTTACTTGTGGGACAGCCCAGAGAAAAATGGATGTCAGAACTTAATAATGGGCGTACGGGAATAATAAGGAAGCATTTCTCCACCCACAAGGGGCAGTTGGAGTCTGGAATTCTCCCTGAAAACCAAGTTGACGGCCACTTGAGAATATTCAGAGCTGTGTTAGCTAAGTGTTACAGAACTAGGGCAAGTGGAGTTAACATAAAGATCAGCCATGGTCCAATTGAAAGGCCAAACAAATTGTCAACGCTGAATGGCCTTCTCTTGTTCTGATGGTGCTTCCCTCACTCATGGAGCAGAGAGTTCTAGACAATGTGTTTAAAACTAACAGGAAATGGGGAACAGCCCAGACCAAGCAGAAGACCCGTAACCCTGGGAAACCAGCAAGTGCCCAATTAAACTTTAGACAAGAGGTAATAGGAACTGCAGATGCTGGAGAATCTGAGATCACAAGGTGTAGAGCTGGATGAACACATCAGGCCAAGCAGCACCAGACAAGCAGGAAAGCTAGCATTTCAGGTTGAGACCCTCCTTCAGACCCTTTTTCTGAAGAAGGGTCTCGGCCCGAAACATCAGCTTTCCTGCTCCTCTGGTGCTGTTTGGCCTGATGTGTTCATCCAGCTCTACACCTTGTGATCTCCAAAGTTTATACAAGACTGCCAAGCACTCCATCTAGTGGATCAACTGGTATTGCAATGCCAACCACTTGCATTTACATCATGCCTTCAACATGAGAGGTCCCAAGCTGCTTTAGAGGAATGTTATCAGACACAATGTGACGCCGAACCACAGATGGAAATTTTCAGACTGGTCACTAAATGCCTGGACACAGGATTGAGTATTAAGATGAGCCTTAAAGGAGGAGAAGGGTGGTTGGGGAGGGAGTTCGAGATTTTAAGGCCTAGGCAATTGAAGACATGTCTGCCATTTGCAAAGTAAAGAAAATATGAAATGGTCAAGAGACTGGAACTAGAAGACATGCAGATCTCAGTGGGTTGAGGGATTGAAAGGGGATACAGAAATAGCGATGTGAAACCAATAGTTCAATTCTGATGATAAATGCAGATTGAGAAGGCTCATCCATATGTGATACAAGACACAGTAATTTGAGGAACAAAGGTCAGTATTTCTTAAATAGTGAGGGGCAGTTAGTTTTTAAAAATTTGCTTAGAGGGTATGACCTTTGCTGATTGGCAGCATTTATTTCCCATCCCTAAATTCCCTGTAGAAAATGGAGGTGAACTGCCTTCTTCAGCTGCTGCAGTCCATTAGTTGTAGGTAGACCACGGTAGCATTAGGGAAAGGAATTCCAGGTATTTGATCCAACGACACTGAAGGAATAACAATATATTTACAAGTCAGGAAGATGATTGGCATGGAGAGGAACTTGCTGGTGGTGGTGTTGCCATGTATCTGCAGCCTTTGACCTTCTGGCAGTAGTGGTTGTGGATTTAGAAGACTCTGTCTAAGGAGCATTGGTGAGTTGCTGCAGTGTATCTTATAGATGGTACACACCACTGCCACTATGTATCAGCGTTGGGTGGAACAGAATATTTGTTGACATGCTGTCAATCAAGTAGGCTTTCTTCTACTGGTGTCAAGCCTTCTAGAGTGTTGTTGGGGCTGCACTCGTCTAGGCAAGTGATGTGTATTCCATCACACTCCTGTCTTGTGTCTTGTAGATTTTGGACAGGCTTTGGCAAGTCAGGAAGTGACTTATTCGCTGCAGCATTCCTAGTCTCTGAACTTCTCTTGTAGCCACTGTATTTATATGGCTAGTCTAGTTGAGTTTCTGGTCGATGGTAACCCCCAAGATGTTGCTCGTGGGGGATTCAGTGACGTTAATGACATTGAATGTCAAGGGGCAAAGGTTAGATCCTCTTTTGCTGGATATGTTCAAGACTTGAATAGCATGGATTTTACTAGCCAACTTTTAGCCCAAGCCTGTATATTGTTCAGGTCTTGCTACAAATGGACATGGACTGATTCACTGTCTGAGGAGTCATGGATGGTGCTGAACATTGTGCAATCATCGGCAAACATCCCCTGATCTCATGGGAAGGTCATTGATGAAGCAGCTGAAGAAGGGTGGGCCTAGCACATTAGCCTGAGGGACTCCTGCTGAAATGACCTGGAGCTGAGACAATTGACCTCCAACAACGACAACCGTCTTCCTGTGTGCCAGGTATGATTCCAAACCCCGGAGAGTTTCAACCCAATATCCATTGTTTTGTTCCTTCTTACCAGACTCAATCAAATGTGATCTGATGTCAAGGGCTGTCACTCTCACCTCACCTCTGGAATTCAGCTCTTTTGTCCATGTTTGAACCAAGGTTGTAATGAGGTTAGGAGCTGGCAGAACCCAAACTGGGCATCTCTGAACAGGTTATTGCGGAGCAGTTGCTGCTTGATAGTGCTGCTAATGACACCTTCCGTCACTTTACTGATGATCGAGAGTAGACCGATGGGGCGGTAATTAGCCAGGTTGAATTTGGCCTGTTTTTAGTGTATAGGACATACCCGGGCAATTTTCCACATTGTCAGGTAAGTGCCAGTGCTGGAACTGTACTGGAAGGGCTTGGCTAAGGACGTGATGAGATTTGGTCTCACACATTTAATACTATTATCGCAATATTGCCAGGAACCATAACCTTTGCAGTATCTGATGCCTTCACTTGTTTCTTGACATCATGTGGATTGAATCGAATTTCAGCCGACGACTTTGACCTTTAATGCTGGGACCTCCAGTGGAGACCGAGATTGATCATCCACTCAGCACTTCTGGCTGCAGATTGCTGGGAATGCTTCAGCCTTATCTTTTGCACTGATGTGCTGGGCTCTTCCATCACTGAAGATGGGGATGTTTGTGGAGCCTCTTCCTCCAGTGAGTGTTGATATCCCAAAGGGAATTGAGTGTCCTCATTCATTAATTATTGAATGTTAATAGGCAAGTAAAGCAAGCAGGACTTTTTGCAAGAACACTTGAAGTACAGACATAAAGATAGTTTGCTTCAGTGATATAAAACTGTGGTGAGAGTGCCCCTGGAGAATTGTGCACAGGTTTGTTCCTATTACCTAAGGGAGGATACACTTGTCACAGACAGAGAGCACCAGACATTCACCAGACTAAACACAGGACTGTGATAATGGGAACTGCAGATGCTGGAGAATTCCAAGATAATAAAATGTGAGGCTGGATGAACACAGCAGGCCAAGCAGCATCTCAGGAGCTCTCTGATGAAGGGTCTAGGCCCAAAACGTCAGCTTTTGTGCTCCTGAGATGCTGCTTGGCCTGCTGTGTTCTTTCAGCCTCACATTTTATTGTCTTAAACACAGGACTGTTCTGTGTGCTGAGTAAGGAGACTGGATCCGTGTGCTGTAGAGTTTAGGAGAATAGAGGTGATTTCATTCAACAGTATAAAATTCTTTGAGCGATCAACCGGGAAGATGCAAGAGGGATTTTGCCCATGCTAGAGGTTCTAGAACCAGAAGACACAGTCTCAGAATCAGAGTCCATCCAGGATTGAGAAAAAGGAAGGGTTTCTTCTTTATTTGGAGGGTAGTGAATGTTTGGAATCCTTGTTCCAGAAGAATGTGGGAAGCACCATCATTGAGAAGACTGAGATTGATGAATTTCCAGATACTAATGATACCAAGGGATATGAGAATAATGCAGGAGTTGACATGGAAACAGGTGATCATCCATGATCTGGAATGATGGAGCAGCCTCAAGGGGTTGAAAGGACACCCCTGCTCCTATATATTGTCCCCCAAGTGAGATTTAACAATGTGGAACTTTCCCAGATCACCACTCCTGATAGTTGCCACGTCTACCAGTTTGTGGTACTGGGTAAGGGTTGTTCAAATTTTCTTTTGTCTTTGTTCTGTTTTGGACCTATCTCATCAATAGTAGTAACGCATTTACCGAAGAGACACTGTTCTTTGATAACTAGAAAGTTTATTATAGGATATCAATAAGTCCAATGATATTTGGTCGATCCTCATTATCAGGACCATAGGAAGCTGGTACAGATACATTTCCTCCCTCTGAAAGCTAGAATAGAACTTCTTGTCTCAACCCACAGACCATGAGACATCAATAGAATGGGGGCTCAATGCTGCCTCAACATAAACACCTTTAGAAGCATTTCTTTGTACAATAGACACCATCATTTGTTGAAATGTGCAAAAATGTTAACATCCTGTAAGAACAGAAACCCTCATCATCATTCGGTATGATGCACTTCCAAATATATTTTTAATCTTATTAAGCGATGCATTATTACATTGTACAATGTGTATTTCAAAGAGCCATTAATGTTCACTGTTGTAGCTTGTGCATAATATACTGGTTCTTTAGATAATTAATTGGCACCAACCAAAGCACAGTCTCCAGATATAAATCCATGAAATAATAGAGATAAAATCTTTTAGCATGTTGAAAAAGGTGAAAGCATGCGGAGGAGAGGACCAGGCAAAAGAGAGTGCATTAACCTTGAAGGATAATTCAAAGTTGCAACTCTTCATCAAGGAAAAGAAGTTGCATCAGGAGCAGAACTGATGAGAATTGATTATTTATTTTGTAAATCAGAATGGATCTTTATTTGTAATTTAAAATTAAAGAAATTTGATGCAAGTTCAATTGTCGCATTTACCATGAAGCTCTATATCAAACAGTTACCTCGGATCATACCATGGAAGCTTTCTGATTCCAAGACATCCATATTTTAATCACTGTTTCATTGATGGCCATACTGTCAGCTCCTGGCCCCCAACATTTGGAACTCTAAATCTCTCCACCTTGCTATTATTTTTTCTCTCCTTTAAGATGGTCCTTAAAATATATGCCTTTTACCACCTGCCTGAATATCCCCTTATGTGGCTCAGATTCAAATTTTGTTTGCTAACACTGCTGTGAAGTTCTTTTGGATCTTTTAGGGCATTAGAGATGCTGTGTGCATACGACTCGGTGTGGTTAACTGGTTGTAAGAATAAAGAACAACATTTTCAGCATCTGTTAGGAGTAGCAATGCAACATTACCTTCCTGTTTACAGAGCAGAAGGCAGTGACATCAGCCACATTGCTAAATAATGCAATATAACACAGCCATTGATGCAAATTTACGATTAATGACATATTATTGGAACACCAAATGCCTTGGGAAAATCAACAGTTCAGAGTCCGCATTACCATTAGACTTGGTGTTCCAGACTTAAGTAGGTAATGAATGTTAAAGGAACAGCGACAGGATAGAGACACAATTGATGAAAAGGTGGAAAGCAGAAAAGGTCTAGGCCCGAAACGTCAGCCTTCCTGCTCCTCTGATGCTGCTTGACCTGCTGTGTTCATCCAGCTCTGCACCTTGTTATCTCAGTAATGATGAATACTTCATTTTTAGACTAGAAGGGACTACACAGTGGTGCCCCCCAGCGATTAGTATTAAGGCTACTGCTTTTTTCCTTTAAAACACCAATACCAATGTATTGAGTAACATTCTAATTCTCTATACTACATCAATATTGTAGTTTTTATCAGTCTTCACCCAAATATTCCATATAAGCTCTTTTTCTTAATGTGTACAAATGATTGGACATTGGAATACTGAGCAAATGTTCAGAATTTGTGGATGACAGTACTTAGATGTATAGCAAACAGTGAAGAATGATACCAACGAACTGCAACAAAACATAGATTATGTTAAGTTTACCGACAACACCAAAATAGGTGGGAGGGCAAGTAGTGAGGATGACATAAAGAGGCTGTGGAGAGATGTAGAGGGTGGGCAAAAACTTGGCAGATGGGATATAATGTGAGATTATGCACTTTGGCAGGAAGTGTAGAGGAGCTGCATATTATTGAAAGAGGGAGGGACTGCAAAAAGCTGCAGCACAGAAGGATTTAGAGTCCTCATGCATCAATCACAGCATACATGTTCAGTGAGGAAGAGGGAAGACAAATAGACATTGGCCTTTATTTCAAAGGAAACGGAGCTTAAAAGCAGGTAGCCTTGCGAAAACTATGTTGGACCACACCGAGAATATCATGAACAATTTTGGTCCCTTTATCTAAGAAAAGATACATTGGCATTGGAGGCAGCCCAGAGAACATTCATTTTGTTGATTCTGGTTATGGAAGGATTTTCTTATGAGGAGAGGTGGAATAGGTGAGCTCATTGGAGTTTAGAAGAATAAAAGGTGATCTAACTGAAACATGTAAGATTCGTAAGTGACTTGACAGAGGAGATGCTGAAAAGTTGTTTCCCCCTTGTGCAACAGTCTCAGAGTAAAGGGTTGCACATTTAAGACAGAGACGAGGAGCGTTTTGGTTTCTCCTAGAGGACACTGAATCCGTGGAATACTTTACCTCTGAGGAGTTGACTGCACTGCCATCATCAATCTTATTGGAACTTCTTCAAAAAACTCAATCAAGTTTGTAAGACACAATTTTTCTTGCAGAAAGCCATGCTGACTATCCCTAATCAATTTTTGCCTCTCTAAATCTCTGTAAATCCTAATATTTATAGCCACTCCCAATAGCTTACCCACAACTGAAGTCAGACTCACAGGTCTATCGTCCCCCGGTTTCTCCTTACAACCTTTCTTAAACAAAAGGTACATCATTAGCCACCCTCCACTCATCTGGCACTTCACCCGTAGTTATAGGTGATACAAATAATGCCCTTTAGGGAAGGAAACTCTCATTCTTACTTGATGTGGTCTGCATGTGACTCCAGATCCACAGCAATGTAGTTGACTCTTAACTACAATAAAAACGGGCTTAGCCAGCAATGTCCTCACACTGTGAATGAATGTGTTTTTAAAAAATGATGGGCTAGATTTTTGAAGGCGTGAGAACCTCACTCAGCTTGCTACCTCACCCCTTCTTATTTACGAGAGATGGAGCTGTACATTTCTGACAGGATGAAAAGGCACAGCTGTATTTCCATTCTGAAAGTGGTCTCATTGACCAGAGTTCTTGGGAGAAGACAAACGACGACCCCTTTCACAGCAAGTGAGCTGCTAAATTCTGAAATTTAAATCGTAGATAGCCTCTTTCTACAGCTCATGTCAAATGCGAGCGTGTAAGGTAAATGTGAGGTCGGGAGGGTACGATGCCAGATGGGGATGGTGCCAGGTAAGTAGACTGCCAGCTGTGTAGAGGGTAGGGTAGGATGTCAAGACTGGGAAAGTAGTTGGGGATGTCTAGGTAAGTGTGGGGTCAATTGACCAGTTACTCAGCATTCGGTCTGTGTAACTGACGATCTAACTTTTCCTGCGTAACTGTTATTTAATTTCATTGGAACTTTCTGACTTTCAGATGGATCCAGGCTGAGAAGAATTACCCAGGTGGAATCTACAATTTGCCAGGCAATTCTTTCGAAGTGTGCTACAATGAGTATTCCATGTGGACCCCATGCACAATTCCCAATAATTTGAAATAACTTGTGTCTGGCTATTGGAAAAGCCGGGCCAGTAGCTTTCAGAGCCCTTCAAGGGAGGTTTTGCACAGAAATGGCTGTTTTCAGCCAGGCGTACACAGTTCAGAACTCCAATAAATCTTTGTTCCAAATTCACATTGTCATTGCTTTGAAGCAGCTTCCCGTCTCCTTGCTATTAATCTCAAAACCTATGACTTTTCACATCTTTAGATGATTGAATGGATATCCCTAGAGGAGTTTTACTTTTTTAATGACTCTGTGATCCGTTATTTAGATAACAGAGTCTGACAAACCTTAGACCAAGAAGAAAGAGCCAAGATATCTGTACCTCCATTTTCAAAAAAGGTTTTTAAATTCAACTTAAAGGATTGAGAGAGAATAAAATGTACTTTTAAAAACAGCTGTCCTTAAAATCTATAAGATCATAATGGTCCAGTATAACACGAGGCAGAACACTCACATGTATCCAGCTGTTGAAAAATCCCAGGAGTAATTTAGAAGCACAGCAACCAATTTGTGCACAGTAAGCTCCTACAAAGAGCAATGTAATGATGACCAGATCATTCATTTTATTGATGTGGGTTGGGGGGTGAATTTTGTCCAGGACATTTGTTATAAAGTGGAGGTTGACCTCCCCCACCCTGAGAACTAAATCCAAAATATCCAAAGAGAAACGCTTCACCTTATATAGGAGCATAAAAATTGGTCTAACCTGCCTTTCAGAACTTCTCGTGGTTAACTAAAATAAACCCTCTCACTCAAGTTAAAAATCAACAGGTAATAATTTATTTAGCTAACTCTAACAGTGAACAAATTAACTAAACTATTCACAAATTGAATAAAACTCTTCTAGCTACTAACTGTTTCGGAATAAGGCAAGATTCTAATGGTATGCTGTTTCACTGATATAAGGATTCACTTATATAAAATAAAAAACGTACAACTTATTCTCTTGAAATTACAGCCAGGTCATGTGTCTTCTGGAATGCTCTGTGCCTTCTCCATCAATTCTTCTGTCAAGAATATTAATGGAATGTGCTGTAGGCATCGTTGATGTTTAGATGGTGCTTTCTCTAACACATAGAGGAGACTGTGAGAGCCAGTGACTCTCTCTTGAGAGCTGAGGGCTGTTAGATCTTGCAGATGGTAGCTAGATCTAGAGCTTTGTCCAAATGCCCCCTTCTTTTATCCCCTTGATGACATATCAATATTTCTCACAATAAGATTGGTCCTATGGTGTCAAAACCATCAGATTTAAATTTAATGGGTTTTTCGTATCTAAATGCCTGTTTCAAATTGATTGGCTAAGTTCAACACTGTTGTCTTTGTAAAAACTGCTATCTGACCTGCTAACTGTATGGTCTTTCAATATAAATGTTTCAACTTGGGTGCTCTCTGTGTACTTGCAAACTTTGAAGCTGCTACTCATGAATTTTCATTTTAAATCTCTAAGCACAGTAAAAGCACATGATCTTTTAAAGGAACCACACACTGCTTCTCCCCCTCCCCGCCCCCCCCCCCCGACCTAGCATTTTACAAACACTAAATTCTAACTTCTTGACTCCCAATCCACAAGTACTCTACCCAACTTTGCAACACATTGGAGAGATCTCCTCTACGCTTCCACAAAACCATGGCATGGGTGCTTTGACACCCACCTAAGAGAACAAAAAGGCTTTTAGTTTAAGCATTATCCAAGAAACAGTGCAGTGCTCTCTCTGTACTGCAATGGAGTATCAGCCTGGATTTAATGCTCAGGTTCTGAACACACACCTTTGAAATCCAAAACAAAGGCCACAATCTCTGTGTCATTGCTCACACTTGCATTGGTAATGGATTGTTAACTTTAAAATGGATGTTCAGTTTGATATGTCTGAGGGTTGTCCTGTACAGATAGAAAAAAACCATTGTATTGGGTAGCAAATAACACGTGTGTGTGCAGAGGGTAAGCTAGCTGCCAGAGTTAGGTAGCTAACCGTTGGGTAGTGACAAGGTTACTAAACTAGCAATCTCAGTGCTAACATCTTGACATCATGGAATCCAAATCCTCCAGTGGTGAAACATAATTAATTTAAAAGACCCTTGTAATTCATAATAAAGCAGGAATTGGAAGTTGGTTTCAGTAATGGTGAGCATGAAACTATCATTGAGAGTCATAAAAACCAATCTGGTTCATTACCACCTATCAAGAAAGGAAATATGCCATTCTCCCCTATATAGCTGACATGTAACTCTAGATCCATAGCAGTGTTGTTGATACTTAACTGCCCTCTGAAATAGTCCAGAAATCCGCTCCAAACACAAACAATTAACAGTGAGCAACAGATGCTAGTCCACATCCTATGGGAAAAGATGTGTTATGGGAGTAGGTTCATGTGTAGCATAATTTCTGGCATTGAGTTGAGCTGAATGGCTTGGCCATTCTATGATTAACAAGTAATGTTGCATTAGAAAGAAGAGAGACTGGTTTGATTAGGACTACATTTGGTGGAGTTTATAAGAATGAGGGGGCATCCTCATAGAAATCGATACCATTCTGGCAGGACTAGACAGGGTAAATGTTTCCAATGACCAGGGTGTTGAGGACCAGGGATCACACTCCAAAGATACAGGGTAGGCCATTCAGGACTGAGGTGAGGAGACATTTCTTCATCCAGAGAGTGGGGAGCCTGTGGAATTCTCCACCACAGAAAGCAGTTGAGGCCAAAACATTGAATGTTTTAAAGAAGGCATTAGAGACAGTTCTTGGGGCTGAGACGATCATAGGGTATGGGGAGAAAGTGGGCATAGGGGACTGAGTTAGATGATCAGCCATGATCATGTTTGAAATAACTCCACAAAGGCTGGTATCCTATCACTAAATCACCTGTTATTTACACGTAGAGAGTCCTTGACACTGACCCAGCTCCCTCAGAGCCAGCTCTCAGCATGAGCAGAACCTCTGACATTCTTGTTTATATCTGTCAGCCAGGGCTCCCTAATTGGACCAGATTAACAGCCCGAGTCAGGGAACTTATATTCTATGAGGTCCATCTGGCTGACCTCGTTACAGTCAGTACAATATTGAATGGCACAGCAGGCTCATAGGGCTGAACGGCCTACTTCTCCTATTTTCTATGTTTCTGTGTCTACAAACAGGATCCTTCCCTTTCCAGTTCAGCACTCTTGTACAAAACAGAGCTGCAGAATGTGATGGAGATATGGAAAACACGACACAGTACCACCAACCGAGCATGCAGAGGTAGCCTTCTGAACTACTGTTTTTTCAGATTTCATGCAAGAATTTGAATCCTTAATGAAGAGACTAAAGCACTGAGGACTGAGAAACTGCCTGTCCTTTTTTCACAACAGAAGGGAAAGATCCGATCTACCTTTGGCAAGACCAGTCACACAAACAGTTCCCAACATCTGTGGGACATTGCCTTGAGCCTCATTGATAATTATAGGCTTCCTGCCCGCTAACCTCCTATGGTTCGTTCTGTCTACTCATCCTGATATTACACACAGCGTGAGAGGAAGTGTTACACACACAGTATGTTATTAACAAATACCTCAATGGCATGACTGTTTGCACAGGCTAGTTAGCCCAGTGTGCGTTTCCTGCTCCACTCGCTCTGGCTGCAGGCTACTAGTCTGTATGTTAATGGACTTATTGCTGAGTGCAGCGGGAGTCCTGCGGGGCTACTTACACTTGAGCTGGCAACTTCTGGATTGCTTTCAATCCTGCAATCAGCTTGAACTCAACCTGAATCATTGTGCCTATGAAAAAGCTTCTGTCTTTGTGTTCACATTCTCCCAGCGCTGAAAGGTTACCAAGGAGGCAGCACTTCAGCTCCAGGGCAAGACTGGAGAAACAGAGACCATTCTGCTCACCACTCCAGCTGCAGCTCAGTGGGTAGCACCACTACTGCTCTGTTGAAAGGTTTTGGGTTCAAATCCCACTTGACGAACTGAATGCAAAAAGCAAAGCTGACCCTCTGAGAGAGTGCTGCCCTGTTTGAGGTTCTGCCTGATGTTGCCTATCATGTCATATATGTTAATCCATACAGCATATGCCACAGATAATGAGAATCTTCTTAGCGATACATCTGAAGTTTGTTTACAATATTAACTATTTACAAGGCTACAATACCACAGGCGTACAGACGTACACTGGATTCTATGCTTAATGACATCAGTGCACATTACACATAGAGCTTACTGACTAAACACAGGAACATAGAACATTGAGCCCGCACCACCATTCAATATGACCTTGACTGATCGTGCAATCTCAGTATCCCATTCCCGCTTTCCCTCCATACCCTAGATCCCTTTAGCGACAAGGGCCACATTCAGCTCCCTCTTGAATATATCTAACAAACTGGCCCCGACAGCTTCCTGTGGTAGAGAAGACAACACTGACTCTATTACCGTGAGACCCTGACTGAAGGCGAGGTGGTACGGTTATAGCAGAACGTCCTGTTGAGATATCATTAAACTTTCGTAAAGGTACAGGCCTGTCTGATTGGTAATCCCTCCCAAAATACCATCTTTTAGTCAGATAGTTCACAGAAATAGAGATGTTTCCTTCTGGGTCACCCATTCAATATTCATTCCTCAATCACACAGAATAAAAAGATCATCTGGTCATTATCATGTTGTGGTTTATGGGCGATTGCTGTGCACAAATCGGCTGCTGCGATTCACTCATTATAACAGCAACTACAGGAAGGTACTTTATAGACTGTAAAGTGCTCTGTGATGTCCAGTAGTTATGCAAGGCACCACATAAATGCAAATTCTTGAAGAGGAACATTTTGCAGGGTTATGGGGGAAGGGTAGTGAAGTGAGACTGACTGGACAACAGATTAAAAGACCCAGCATAGGCATAATGGGGTTAAATGGCCTCCCGCTGTGATATCAGACTTAACAATTTTCGGATTGGAGAGATATAGGATTAATTTCACTGTGCTTTAATTCTGTCTGATGTATAACTGTAACATTTAGGATTTGGAAGTCACAGGTTACACATGGAAGATGGTCAAGAAGTTAAGAATGAGTTTAAGGTGATTTATTAAGAAGAAAGAATTTAGGTATGGAACATAGAACATAGAACATTACAGCACAGTACAGGTCCTTTGGCCCTCGATGTTGTGCCGACCTGTCATACCAATCTGAAGCCCATCTAACCTACACTATTCCACGTACGTCCATATGCTTATCCAATGACGACTTAAATGTACGTAAAATTGGCAAATCTACTACCGTTGCAGGAAAAGCGTTCCATTCCCTTACTACTCTCTGAGTAAAGAAACTACTTCTGACATCTGTTCTATATCTTTCACCCCTCAATTTAAAGCTATGTCCCCTCGTGCTCACCATCACCATCCTAGGAAAAAGACTCTCCCTATCCACCCTATCTAACCCTCTGATTATTTTATATGTTTCAATTAAGTCACCTCTCAACCTTCTTCTCTCTAATGAAAACAGCCTCAAGCCCCTCAGCCTTTCCTCGTAAGACCTTCCCTCCATACCAGGCTAAAGGCAGAAAATACATACCACCTGTAACAGAGTTGTGGAGTCATACAGCATGGTAACAGACCCTTTGATCCAACATACCTTAGCATTAAGTGTGTAGGCCCTGCTCTGTTATGCCTTACCAAAATGCAGTACCTCTCATTTATCCATATAGACAAGGTCCACCAGGTGACACCAGATTAGACAAAGGGCTGGATGAAACAGACCTTCATGAATAGAAATGTCTTCCATTTTCATCTTGTCTTCCTGAGCTCATCAAGATGTTAGGCTGAAGCCCAGCATGCTTCACTTTGAAATATTCCCCTTTGTCCAAAGTCTTCTCGAGATAACCAAAGTGTTATTAGGCTGGAACCAGCATTGGTCCACTTCAAGAAGCTCTGTTTGGTCCAAAGTTGGACTTCCCTAAAGAGTTTGTTTCTACCTTATTGTTGAGAGGTTTGTGCCAAGCATTTTTTGATTGTCCATTGGCTGTCGCTGATAGTGCTTGTACTCCTGCCCCCAGATCTGCTGTCAAGGTACGTCAGGCTCTCTACTGTCTTACACTGTCTTCACATGTCCACTCTTTCCCAGTTACAACCACTCTGGGAGATCCCCTCTTTCTCATGTCCTCCATTTTACCCTCTAGAAGACCCTTCCAGCTCTGTTTAAATAGCTGAAATACTGCCATTTCCTAGATGTCACTTCTTATCAAGTTGTGGTTTGTCCAGTTCATCCTTTTGACTATTGATGAGGTTATTCAAGGTGATCCCTTCTGTTTTTGTTGGAAGTGGATGAAGCCTTCTTGTGGATTGTGGCATCATGTTCAATTCTCACACACTTTATTTGCATGTGAGTCACCAGCTCTGGTCCCACCCCACTATCAGAATGAACATAATCTTGCTTCTTGCCAAAGGAAGTCTTTGGCTGAGCTAATGCCTTAGTTTTCTTTTGTTTGCCAGCCCAAGAAGCATCCTGAGAGAGAGAGAGAGAGAAAGAGAGAAAGCTATACCTAATTGATTGGTTGATTGTTGTCACATGCACTGAGATACAGTGAAAAGTGTTGTTTTGCGTGCTTTACAGGTAGTTTGTACCATACAAAATACATGAGGATAGCAGAACAGAGTGCAGAATACAGTGTTACAGCCCCAGAGAAAGTGCAGAGAGAGAGAGTGAGATCAGAATTAACATTTGAGAGGTCCACACAAAGGTCTAATAACAGTGAGGAAGAAGCAGTTCTTGAATCTGTTCATACATGTATTCAAACTATTATATTTTCTGCCCAACGGAACAGGGTGGAAGAGAATATAACCAGGGTGGGAGACATCTTTGGTCATGGTGGCTGCTTTTCTGAGGCAGTGTGAAGTTTATACAGTCAGTGGAGGGAAGGCTGGTTTGCGTGATGGACTGGTCTGGGTTCATGATTCTCTGTAGGTTAGGTGGATTAGCTTTGCTAAATTGCTCTGTGGTGTTCAGGGATGCACAGCTAGGTGGAATAGACATGGTAGATGCAAGGTTACAGGGATAGGGTGGGGAGGTGGGTCTGGGTGGGTTGCTTTTCAGAGGGTCGGTGTCGACTCATTGGGCCAAATGGCCTCCTTCCACATTGAGTGGATTCTATGATTATACAGCAATGCATTTGGGAGCTGATGATTTGTGAGAGTGGCAGGCGTAAGGCCAGGGCAGCCATTAATTAGTGGATGCTTTGCTGGATAGATAAAAAACGACCATGGAGACCTAGTGTAATTGTTTTTTTTTGTGTGTGTGTGTGTGTGTGTGTGTGTGAGAGAGAGAGAGAGAGAGACTCATGGCTATGACTGCCTGTGCAGTTAAGTCCAGAACTGCCGATGCTGGAGAAACACAGCAGGCCAAGCACGCATCAGGGGATCAGGAAAGCTGATTTTTTTTTGTTTTTTGAAGAAAGGTCCAGACCTGAAACGTCAGCTTTCCTGCTCCTTTGATGCTGCCTGGCCTGCTGTGTTTGTCCAGCTCCACACTGTGTTATCATGTTGTGCCATGTTTTACATGTGGCCCTGGATGTAGAAAGGGAAAGGTGTAGTGATAATGTTGCTGGATTCTTGAACTCCAGGCTAATGTTATGGGAACATAAGTTGAAATCCTTCCAGGGCAGATCATGTAAATTGCAGTCAATAGAAATCTGGGATAAAGTGTTAGCATGTAATCATTGTCTTAAAAACCATCCGATTCAGGATTTCTGAAGAAGGGTCCAGATCCGAAACATCAGCTTTCCTGCTCGATGCTGCCTGACCTGCTGTGTTCATCCAGCTCTACACCTTAACAAAATGTGGAGCTGGATGAACACAGCAGGCAAGCAACACTTTAGGAGCACAAAAGCTGACGTTTCCAGCCTAGACCCTTCATCAGAAAAGGGGGTTGAGGAGACACTTCCGCCATCTACAATCCAACCCCACAACCAAAGACATTTTTCCATCCCCACCTTTGTCTGCCTTCCGGAAAGACCACTCTCTCCAGGACTCCCTTGTCCGCTCCCATCCAACCCGACCACACCCGGCACTTTCCCCTGCAACCGCAGGAAGTGCTACACTTGTCCCCACACCTCCTCCATCACCCACATCCCAGGCCCCAAGATGACTTTCCTCATCAAGCAAATGTTCACCTGCAAATCTGCCAATGTCGTATGTTGCATCTGCTGTACCCAATATGGCTTTCTCTACACTGGGGAGACCAAACGGAGGCTTGGGGACCGCTTTGCAGAACACCTACGCTCGGTTTGCAACAAACAACTGCACCTCCCAGTCGCGAACCATTTTAACTCCCTGTCCCATTCCTCAGATGACATGTCCATCATGGGCCTCCTGCAGTGCCATAATGATACCACCCGAAGGTTGCAGGAACAGCAACTCATATTCTGCTTGGGAACCCTGTGGCCCAATGGTATCAATGTGGACTTCACAAGCTTCAAAATCTCCCCTCCCCCCACTGCATCCCAAAACCAGCCCAGCTTGTCCCCACCTCCCTAACCTGTTCTTCCTCTCACCTATCCCCTCCTCCCACCTCAAGCTGCACCTCCATTCCCTACCTCCTAGCCTCATCCATCCCCTTGATCTGTCCGTCCTCCCCAGACTGACCTATCACCTCCCCACCTATACTCACCTCTACAGGCTCCATCTCCTCCCCTTTAACTTGTCTGTCTCCTCTCCACTTATCTTCTCCTCTATCCACCTTTGATCCGCCTCCCCCTCTCTCCCTATTTATTTCAGAACCATCTCCTCATCCCCCTTTTCTGATGAAGGGTCCAGGCCCGAAACATCAGCTTTTGTGCTCCTGAGATGCTGCTTGGCCTGCTGTGTTCATCCAGCTCCACATTTTGTTATCTTGGATTCTCCAGCATCTGCAGTTCCCATTATCTGTCTACACCTTGTTGTCTCATATTCTTCAGCATCAGTAGTTCATACTATCCCCAGTTCAGGAATGTCCTTTGGGGAAGGAAGTGTTTTACTCCTTACCTAGTCTGGCCTACCTGTGACTCCAGACCTGTGAACGGGAGCAGGATGGTCCCTGACCTGGGGGTTTACAGACCCTGCCGTCAGGTTGAAATGGGGGTCACAGGGCAACGGTGCGTCTTTGTGATCTTACTGGGAGCAGCTTCTTGAGTGGGCCAGTGTCTTTCCCCCCACAATGGAGGGTAGTGGGTGAGCACCTGCTGGAGGTTTGGCAGCTTCAAAAGCTGCAATGGAAATTCAGCATGGGAGAGGTCACTTTGAAATGGATTTGGGGTTGCTGGTAGCCTATCTCCTAGCCATTGAGCAGGTTCTGCAGCCAGGCAGCCACGGTGAGTGAAGGATAGGGGTGAAACACCGCTGTACATGGTGGGCAGCAGCTAGTGACTGCTGCGGGACACAGGCAGGCAGGGAAGGTCTCTTAGCACAGGCTCTGCCTCCTCCCACAAACCCCACCCCGACTGCCCTCAGTCTGTCTCCCAGACCTGGGCATCAGGGGCCCCTACTGTCCTTAGATGAGGGGCTGTAGGTTGACTGGAGAACCCCAGTTTGCCCCTTTTAATCAGATGTGGGTGTCTTTTCATGAGCCAGCCACATCGCCCCTGCCAATTCCACTCCTCCCACACAAAAAGTCACAGGGATGTGGATAAGAGGCAGCAAAACAAAACATTTGTGTGGTTTGGGTCTGCTTCTGATCCCTGTGGAGTCTGAAAGTGCTGTCCTCACTGTTTATTGTACAAGTGCCAGATTTTAAACTACAAAATACAGCAGCTGGTGTATTATGTATAAAATAATACTCATGGTGAGTTACAACAGCTTCAAGTAGTTTGAAACACTATCACCAGAAACTGTAAATATTTGATAAACAAAATGAACTGAATCCAAGAAGTTATGCTTATACAATAGTGGCACACCGCATTCAATACTTGAGAATGCTGTCCCACAGTTAAAAAAGGCTACTGGAGCTCTCACTGTTCACTTACCTTGAAACAAGATGCCAAGTAGTTCCCAGACATCATTCATGATGACTCCTTCACTGTACTGGAGTCTAGCTTTTCCAAATCCACTTGAGACTTCTGCTACTGTTGGCTAACAGTGTTTAACAAATGATTAAAGCTAGCAAAAAAAACTGCCTTCCAACTGCACTCAACGAGAAATGTTAATGTTTTCACAGAGACCTAAAATTATATCTCACAAAAAATACACATACTGATTCTTGAGACATAGGCATTCTTAAACTTGCACACACACACACACAGACACACACACACACACAGACACACACACACACACACTCATCCATATGTACTAATTCACAAACACTTGCATGCACACATGCACACTCACTCTCTCCCAGATACTCATGCACACATACTCACAGGCACGCGCACACACACACATGCATACTAATTCACACAAAACAGACAAACACACACATACTCAGCTATGCACAGACACACACGCACGCACACACATAGGCACGCACACGCGCACACACATTAATTCACATAAAACAGACGTACACAAACAGACACACTTACCCACACACATGCATACAACCCCAACACACAGACACACATATTACACATTTTGCCCACAAACACTCAGATTCATCTACATGCTGTCACTCACACACACTGACAGGCAGACTCACAGGCAGACACACACACACACACACACACACACTCACACGTGTACAAATTCACACAAAAACAGACAGGCACACACATACCCACGAACACGCACATTTACCGACTCACATGTATACTCATACGCACACAGACACACATGACATGTTCACCCACAAACACTCAGACTCATCCATATGCTGTCACTCATATAATGCATAGAAACATGCACATATACACATACAAATACTCTGCCACCCAAACACATGCACATGCACACAAATTCATGCACACACAGAAACACACCCACACGCAGATAGACAGACAAACACACACATTCATACTTACAAACAGGTAAAGTCACCCACATCTACACAGACACATACATACACACAGACTCACTCACACAGACACACACACACTCACCCATGCATATATACATACAATTGGATAGTCACCCACATATATACACACAAACACACACACACAGATACAGACACACACCCCTCGTCTGCATGCATATACACAGACTCACGCACACACTAATACACAGATACACACATGCATTCAGCCACACAGACACACACCAACACTCTCTCATACACACACACACGCACAAAACCATACACTCACCCACACACAATCAGATACTGACCCACACAGACACAGATACTCACACATACACACATAAACACTCACACTTACCCACATGCCGTCACTCAGATAATCCATAGACGCGTGTACACATGTGCCCACACACAGAATAAACTGGGCAGATTGAGCGTGTACTCAACGGAGTTTAGATGAGAGACAGGTGATCTTGAGGCCTGGAAGGGTGAATGCTAGGAGGATGGTTTCCTTTGTGGGAGAGACTAGAGTTAGGAGACAAAGTTTAAAAACCAGGGCAGAGATGAGGACAAATCTTTCAGAAGGCTGTGAGTCTGGACTTCTCAGCCCCAGTGGGAAACACAGGCTGGCTGGCTGAATATTTTTGAGGCCATGTAGATAGTTTCTTATTGACAAGGAAGTCATAACGTATCACAGGTAGACATGAAAATGAACTGGAGGCCAGAATTTGAATGAAAATGATCTTATCAAATGGTAGAGCAGGCTCAATGGGCAGAACAGCCTATTCTTCCTCCTAATTCATATTTTTCTTTGTGTGCAGAGCCCAAAAGCATGTAGCCACATAGCCACACAAGCACCATACACCCACGTGAAGAGTGCACATATACACACTGCATACACACACAAAACCCTATATACATATGCCAAACCAACATGCATGCAGTACATATACAGTACATTCTGTGATATACACACATGCCACACATGCAAACATGCCCTAAACACACACAGACTTCAACAAATACATGCACACAGTTTTAAGGAGAGGCTGGATAGGCTGGGACATTTTTCACTGGAGTGTAGGTGGTTGAGGTATAACCTTATAGAATTTCATAACTTCATCAGGGGTATAGATAGGGTGAATAGTAAAGGTCTTTTCCCTAGAGTGGGGAAGTTCAAAACTAGGAGGCATATTTTTAAGGTGAGAGGAGGAAGTTTTAAAAAGGACATGGGCACCGTTTTTACACAGAGAGTGGTTTGTGTGTCGAATGAACTTCCTGAGAAAGTGGTGGATGTGGGTACAGTTACAACATTTAAGACACTAAAAGACAAGTACATGAACAGGAAAGGTTTGGAGGGATATGGTCACGCACAGGCAGGTGGGACTAGGTTAGTTTGGGAAACTTGATCAGTGTGGCCAAGTTGGACTGAAGGGTCTGTTTCTGCACTGTATGACTATGACTCTGTGACAGATGTTCACATACATGCTATACACAAATACATGCGCGTGCGCATGCACATACACACACACACATGCTGTATACAAATACACGCACACACATGCTGAATACAAATGCATACACATACGCACACACTCATGCTATACACAAATACACATGCACACACACTCACACATGCAATATACAAATACACCCACAGACTCACTCACACACATGAATATGTACAAATACATCCAGACACACACTCACACACATGAATATGTACAAATACATCCAGACACACACTCACACACATACTGTATACAAATACATGCACACACAACACACATGCTGTATACAATTATGTGCACACACACACACATGATATACACAAATACGTCCACACACTCACTCACACACATGCTGTATACGAATACATGCACACACACGTGCGCACACATGCTGTACACAAATAAATGCACACATAAAACACACATGCTGTATACAATTATGTGCACATGCTCACACACATGATGTCCACAAATACATAAACACACACACACACACACACACATGCTGTATACAAATACATCCACACACACACATGCTGTATACAAGTATGTGCATGCACACACACACACATGCTGTACACTGATAAGACTGCACACCACACAAGCGGGGGTCTTTAAACTAGGATTGGGCTCAGTAGTGGTTGTTGCAGATCTCCCCTCCAGCCCAGAGATACTGAGCCCTGCCACAGCCTGTGGCTGTTGAGAACACCGATCACAATATAGGCTGGGAATCAAACCTGGGTCCTCTAGGTAAAAACCGAATGAACCACAGATGCTGTAAATCACGAACAAAAACAGAAGTTGCTGAAAAGGCCCAGCAGGTCTGGCAGCATCTGTGAAGGGAAAAACAGGGTTAACGTTCTGGGTCGGTGACCTTTCCCCAGAACAGCAATGTTAACTCTGTTTTTCCCTTCACAGAAGCTGCCAGACTTGCTGAGCTTTTCCAGCAACTTCTGTTTTTGTTCCTGGGCCCCCTAGACCTGAGGCCATAAATGACAGAGAATCAACGAGATTAAGAATGATAAGTTTAATTCCGTTTGCATCATTTCTGCATTGCATTCCAGATCAAATCAATGACTCCCTCTCCATTTACCAAATGATTGAATATAAATCTCAATTTGGACTTATTCACTCCTAAATTTGACATTTGTTGCCTGGGGGACAAGGTTATTAACTGGCAATGATGGACTGACAGCCTCTTGCACCTTCTCCACATTTGTCCTTTCTCTGGAAAAGAAAGTGAGGCTTAATGATGATGAGCAGTGCCATTCTCATTTCAAATTCACCCTCACCATAAATACTCTTTGCTTCCATTTCTGATACAGAAGCATGTTATCGACCTCAGAAGGAGAAGAGAGCTACAACATAGAGGAAAGGGTTCCCTTCAATGGTGTACGGTTTGAAGAACAGCATCCTGCATAGTACAAAGGGTAGGCTGTAGAAAGGTCTGCATGTGAAGATTCAGCCGTACGCCCACAGCAAATCAGTCAGCACAGAGCTCACATCCTCAGGCAATACACACGGTACAGATGCAGACATCCCATACCTAATAAGACGAATTAAAATTCCAATGGTCCTACCCCATTGATTGGGCAGCCTGCAAACCATGGAGATGACCCAGTGGTTAGGAAGCCTTTTGTGCACAACATTAAGACCAAGCAGTCATACCATGGAGAATGTGCTCAGTGCCAACAGCACTGGCTACGGTGGAGAGAGATAATGGGAACTGCAGATGCTGGAGAATCCAAGAGAACAAAGTGTGGGGCTGGATGAACACAGCAGGCCAAGCAGCATCTTAGGAGCACAAACACTGACGTTTCGGGCCTAGACCCTTCATCAGACCCTTTTCTGATTAAAGGTCTAGGCGCAAAACGTCAGCTTTTGTGCTCCTAAGATGCTGCTTGGCCTGCTGAGTTCAACCAGCTCCACACTTTGTTATCCCGGCTATGGTGGAGACAGCTTGTCCCCTGAAATGGCAAGCTTGGCACCTTCTCTAGCTTACAAAGTCCATAGGCACAGTAAGAGGAGAACTGAAACTCACCCACTGCTCTCCCCAACTCCTCCAGGAAGCTCTCCTAGCTGTTGCCCCACCACAGCCAACTCCAAGTCCCCTCAGCACAGGCTCAACAGCCTCCCACTTCCTCAAACTATGGCAGCCAGTAGGAGAATCAGACTGGGGTTTCTGAGCACACACAGCAGGCACCGAGGTACACCCAGGGGTTATTCATAAGTACACATTGTCAAGAACAATAATGCACATTTATTTTGTGCCTTCAATACAGAAAGACAACCCAAAATGCATCAAAGGAGCATTTTCAAATGAAGCGGCACTGAGGCTTCCTAAGGCAAGATTAGAAAAGTTAAGCAAAGTCTTGATCAACAACGTAAGTTTAATAAGTGCCTTCAAGGAAGAGAGAGAGGTGGAGATGGTTTGAGGAGGGAATTCCAGAAGTTAGGGCCTGGACAGCCAGAGACGTAGCTGCCAATGGTGGAGCAATTATAATTGAGGATGAGCAAGAGGCTAGAATTTGGGGGTGGGGGTGGGAGTGGGGGGTAGTTGCAGAGATCTCCAAAGGTCGTTTGATGAAGGATGATACAGAGATTGGCAGGAAAAAAAAAGTTAAGGCAGCTGGCAGAGCAGGAATAGAACTTTAAATAGAGCATTACTCAAGTAGGAAACAATGTTAAGCCAGCCAATGTGGCATCAATCACATGTTAAATCAAAGCTCGAATCTATTGGGTTCAAATAGTTTGCTTTGGTCTATCTGCTTTGTCTTCATAAACTCAGTAATTAGTGTCGCAATCCCTGTGGAGGATCCGTGAACCAAAGTCACCACGTTACCAAATGATCTCAGAAGACGAAATAAGATTTCACTTTTTGTAACCTTTTTCATTCATTCCTGGAGTGTGGGTTTTGCTAGCTGTCCTAGTTTCCTCTGAGAAGGTGGTGGTGAGCTGCCTTCTTGAACTGCTGCATTGCACATGCTGTATGTTGAACCCACGATGCCAGTAGGGGGGGAATTCCACGATTTTGTTACCCTCATTCAGTGAGGGTAACACCATTGGATATCATGAGACAATGGCTAGATTCTCTCTTGTTGGAGATGGTCATTAGCTGGTATTTGTGTACAGCAAATGTTACTTGCCACTTGTTAATCAAAGTCTTAATATTGTCCAGATCTTGCTGCATTGGGACATAGACTACTCTGAAGAGTCGTCAATGGTGCTGAACATTGTGCAATCATGGACGAACATCGCCACTTCTGACCTAATGATGGAGAGAAGGTCATTGACAAAGCAGCTGAAGATAGTTAGGCCAAAGATACTACCCTGAGGAACTACTGCAGAGATGTCCTGGAACTGAGATGACTGATGTCTCACAACCATGACCATCTCACTATGTGCCAGGTATGACTCCAGTCACCGGAGTCATGTATCTGATGCCCTTGCCGTTCTTGTTGGAATTGGCCGGGTGTTGGAAAGTGCTGTGTGAGGATACTTGGTGAATTTCTTTCGTGAGACTAGATGGTAGACACCACTGCTCCTCTGCATTAATAGATGTTTGTAGATCATAGTAATATAGAAACGCTACAGCACAGAAAGAGGCCACTCGGTCCCTTGAGTCTGTACCCACCCTCCAAATAGCATCCCACCAGACCCACCCTATCCCCATAACCCCGCATTTACCATGGCCAATCCTGGATGAGGTACCAATCAAGTGCACTGCTTTGTGCTGGTTGGCGTCAAGCTTCTTGAGTGTTTCTGGTGCTTATTTGGACAAGGATTAGAATCAGCGCATGTTTAACGTGAATAAACAGGTGATTGATACTTCAAATAAAAACCATACATTTTACATTGTCAATGCAACAAAGACATGCCTTTCATAACCACAAGTAATTGTACCATTACCCGACTTCATGTGACAATACCTTGTTACACAGTTTCACAGTATGCAAATCTTTATTCATTCAATGTGGGTCATGAGTCCTTTTTAGCCTTTGCCTCTGAGTTTCAGGGCACATTTCTATGAACTTTCTTTCCCTCAGGTTATGAGAGTTCTTATGATGTCACTTCCAACAGTTTCCTTTCAACTAAGCTACCAATGAAACCTCTTAATATTTGGGCCACTGCTGGGAAACATCCTGCATTTTAGGATCTCAGCTGCTCCAATGGTTATCTGGGTCTGTACTCACGTACCTGAAACTGTGGCATTGCCTTCAACCTCTGAAGTGTTTAAATTCTGGAATTCACTCTCTCAATTTCACTACATTTTCTCCTCTAGGGCCTTTCTTAAAAATCTACCTTTGAACAGTATCTCCTTTCTGGCCTCTGTTGCATATTTTATGTACTTGAGCTGAGATCAATTGCCAGGTGCTCAAAGTCAAATGCGAAACAATTGAAACACTGAGCTTGGCATCAAGTTTTAGTTTGGCAGCACTCGACTGAAATTTTGTAAAGTGTGAGGTGCCAATTTGTCATCATTCAAGACTCCAGAATGGGTACAGCAAGCTGCTCACTCAGAAATGAGATTTCTACTACCAAACCATGGCTGACTGAAGCAAATTGAGGAGATTTCCAACATTAACCAGCCGATGAAATGCTCGATATATTTCTCCTTTGAATTGGTTCCCATCCTAATTTCTGTGGAGCTCAGATTAAACAACCCTGTTTCAGTCATCAGGACTAGAAGCAAATGTATGATGGGCATCAAACATGGACCTGCTCCATTTCTTCCATTAAGCTAAGCAGAGCAACTCAAGTGCCTAGGGAGTTGTGTGCCCAGACTGTTACCTATGCACACAGCTGTTTGCATATTATCTGAGAATCGATTGAAATCATATTTAGGTCTCTTGGATAAATCCACTTATAGAAGTGAATCGGTGGGCTATTTTTTTTTAATCCAAGGAGCAGCAAATCCCCTTCTATTTTTCTCTTTGGGCCTTCTTGTGTGAACCATGTTTGGGGCAGCGTGCTGTGGGCTCCAATTCCACTTTAGTGACTTAATCCAAGCAAACAGTCCACACACAGGACTGAAAGATCACTGCACACTTGGCAGGTGCTCTCATTTGCATGTGACCTTAAACTGAGGCCAAATCTGACCACCCAGGCAGACCTAAAGGGTCTCTGTTTTGAAGGAGAGCAAGGGAGGTCACACTGGCTCACTGAGCCAATATTTAGGGCTCAGTCAACAGAAAATAAGCAGCTAATCTAGTTGTTGAGACATCGGTGTGGTGGAATCTTACATTGCGCAAATGTCTGCCACTTTTCCTACTTTTTAACAGCAATTGTAAATCAAAATGACTTCAACTACTCTTCTGGCTCTCCTGAGGTTAAAGGTCCTGTATAGGTATAATTAATTAATCAATGTTTCCTTCCATCTTCACCAAGTTGACACCGAAGAGTTTTATTTCTTCTCAACTCGACAGATTTGTCTGCTCTCAGTTAACCAGCCTATACAAGGCTTCTTTTCAATTGAATTCCAGCACATTTTATTGAAGAATGAGCTTTCTTGTATATTTAGCAGCTGAGCCAAGGCCAGAAGCTGTTGATAGAATTTTCCCAGACCCTGATCCATGTGGGGTACAGAGTGAAATGTGGGAGAGCAAGATGGTGGCAGGATCAGTGGCTCCATTCGGAGCTCTGCTCTGCTCGCTAATTCCCTTTCCATTTCTTTTCACTTTTCTTCTTCTTCTCTCTCCTCTCTGTCTCCCAACCTTTTAATTACCTACCTAAGGAGCCGAGAAAGATTCGGTTTGCGACCGGGAACCGCGCAGCCGGAGCTAAATGTGTGGGTCCCAGCCTGCAGTGATGGCAGATAGAGTGTGGGCCACAGTGACATTGGCAGTGATGGCAGGACGGTCAGGGGGCAGTGGGTAGTGAAAGCGGGTTCGGTGAGGGGGCAGTGGGGGTGAGAGCGGGGCCAGTGAGGGGGCAGTGGGCGGTGAGAGCCGGGCCGGTGAGGGGGCAGTGGGCAGTGAGAGTGGGGTCGGTGAGGGGGCAGTGGGCAGTGAGAGTGGGGCTAGTGAGGTGGCAGTGGGCGGTGAGAGCGGGACCGTGAGGGGGCAGTGGGCAGTGAGAACCGGGACCGTGAGGTGGCAGTGGGCAGTGAGAGCTGGGCTGGTGAGGAGGCAGTGGGCAGTGAGAGCGAGGCCAGTGAGAGGGCAGTGGGCAGTGAGAGCAGGGCCGGTGAGGCAGTGACAGCAGCCTAGTGATTGGAGTGGCCCCTGCTCCATTCTGGAGATGAGCCTTGGGAGAACTGGACTTTTTCTTCTTGCTTACCTTCTGGCTCTGTTAAGTCTTTTAATTCTGTTTTTGTAACCAAATAGGCATCAGTGAATGACGGTTTTGTGCACTTTTCGCTGTAGTTATGTATTCCTATACTTAGTACGTTTGACAAATAAATTTTAATCTAAATCTAAATTTAACGTCCTGGGTAAAATGTCCAGTGAGGCCCATCTTGATGTCAAGACCAGCAAGCTGAGTTTTTCAACCACCTCCTGGACGTTGCGACAGGATTCTCACAAGTAAGCGATGAGGAGCCCTTTGATGGGGGAATCTTCATTCGTTGCCACTTTCATTGATACTTAATTTCACCTCAGTAACATGCACTGCCCCATTCTCCCACTGACTGGTGGACGTGGAGAGTCGGAGTGGGTGCTGGGCAACAGCAGCTCACTATGTGCCCCGTTACAACTGGCAGCAACATCTCAGAGCATGGTCAGTGGGCAGTGACCATCTGCAACCTTGTGCATGAACATTGGCATCTGGCACATATCAGCCTCACGACACCCTCAGGGCACATTTCTGATCCACTCACAGTGCACTCCGCACTTTGAGATGCACTGGCGCCACTCATTGCTGCCAGGACACTGTGCTGGCCTGATGGGCACCCGCCTCATGGAGTAGACTCGGCTGCATCTCATGGTTCCTTGCTAATGTCTTAGCTCTGACTGACTTTGTGCCTACTTGGGTGCTTACAATGTATCTGCTTCGCCTTGCATTTTGACTTTGTGCCCACTGAGCCAGAAATAAGACTGTCACAGTCCTGAGGTCCTGCCTTGCTCTCTAGCACAGGCACGCGGCTTGTCATACTTACCAGCAGTGAACAGTCAAGAGGGTGGATATCTGGAGGTGTGTGGCATTGCGCTATGAGAATCGCTGCAGCACATGGCAAACACACTCCGTGCGCTTCAGGAAAATGGCCATGTCACTAAGTTTTGGAGAGTAGTCAGTCATGTGCACAGAGACACCCTTCAGTCAGGGGGGTTCTCAGCACTGTAGGTCAAAGGTTAGAGGAGGAGGAGCTTAATGGCAGGTGCCCTGTCACCCATCCTGGCTCTTTCCACCCCCACTGAGGCCTGATTTCTCCTGTAACTAGAAAAAGGGAGGCACCGAGTGAGGTGAAAGTCGGCAGCGCAGCCATTGGCACTGGTGAAGGAGTGTCCAAGTGAGTAGGCCACACTGAGTCTGTACTGGGTTCGCAACGGGGGTCATTGGGATGGGGGAGGTTGCAGGAGGGAAGAGGTTACACGATCCTTGATGGGAGCTGGGTGTGACAGCAGAAATGGTGCGAGGTGGCAGAGAAGTTGGTCACCCATGTGAAACAGAGAGGTTATTGACGTTCTTCGTTCGTAGCAGTACATTCTTCCAGATGGCTGAGCCCGCACTGACCCTTTAGGCATCTTTAGGGCAGGCTGCCAGGGTCTGGTGTCGTGACCTCTTCTGGTTGTCTTCCTTTAGACTGCCCCGCTCACCGTGACCTCTAGCACCAGTTTCCCTCTTTCTTTGCCTTGCCTGTGACAAACGGCTCAAGCCATGCAGGGCAGGGCAAGTCTGGATTGAGAGGATGCAACCAGGTGTACAGTGGGCTGTCGGGATATCCCAGCACTGGTGAATATTTGCGCTTTGGGAAAATCGAGGAGCATCAGAGGGAGTGTGACACCTGGCTAATGAGGTGGTTCAGGACAATACTGTGAAGAAACGCACCAGGCTTCGCAAAGAGAAAACCTCCATGAAACTGGAGGAAAGTGACACTTGCCTGATTTCTGATCAGATTAGCCCTGTGTTTCCAACAGTGAGAGAGGGAGACTAGCTCATAGGCATAGAGTCACAGAGTGATACGGCACAGAAACAGACCCTTCACTCCAACCAGTCTGCGCTGAATATAATCCCAAACTAAACTAGTCCCACCTGCCTGCTCCTGGCCCAGATCCCTCTAAACCTTTCCTGTTCATGTACTTATCTAACTGTCTTTTAAACATTGTAACCGTGCCCGCATCCACCACTTCCTCAGGAAGTTAATTCCGTTCACGTCCTCTGTGTAAAAATGTTTCCCCTCATGTCTTTTTTAAGTCTCTCTCCTCTTGCTTTAAAAATTTGCTCCCTTGTCTTCAAATCCTCCATATTAAGGACAAAACAGCTACCATTAACCCTACCTATATCCCTCATGATTTTAGAAACCTCTATAAGGTCACCTCTCAACCTTCTACACTCCAGTGAAGGAAGTCCCAGCCTATCCAACCTTTCTTTATAACTCAAACCTGCCATACCCAGAAACATCCTGGTAAATCTCTTCTGAACCATCTCAAGCTTAATGATATCCTTCCTGCAATAGTGTGACAGAACTGGACACAATACTCCAGAAGAGGCCTCAACACTGTCCTGTACAAATTGAGGAATTGAGTATAGGAGCAAAGAGGTCCTTCTGCAGCTGTACGGGGGCCTGGTGAGACCACACCTGGAGTATTGTGTGCAGTTTTGGTTTCCAAATTTGAGGAAGGACATTCTTGCTATTGAGGGAGTGCAGCGTAGGTTCACGAGGTCAATTCCCAGAATGGTGGGACTATCATATGTTGAAAGATTGGAGCAACTGGGCTTGTATATACTTGAGTTTAGAAGGATGAGAGGGGATCTGATTGAGGTGTATAAGATTATTAAGGGATTGGACACTCTGGAGGCAGGAAGCATGTTTCCGCTGATGGGTGAGTCCAGAACCAGAGGACACAGTTTAAAAATAAGGGGTAGGCCATTTAGAACAGAGTTGAGGAAAAACTTCTTCACCCAGAGAGCGGTGGATATATGGAATGCTCTGCCCCAGAAGGCAGTGGAGGCCAACTCTCTGGATACTTTCAAGAAAGAGGTAGATAGAGCTCTTAAAGATAGTGGAATCAAGGGTTATGGGGATAAGG
This sequence comes from Stegostoma tigrinum, assembly GCF_030684315.1. Lineage (NCBI taxonomy): Eukaryota > Metazoa > Chordata > Chondrichthyes > Orectolobiformes > Stegostomatidae > Stegostoma > Stegostoma tigrinum. The sequence continues at coordinate 18,869,741 of NC_081360.1, read as the reverse complement.
CAGGAACAGGATACTGATTTGTGGATGATCAGCCATGATCATAATGAATGGTGGTGCTGACTCGAAGGGCCGAATGGCCTACTCCAGCACCTATTGTCTATTGTCCCAACTCCTATACTCAGGGTCTGAGCACTGAAAGCAAGCGTGCTAAACGCCTATTAACCACCCTGTCCATATGTGCTACAGACTTCAAAGAACTATGTACCTGAACCCCTGGGTCCCTCTGTTCTACAACACTGTCCAAGGCCCTACCATTAATTGTATAAGCCCTGCCCTTGTTTGCTGTACCAAAATGCAATACTCGCATTTATCCAGATTGAACTCCATCTGCCATTTTCCAGTCCATTGACCAATTTGATCACGATCCCTTTGTAATCTTAGAAAATCTTCTTCACTGTCTACTGTGCCACCAAGTTTGATGTCATCCGCAAACTTACTAACCATGTCTTCTGTGTTCTCATCCAAATCATTTATATAAATGACAAACAGAAGAGGACCGAGAACTGATCCTTGTGGAACACCAGTGGTCACAGACTTTTAGTCCAAAAAGAAATCTTCCCCATTACTCTGCCTCCTGCCATTAAGCCAATTATCCAATGGGCAAGCTCACCCTGAATCCCATGAGACCTAACTTTACTAAATAGTCCACTGTGTGGAAACTTGTCAAAGGCTAAACAATATCTACTTCACTGACCTCATCAATCTTTTTGGTAACTTCCTCACAAAAACTCAATCATATTTGTGCGACATGGTTTTCCTTGCACAAAACCTTGTTAACTGTCCCTAATCAATTTTTGCGTCTCTCAATGTCCTTAAATCCTATCTTTTAGAATCACCTCCTACAACTTAACCACAGCCAAAGTCAGGCTCACAGGTCTATGGCTCCCAGGCTTATTCTTACATCCCTACTTAAACAGAGGTGTAACGTTCAGTCATTAGGCATCTTATCTGTAGTCATAGATGATATGTTTTGCAAGAGGCCCTGCAATTTCCTTCCTTACTTCTCACAGCATTCTGGGATACATTAGATCAGGTCCTGGAGATTTATCCACCCTTATATTCAACTTCGGCACTTTTTGATGAAGCACAGTGGATCTCTCCCTGGTACACTGGGAATTATTTACTCCCCAGCCAACATCACTACACAGCTTATCTTCGTTCACTGAAGAAGGATGTCACTGGCTGGGCAGGCATTCACTGCCCTTCCCGTTTGTTTGAAGGGGGAGTTAAGAGTCAAACACATTGCTGAGAGTCTGGAGTCACATGTAGGGCAGACCAGGTAAGGATGGCAGATTTCCTTCCTTGAAGGATATTAGTGAACCACATGGGTTTCCCCCAAAATTGACTCTCTATTCCAGATTTTTAATAATTGAATTCAAATTCCACCATCTGCAATAGGGGTATTTGAACCCAGGTCCCCAGGATTAACAGTCCAGTGATAATACCACTAGGCCATCACCTCCCTTCTGTAAAGGGCTGTTTTAGGTCAAAATATTGGACTCTCACTTGTTGAACCTTCAGACGAATCCAGCTCCTGATGAGGGATCCGAGACCTAGAGTCATACAGTCTTAGAGCTGTACAGCACGGAAACAGACCTTTGGTCCAACTCGTCCATGCTGACCAGATATCCTCAATTAATCTAGTCCCTTTTGCCAGCACAAACCCCTTCTATTCATGTAACCTTCCAGATACCTTTTAAATGTTGTAATTGTGGCAGCCTTCACCACCTCCTCTGGCAGCTCACTCCATAAATGCAGCACCCTCTGCATGAAAATATTGCCCCTTAGGTCCCTTTTAAATCTTTCCCCCTTCCCTTAAGCCTACACCCTCTAGTTTTGGACTCTCCTTCCCTGGGGGAAAAGACCTTGGTTACTCATCCTATCCATGCCCCTCATGATTTTATAAACTTCTATAAGGTCTGTCCTCATTCTAATCCCGGGGGACAGTTGGCTTTGTGTTGGATCAGATGCCAAATTTTAAAGACAAACTCAAACAGCCTTGAGGCTGCCCACTTGCAAGAAAGAGGATGTGTCAGGCTCCTGAGGATTGAGTAGCTTATTAAAATACTTCAAGGAGATTATCTAACTCATAGCTATCTTCCAACCAGTCAAGATATCCTGCAGACCAGTAGCTGTTCCCCCTGGTGTCCTAAACTAATGCACTCCCACCCCTATGATCAAACTAACTTCCCTGTGATTTAAAACTCTTGTGATCATAATCACCAATGTCCTCGCCCTGTCCCCACCCCCACTGGCTTACTAACCACACCCCAGGTCTGTAACCAAACCTGACCAACATTACCAACCTTCTTTATTTCTGCCTTGATACCTCTCCAACTACCCATGGCCAATATCCCCCCCTCCCACACCACCGATACATTCAAACCCTCTCTATCTATCCCTCTAGCCCTGGTGATTTATGACTTATAGATGGTTGAAACACTTTGGCGAGTGAGGAAGTGAATTACTTTTCACGAAAGAATTCATAGCCTTTCACCTGCTGTTATAACTGTACTATTTATATGACTATCCCAGTTCAGTATCTAGTCAATGGTAACCACTGCCCCCCCCACCCGTCCAGGATGTTGGATAGTGGGAGATTCAGAAATAGTATTGTGTGTCGACATCGGACGGTTTGATTCTCACTTGTTGGAGGTGGTTATTACTTGATATTTCTGTAGGATGAATGTTCCTCGCCATTTTTAAACCTAAACCTAACTTTTATTTCTTGGTCTTCATGCATACAGGCATGGATTACGTCAGTATCTGTGATGTTGTAAATGTTGGTGGACCCAGTCAATCAACAATGAACATGCCCAGTTCAGAATTTAGATGGAATGATGAAGCAAATGAAGATGATTTGACTGAGGGCACTATGTTAAGGAACACTGGCTGAGATGACCGACCTCCAACAGCCCGAACCATCTTCCTTTGTCCTGGTATAACTCGAACCATTGGAGAATTTTGCCCATGCTTCCCGTGGACTGTAGTTTTGCTAGGGCTCCTTAATGGCATATTCCACTACCTTGGTGTAGGATGCAGTCACTCTTAGCTCACTTATGGAGTTCAGCTCTTTGTCTATGTTTGGACCAAAACTGTAATGAGGTCAGGAACCAAGTGATCCTGGGGCACCTGTTCCATGGTTCCAGTTTCTTTTGGAGGTTTTCTTGCCCAATGGAAAATCAAAACTGTCAGTCAGCAATCCACGCTTGATACTTTCTATAATTAATTGAGCTAACTCCCAAGCGTTTATTTGTCCTGAAGTAATACTCCGGTCTACGTCTCTGGCTTGGAAATCCAATTCCAGTATAAGTCAGGGCCCACAACTCCAGGCAAGGGCGAGTGAGGGAAAGGGATTTTGTATCTGTTGGTGTAACAATGTCCAATCTTCTTTCCAGACATGGCCCCTGTTCAATCAATACAACAAAGGGAATGGACAGGAAAATTAACTGGTGATCTATTTCAAAATGTAATGGTGATATCAGTTGCCACGTACAAGACTACAAGGAAAAGATGGTGTGGTCTGTGCTCCTAAGCGATGTACCTACAGAGAGCAGTATTATGCAGAACAGTATAAAGTAACAGAGTTTGCAAAACCTACTGAGGGCCAGACCACAGTCATTCTTAGGTAAAGGAAAGTCATTACAAGCCACAAACCACCAGCAGAGAAATCTCCAAGTCTCCCATGTTCAGAATACAATCGCTGGCTACAAGCCTCGTGGCAATTCAAAGCACGATCTAGCTCTTTCTATTTTTGACTTAAAATGAGCTTCTGATGAATCTGCTCTTGTGGGGTTTAAGTCAATTAAAGGATGTGATGGGACAGATAGATAAAACCTATTTATTCATGGTGGGGAGCTAGTCAAGGACAATCTGGGGGAGCAGAACTTTAAAATGAGAGAGAGATTGTTCAGGGGCATGTCAGGAAGGAAAGGGGAGTGTGATCTGAAACTCTCTGTAAAAAAGCTATTGAGCCTATGCGTGGGGTGCAGGGTGAGGTCTGTTGAACATTTCAAATCTGAGAATGATGAGATTTGCACTTAAGCGATATGTAGGCAAGGCTGAGAAATGGAGTTAAACGCAAACTGGGAACATCCTCAAGGAGTTGAATGGATCCTGGAAACACCTGCATGCATTACTACAGCAATGACAGAAACAAAAAGCTGTAAAAATTAAGTTCTGAAAGCTTGGAACAGATGATGAATGACAAATGTGCGAGTGTAGCTGATGTGTTTAATAAGCCATCAATAAACCAGTGAATAGCTAGGTCTCTAATAATTAAAGAACTTGACATTGATCCGTCTTGTCACATGACATCCCTTCCCCTGGCAACGCACACATGCACTTTGCAGGCTTAAATCAAATCTTGAAAGCTAGCCTTGGACAACTACATACCAGAGATGTTTTATTGGTCCACTTAGATAATTTGTGCCTCCCAGAGCTTGATTGTGCCTCACTCCTTAATTTGATTTAAGTGCACATTGTAATTCACAGGGTAGAGAGTTCAGCTTCAGGTCTACTACAAGAAAGTGTTATGGGATGCTAAGGGATGATGTCATTCTCATTCCGGAGAGAAGATCTGTTGGCACACTTTGACCTCAGAATTCCTGACAAGGACAGAAATCGCTACCGCCACTGCTGTGAAGAGAAAGAGACCAGAGACATAGCACTTAGGCGCTGGAGCCTGACAACTCTTAACATCCAGTTACACCGACTATCAGAGAGTTACTGTATGACTGCCAGTTATAAGAGAAATCTGACAGTATTTTACAGTGTTGTCATTTATTACTTGTAGAATTTCAGCCATTTACCACTGCAAGTATGCAGTCTAAGTCCCTGTCCTCCCTGGCTGTGTGTGTCCCAGCCTGTTCTGTTTCATGCCCTATTCCTTTCAACTTATTGTTAAATGTTGGCATGCTGTCTGCTGGATCACTGATTTTGATCCATCCTTTTTAGATGGTGCATTGGGCTTATCAGCTTTTTCAGAATGCACTGACCCAGACTGGAAGCAAATCATCTACCATCCCGAGGGACCCACCAAAGAAGAAGATTAGATATATCCTCTGTTCAACCATGCTTCTGCTGCTCTCATCCTGAATTTCAAGCCTCTGACATTTCATCCAGTGCCTCTCATGTTACTTCATCTTGGATCCTTGGAAGAAATATGTTCCTATGTGCTCTGTGGCAATTAATCACTTGTGTAAACATGAGCAAGTCCTTTGTTTGTCAATGGGGGAGTCTGTATGGGAAAGTCAGAGGAATACTGCAGCCTTGAGGTCTGTGCTGAAATCAGCAATGTACATCTGCAGCCATGCTGCAGATCTGGAATTAAGAGTCGAACGATGACTGTGAATCTTTTGTCGATTGTTGGAAAAAACCATCTGGGTTTTTCCACATCAAGCATATGTTCACCTGCACACCTGCTAATGTGGTATACTATATCCCCTGTTCCTGTTGTGGCCTCCTCTACATCGGGGAAACCCAGCAGAGGCTTGGGGACCGCTTTGCAGAACACCTATGCTTGGTTCGCACTAAACAACTGCACCTCCCAGTCACGAACCATTTCAACCCCCCCTCTCATTCCTCAGACGACATGTCCATCCTAAGCCTCTTACAGTGCCAGAACGATGCTACCCAAAGGTTGCAGGAACAGCACCTCGTATTTCGCTTGGGAACCCTGCAGCCCAATGGCATCAATGTGGACTTCACAAGCTTGGAATCTCCCCTCCCACAACTACATTCCAAAACCAGCCCAGCTTGTCCCTACCTCCCTAACCTGTCCTTCCTCCCACCTATCCCCTCCTCCCACCTCAAGCCCCACCCCCCCAATCTCTTACCTACTAGCCTCATCCGGCCACCTTGACCTGACTGTCCTCCCTGGACTGACGTATCTCCTCCCTACCTCCCCACCTACACTCACCTTTACTGGTTCCATCCGCACCTCTTTGACCTCTCTGTCTGTTCTCCACCTATTTTCTCCCCTATCCATCTTCTAGCCGCCTCCCCCTCTCTCCCTATTTATTTCAATACCCCCTTCCCCTCCCCCATTTCTGAAGAAGGGTCTAGGCCCAAAACGTCAGCTTACCTGCTCCTCTGATGCTGTTTGGCCCACCGTGTTCATCCAGCTCCACACCTTGTTAGCTTGGGTTCACTCATGTCCTCATGGAAGGAAACTGCCATCCTTACCCTGGTCTGGCCTACGTGTGACTCCAGACTCACAGCAATGTGACTGACTCTTAAATACCCTCTGGGCAATTAGGGATGGATAATTAATGCTGCCTGGCCAGCAATGCCCTCATGCTGTGAATGAATAATGAAAGAAAATGCTTCGTCAGAACATACATGATTTGTCTCTAACTGTAATGTTGAACTTTTAACTTATTTCTTTATTTTTCTACTCTTTACACCTGGATTTTGTGCCTAGGCACTTTGTATCTAAGATGGTGCTGTGAATGGTGACTTTGTACATTTTTTACTGTATCCTTGTGCTTGAGTACATGTGGCAACAAAACCTAATTCTGATTCTAGTTCAACTTCTAATTGTTCACAGGCGAACATTTTGTTTTAGGCCTGTAGGAAACCCTGCCTGCCCAGGTACACACTATTTGAAGTCACAGTAGATTCTTTTCAAGTCTAGGGAAAATCAAACCACAGTGTGAAGGGCTGGTCCATATGCTAACGCCCATTTTGCAGCCATAAACCGCATTCCACGCCCCAAGAGGTTCCTTTCCTTATAGCATTTTGTTCTGTCTCCAATTTAAGAAAACAGTCCTTTGCTCATTTAAAATGAATGGTTAATGCACACAAGTTGCAGACAGAAGTACCTCATCATGCTTACCCATTAATATCAGTCTTTCCTAGGCTCCTTTCTTGTACTTTCATTTATTTAGAAGAACAAAGTGAAACTAAGGCACTTAACTCTGTGCAGAGGTTTTTCATTTGACTCCACACAATGCACCCAGCTTACAGCCAGCAATTGGTGTAATATGAAAGGGAAACAGGAAAAGAAAGACTTGCATTTACATAATAATTTGCATTACCAAAGAGCGTCCTCAGGTATTTTACAGGCAGCAGTAATGTCACTGGACTAGTTATCCAAAGGCAAGTTAATGTTGTAGGGTTATGAATAAAATCCTACCATAGCAACTGGTGGAATTTAAATTCATTTCATATCTGAAATAGTATTGGTAATCATAGAATTCATAGAATCCCTACAGTGCGGAAGCAAGCCATTTGGTTCATCGAATCCTCACCGACCCTCTGAAGAGCGTCATATGCCACTAGCCTATCCCTGTGACACTGCATTTCCCCTGGCTAACCCAGCTAACCTGCTCATCTTCGGATCTGGAGGCTACAAAACTGTAATCGTTTGTCATAAAACCCGTCTGGTTCACTAATGTACTTTTAGGGAAGGAAATTTGTAACCCTTACGTGATCTAGCCCACATCTGACTCCAGACCCACAGCAATATGCTTTACTCTGAGCTGCTCCCTGAAATGTCCAGTCAGTACAAGGGTAATTAAGAATAGCCAATAAATGTTGGCTTAGCCGGCGACACATCCCATTAAAAAAGCAGAAAAAATACTTTTGAAGTTTTGTCCATGCAGTAAACACGACAGCCAAACCACACAAAGCAAGCCCCTACAGGCAGCAATGTGATAATGACCAGATAATTTACTAAATTAATGTTGGTAGAGGAATAAGTATTGAATAGGACACCACACAGAGAACTCTCCTGCACATCCTTGAAATAATTTCCTGAGATGTTTTGTGACCACAGTGGAAGTTCAAAGCAGGTCTCAGAATGGTTGATTCTGGTCTAAATGAAAGCACTTTAATAAAATAGAGTGCTTTATTGAAAAATGCTGATTCTCTAGTAAATTACCTTGCATAAATCCTCCTTAACGCAATGCAGTGAGCACCTTGCTGATGAGATCAGCAGGCCCATTGATAGAAAGCCAGAAACAGCAAATTATGAAAGTGATTATCTGGTCATTTTCACATTGCTTTGCTGAATATTTAATTCATTTAATGTTGGCTTGGAGACAAGTCGAAAGTGAGTTGCATTTGTGTGTCACGCTCCACATGTCTGGGATGTTACAAATCTGCTCTACGCCAATGAAATCCTTATGCAAACATAGTTACTTGTATATTTAGGAAACGTGGCAGTCATTTTGTACACAGCAAGGGCTCAGAAACAACAGTGTGATTATGACCATTATTTAATGATGTGAGGTGAGGGATAAATTTTACCAACTCCCTTTCTCTACCTTTACCAAGGCAGTGTACAGAACCTTAGCTGTACATCTGGTCTCAAAGACTGACAGATACAGAGTTAGACTTAAATTTTTGTGCTTAATTGGAACTTGGACCCACAAGTCTAACACCAAAGCAAAAGAATGGTACTCACTGAGCCACAGCTGACATCTGGTTAATGTTAGTTATCTTCAATATCTCACATGTAAACCACCCTAATCTGAGCACACTGTAACACGCAATGTGAACTATTCTCATGATATGTTGTTTTCTGGTTTCATTGCTCTGTGAAGCAGACTTTTCTTTCCCCACCCAATCTCTGATTGACAGAGAAAACAATAAACAAGTAAGAACGAGCATGACAATGTTTTTCACACGTTGGTGAGCCTTTTGGAAGTCCTAACTGATAAATCATTGTGAAGATTATGCAGAAATGATGCAGTGCTTAATAGAAGATGATGAGGGAGGAAATTCAACTTGTGTCTTTGCTAATGACAGCATCATTCTGGTAGCGGACTCTTTTGCAAGTTAATTTGAAATAAGTACAGTTAACTTTCCTTTTCAGTGCATGTGAGTCTTTATAAAGACCTCCAGTTCTGTCAAACGGTCAGAGTAATGAAGGATTTGTGCAGCCACAACTCCTTCTGCAAGTTATTCACATCAAACACACAAATAATCTTGCTGAGACTGATGGATTTATTTAATTTTTTCCTGACAGTACTGCGGTACTAGAAATTAAAGCATGAAAAATGAATCTAAGACTGTACATCCAATTACAGGATAGGCAAAAGGATAGGTCAATCAAAGAATCTTACAATACATCAGAATACCGTTTGGGTTTTATGTCTCTACCATCACTCCGACAGATCTCTCCATTAAGTCCCACATCCCTTCGTCTTTCCCCATTGCCCTGCAGTTTTCCCTCTTGTATGTTTGTCTTCAGCTCCCTATTGAAAGTTGCGATTGCATCAGTTTCCACCATTCTTTCAAGGGCTGGATTCCGCACTGTAACAATTAACTACATAAAACATTTTTCCTCATCTCTCCTGTGGGTTTTCTTTTGTAATTTACCTTAAACTTGGCTGTGTTCTCTGACGACTGAACTTTCAGCTCTTGGAAACAGTTTCTCCACTCAGATGGACACCATACTCCAGCTGAAGACTATTCGGTGATCTTTCATGATTTAGTAAAGCTCCATGCTAAGCCAACAACATCTACACTGGCCACATTAATTGAATGGGCAATGGATGTATATGCAGAGACCTTATTCACAATAAACAGGCTGCTAGGCCCTGGCCTCATGGGTGTCCATATCTCCACTACAAGACAACCAAAAGCAAAATGTGGAGACAGTGGACATTGACATGATAACTGGGACAGGGCCACTGACAGATGTGACCTCTGGAGGGCGACTATTTGGAACAGCATTGGAAAAACCAAAGTGAATTGAAACGATCTGTTGACGGAGAAGAGGGCCCAAAGGTGAGAAGGCCAGCAAGTCATACACCTCCTCAGACTGCTGTCTTCCTCTGCTAGAGACGTCCATATTGTGGTGGGACTCCTGAAACACACCAGGCAATACTTACAGTCCTAGAGTCACAGAGATGCACAGCACAGAAAAAGACCCTTTGGACCAACTCGTCCATGCTGGCCAGATATCCTAAATTAATCTAGTCCCATTTGCCAGCATTTGGCCCATATCCCTCTAAACCCATCCTATTCATGTATCCATCCTGATGCCTTTTAAATGTTGTAATTGTACCAGCCTCCACCACTTCCTCTGGCAGCTCATTCCATACACGAACCACCCTCTGTGTGAAAAAGTTGTCCCTTACGTCCCTATTAAATCTTTCCCCTCTTGCCTTAAATCTGTGCCCTCTGTTTTTGGTCTCCTCTACCCTGGGCAAAAGGCTTTGGCTATTCACCCTATCCATGCCCATCATGATGTTATAAACTTCTATAAGGTCACCCCTCAGCCTCCAATGCTCCAGGGAAAATAGCCTCAGCCTATTCAGCCTCTCCCTATACCTCAAGCCCTCCAATCCTGGCAACATTTAGGTAAATCATCCGGGAATCCTTTCAAGTTCCCCAATATCCTTCCTATAGCAGGGAGACCAGAACTGAATGCAGTATTCCAAAATTGGCCTAACCAATGTTCTGTACAGCTACAACAAGACCTTCCAACTCCTATACTCAGTGCATTGACCAATAAAGGCAAGCATACCAAGTGCCACCTTTGCCATCATGCCAACCTGCGACTCTATTTTCAAGGAATTATGAACCTGCACTCCAAGGTCTCCTTACTTAGCAACACTGCCCAGGTCCTTACCATTAAGTGTATAAGTCCCGCCTTTCCAAAATGCAACATTTCACATTTATCCAAATTAAACTTCATCTGCCAGTCCTCGGCCCATCAGCCCATCTTAACTCAGAGTTAGTCACCATGGCCCAAGCCATCACCTTAGGAGTCAGAATGCTGCCACATAGCCTAACTTCCTTGCATTTGTATTCTATGTTGATATGTGTTGTTTGCTGTCTAATCAGCTGCTGTACAGACTCTCACATATGTCTGCTATTCAGACAACAAACTTACCATGTTCAACAGAGTATTTACTGGAATTGCGTCTATAATCTAAGAGACAGGTCACCACTAATAGCTCAGGCCTATTCAAGCAAAGATTTTGAATTTAACAAGAAACGATCATTTAAATTGCGATCACAATTGTTAAATCAGGTCTAACAATACAATCGCTATCAGAACTGCATTTGAACTAAGTGGGGTCAGTTCTAGAAAAATGCACACCCACTGATGCAAAGCACATCCAAGTTAAAACTGGTATAAAGACACGTCGACTTCTATTCATGGGGGTCTGTGAATCCAATCTATTTCTGAACTTTTGCTTTCATATTTTATCTTTATCAATGTTTATTCAGCCAGCTGCTTCTGCGATGATGAGGGGGATATAGAACATGATGAACCTGAAAAAGATGGTGAACGATGATGTCCGCAGAGTTATTCAAGTGAGAACCAAACTAAATGAGAGAGGAAGTGAAGAGGAAAATAAGACTGGTAAAGAAAGGATATGAGAATAGAATTGCAATCAGCATAAAAAGCAGGGGTGCAGTGATGGTGCCTTCCTCTGTTCTGGGTTCAAATTCCAGTTCCCCCCACCCAACATCTCCCCACCTTCGAAGTGTGCTGTAACATGTCTAATCAGGTTGATTCGAAGTATTTTCCATTACAAGGGAGCCCCAAAGATTTTCTACTGGCATATATGTAGACAGCAAGTAGTAAGAGAGAAAGTGATTTCCGTTTGCAACAAAATACAAGCATACAAATTAGGCGCAGGAGTGGACCCTTCAGTCCTTTGAGGCTGTTCTGCCATTTGATAAGATCATGGCTGACCTGATCATGATCTCGTTGGCCTCCTTGTCCATCAAAAATCTATCCAACACAGCCTTAAAAGGGAGATACATGCTTAGAGGCACAGTGCAAGTGTGGAACACGCAGAAAGTACATTATATTGGCATTTACTGCAGAAGGGGAAACTGATGAAATATGGGTCGAAAGCATAACTGGTAGAGTTAATAGATGGGGTGAAACTGAAGAGGGAGGATGTACTGCAAAGTCTGAACTAAGGGGCAGCTTTTTCAGGGTGGTGCATCTATGGAATGAGCTGCCAGAGGAAATGGTGGAGGCTGGTACAATTACAACATTTAATAGGTACCGGGATAGGAAGGGCTTACAGGGATATGGTCCAAATGCTGACAAATGGGATTAGATTAATTTAGGATATCTGGCCGGTTTGGATGAGTTGCACAGAAGGTCTGTTTCTGTGTTCTACATCTTTAAGACTCTGCAGGTTTCTGGTGGATAAGTTGCTGGTGTGGATGACTTGCATCCAAGTTTGCAAAAAGGAAGTAGTGCCAGAGATAGCAGAAGTGCTTACCATAATCTTTCAACCTTCCATAATTATGGGGAAGATGCCAGAGATTGAACAGTCACAAATGTGGTATTATTATTCTAAAAAGGATTTCAGGATATTTGCAGTAACTAGGGGCTAACCAGAGGTGGTAGACTCTTCCAATCTTGTGCACACACACTTCTCTAGTTCTGCCCACACTGTGCTATTTAAGCCGGGAGGGGGAGACGAAATCCCTGATATCATCGAAGGGTTGCTCCAGCCCTAACAGAACATCCCTCGTCAAGCTTTATTTCACCATTATAAATGGTGCACAGCCTTTCTATACTTAATAAAATGAGTTAACTAAATTACTTTGCCTGTCAGAACCCTCGCCGTGACTTTGAATGTTCCATTTGTGGATGGGTCAGGAAAGTCAATGACAAGGTACAGAAACGCATGAGGTAAAATTGGTGAGATTCCCTTTTCTCGGCTGGTTTCTACTAGACTAGAGATTTCACCAGTCCTGTGGCCTGACCACATGCCCTGGACAGGTAGTGCATTTCTGAGGGATCTTACATAACAGTAAATTGTGAGGGGGGGTAGTTAGCCTCTTTATTCTTTGCCATCAATACTGTAAAGACCTACCTTTCTCTCCTGTACTTTTTGATTGTGGGCTGAGATGGAGAAAGGATTGTTGAAGGATTGTTGCGCATTTCTAAAGCACGTAGCAAGTGCTGTTGACAAAGTTGTTAGTTCCAGCAGTAAATGGAAGTCTGGTTAAAGGGATCTTTGGCACATTGAGAAGTGTCTCCGTCTTTGAGCCAGGAGGCATGGGTTCAAGTCACAGTGGTGTCTCACAACATCCCTAAACAAGTTGATTTAGCCAACATTTACAGATACGCTGGAGCTTTCTGTTTCTGAGTGGAGCTTTGCCAGCAAGTAGCTGATCGGGCTATGGGCCTGTTACCGACAACTTAGGCCATGTGCATATTCCACAACCTTCTAATTGGTTAAAGACCATTGCTGTAAATCAGGAACAAAAGCAGAAGCTGCTGGAAAAGCTGAACAGGTCTGGCAGCATCTGTGAAGGAGAAAACAGAGTTAACGTTTCAGGTCTGGTGATCCTTTCTCTGACTGGTTCCCCTGGTCACTCAGCAGGTTGGGTGTGTAAATGAGATAGTGAGAAAAACCAACGGATTTCCGCAAGACCAGGAGCAACCTCTTTTCTGTGCAGTAAAGACCACTTCCAGCCGGAAGAAAGCCAGTTTATTTTTCCTTCAGCAGTTGCTGTAAGCAGTGGCTCTTGACTGGTAAAGCCAGAGACTCTACACATGAAGGTGAGACAAGAAGCACCACATCCTAACAAGCCAATAGGACCGTCTCATGCCTCTGCCCTGGCCATGCCTGTGTGTGTGTGTGTGTGTGTGTGTGTGTGAGGGAGAGACACTTCATAGTTATTTACCTATACAGGCAAACGTAAAAGTCTTTAACTTTTGGATGACTCGGGGAGTAGCGGGATTTGATTTCCCGCGCAGTGAGCTGTAGCATAACATTTAGACAAAATGATGGTTTTGCTTCTTGGAAAAAAGTATGAAGGTGTGTGTCACGCACAGAAACTTCTTCCATTGCAGCATTAACCTGAACTTCAGCAGAGTCTGAATACACGTCACAGCTTTGCAACAATTTGGCTTGATGCTTAGCCTGTTCTTTAGTCTGTAACACATCTTTGAGAAGGGATTTGTTTTCTGGCAATTAATATTTTGTTGGTGCAAGGCTGAATAGCTTTGCCTTTGTGATGTGGGGTATTACCCAGCGGCAAGATACTGTAGCATTAGATTATTTTGAATGGTGCGATGTAATTGTCACTTGTAATGTATTTTTAAAATGGGTCTGCCTACTCCAATGGAATACTTGATGCTGTTTTTTAGTAGGCAACACTCTTTGTAGAATGTCCTGCATTAAACGGAATTTCTGCTGTGTAATAGTTCAATAATCTTCCAGACACTGTGCCCATTACATTTGGCTGTTTATTCTAGAGTTAAATCCTCTTTTGATTGAAGACATTCAGTGACAGATTTATCTAAGAGGTTGATGATGATTCTGGTGTTAATAGGCTCTTGTTTATAAGTTTCTATGCTGCATCTGAGACCTCACCAAAAAGACATAATGTTTGGCCTTTGTTGAGACGGTGCGGTAGACTTCAGTTCCAAGATATTCTATCATAGGAGCTGGCCAGTAATATGGCTCTTCTGGCTGCTGGCTGGACTGAAAGCTGCACCAATGATTTTTGGCATAATGATGTTTTTCAGTACATTCTTTCTCCAAATGTTCTGTTCCCCGAATTTCGCCCTCTTCCAGGCAGACAGTTCCACCACTGCCACAATCTTCTGTTGTTTAGTTTCATGCCAATACCAAAGAATTTAAGTTTACGATAGACTGGTCAAAGAGGGGGCAAGGTCAAGGACTGTCTTAAGGTGTAGGCTCCTTTACAATGTGTTTTATTGTATTCCAATCCTGACTTTTATAATACGTGATAATCCAAGATATAGCCAATCTTACTGTTCGATTATTGAAAGAATATTCTCTGTGTCCGATTTACCTTTCATCTTGATTCACACTCATCCTACTCACTCCCACACACACACAGCTCTCTTACTGTATCCACACTGTGGTATTTATGCCCCCGGTGTGGACCAGCACTGTGACATCATCCAAAGGTAGCTCCGAGGTCCTACAGGCCTTACAGAACAATAAATACCGACCATCCCTAACTGCCCATGGAAAGGTAGCTGTGACTCTCATTCTTGAACACGTCCACTGAAGCAGCTTTCACTGGAGGCTATTGGACTTTCAATTCCGTTGAGTTTGAGCCTGAGTGTTGAGAATTTGATTTGGGGAATCAAATGTTATATTGTGAAATTCACTGCAGTTAGTCGATATTTTGGAACTAACATGGCACATTAGATTACCTCACAACCTCACAACAGACCTTTCCACGGTGTCTAAGTTGCCATTAAATCACACGAATCAATGCTGTACTTTGGACTGATGTATAATCTCAGCTCAGGTCACCAGCAACCTCCCATTCTCTGTTGAGCCAGTGTCTTGGCTCAGATCTGGTGGTGCGATAAAACCAAGACAGAAGCTGTGGTGGGTTGTTTGGGGGCAAGGTTTGAAGTGGTTGGTGGATGCTGAGGTGACTGATATACTCCAAGTGTGGTTTAACGATAAATAGCTCAATTATGTGTCACAGTGAATTTACAGTGCAGGAAAAAGCCGCTCTTCAACTGATCTGGGCTGGTGTTTACGCATCAGACTAGCCTTTATCTCTCCGTCAATTCCTTTGCTTCCCTGTTTGCTTATCCAGTTTTGCTTTAATCAGATCTACACTGCTCGCCTACATTATACCTTGTGGTAGTATATTCCACATATTAACAGTTCTCAGTAAAATGTCTCTTATGAAACACCTCTTGAAATTTTCCAATTTAAACCTTTTTTGAGATGTGTGAATAACTATTTGACAGTCAGCTCCATCTGTTAACAGACTCATTGAGTGTGGTCCAGAACAAACAGGCCAATACGTCAGCAGTTTGGGAGATTTTGCTGGCAAGAAAAATTATTGCTCTTCTTTAATAGCTCATGCAAAAGTAATCAACACTAATCCCCCCGCGTACTTCTCCGAAGCATTAAACTTTATGCCATATCTCTTACACTCTGTTCCAAAGGATTTTAGTCCCCTCAAAATGTCCAGCCTCAGCACTGAGCTACCCTCTGGCATAAAGGTAGTACAGCATGCTCTCTGAATCTTGCAGCTTGATGTTGAAGGCCCATAGTGTGCCCCATTGAAGGAGGATTTGTAATGGAGGGCACAGATTTAAGTGAACTGGCAAACTAAGATTGGGGAGGATGAATCGACTTGCTGGACCACAATATGTTGTCAGAAACACGCTGATGACGCCCGTGAGGTTGAGTAGTAACCTCCCCAAGGGGAAATGGATAAATACTTGAAAGGGAAACATTTGCAAACCTTGGGGAAAAGAGCAGGCAGAGTGCAATCCATTGTGTAACTCTTTCAAAGAGCCAACCCAAACAAAGTGGGTCGAATGGCCTTTTTATTTACAAGAACAATTTGAATTAGCTTTATTGTCACATGTACCCAGAGGAGTACAGTGAAAAGTGTACAGGTCGCCACTTACGATGCCATCCTTAAGTAAAATCAATTCTTAAGTACAGATTCTTGGGGAAAAAATTAGAAAAATAAAGAAATTAAAAATCCAGCAATAAATTAGAAAAAGAGAAATGAGAGTTCAGAATAACAGTCCTTCCAACCCAGACTGTGCCAAGATTCACCTTGAGGCCACAGTACCAGGTGTCCAGTCCACACTGAGGCCAGGATTTTGAGTCCATATTGAGGCCAAGAGTTCAAGTACACGTTGAAGCTGTGTGTCCATGTCAACGTTGAGGCCAGGGACTCAGGACCATGCTGAGGCTGGTAGTTTGAATCCGCACTGAGGCCTGGAGTCCGAGTCCACTCTGAGGCTGGGAGTCTGAGTCTGTGCTGAGGCCTGGAGTCCAAGTCCTCACTGAGGCTTGGATCTTGAGTTTGCGCTGAGACCTGGAGTCCGTGTCCTCACTGAGGCCTGGAGTCCGTGCTGGCTTTCACTCTGGACATCGCTGAGGCTACCCGAGTGTGGATAGGAGTGGCGGCCCCCGATATTCATGTCAACACTTCCCTCAGCGACAGAAAGCCAACAACGAGATCATCCACTGTTACTAGGGTCAGAAAGTTTGGTCACCTTTGCTACTCAGATTGGCCCTTCGACAATGTCAACTCTAAAAGAATAAGTTTGCAATCAGCTGAACTGGAGATTCTTGTATCTGTGAGTTTAAACAAGCTTCTGTCTTGAACTAACAAGCACTTTGCTTCTTATTTAAGTCAGTGTTTCCCCTAAACTCCAAACTAAATAACTAACTGCAGTGCCTACTGGTTAGTGCTGCCCAACATCAGGCTGATGCTGATGTTCGAGTGGGAAGGGGTCTGATCCTTGACTCTCACTCAAAGCAATCACTCTGACGATATGAAAATGTGAGGCTGGATGAACACAGCAGGCCAAGCAGCATCTCAGGAGCACAAAAGCTGACGTTTCGGGCCTAGACCCTTCATCAGAGAGGGGGATGGGGAGAGGGAGCTGGAATAAATAGGGAGAGAGGGGGAGGCGGACCGAAGATGGAGAGTAAAGAAGATAGGTGGAGAGAGTATAGGTGGGGAGGTAGGGAGGGGATAGGTCAGTCCAGGGAAGACGGACAGGTCAAGGGGGTGGGATGAGGTTAGTAGGTAGCTGGGGGTGCGGCTTGGTGTGGGAGGAAGGGATGGGTGAGAGGAAGAACCGGTTAGGGAGGCAGAGACAGGTTGGACTGGTTTTGGGATGCTCTGACGATATTGACTAGGTTACTGACAATAGCCAACATTTATTGGTGCCTCCTCCTCCTCTGGTGCTGATGGACTGGGAAATAGGAGGACGCCAATTTGGGGATGTGTACTGCCCTGTTTATTGCACATTTGATTTTCCTCAGAGCAATGCAGAGACGGCTGCAGTTTCTAAGCATTCAACAGATTTTATTTACAGCTCATGGAAAACATCTCTGCAGTGAAAGGAAAGTGATCGGCCCCGAGCTAATCCCGGCTCAGAGTTCTTCTAGTAGCCTCTCTGTTTGTGCAGGCTCTGAGGAATTGCCTGGACTTATCCAATCACGCGCTGTGAGCACGGGTCATTTATTGGGCTAATATAATTATACAAAATAAAAAAACAATCAAACACTGCTCTCAGGTCCATGTTGGATAAAGTCAGATTAGCCTCAGTCTCCGGTGACCTTTGTTACAATAAATGCTCAAAACAGACGCAGAGACATTGAGAACAAGGTGCACCAGCCAAAGGCATTGGGAGGTATGCATGTTGGCAGAATTTCCCAGGTCCCTGTGCGCCGTGGACAATAGCAAGGCAGTTGGGAAAATATGGTGGGATCAGATAAATAAGACTCTGGTGCTGAGGAGGCAATGCTCAGTTTGGCATTTGAATGTATGCCACTGATACCACGCCTCATCTCAGTGGTAAGCAGCTTCCGTAGGTCCCACACATTGGATGGTAATGGGTTCCCAATGTAACAGACAGAGAAGGTACCCGGTTGACTCCACCTCACCACTTGCTACTCTGGCCCATTGTCAGTCACCAACGTCTCAGGGTACAACTCATGGGCTGCGACCACCTAAACCCTGTGCCTGCAGAGGTTGGGATCAAGCGCGCACCAGCCCCACCATGTTATTTCGGCACATCTTTGGCCTAATCACAATACAGCTGCCCACTTCTACTTGGGGGCACACTGCAGATTTCATGGAGTCTCTACAGCACGGAAGCAGAAACAGTCCCTTCGGTCCGACCAGTCCGTGCCGAACCGTAATCCCAAACTAAACAACTCCTGCCTGCGTTCTGAGGAAGGGACCTGAAACGTTAACTCTGTTTTTTTTCCTTCACAGATGTTGCCAGACCTGCTGGGCTTTTCCAGCAACTTCTGTTTTTACTCCTACCTGCTTGCACCTGGCCCATACCCCTCTAATCTTTTCCTATTCGTGTACTTGTCCAAATGTCCTTTTAGCATTGTAACTGTGCCCACATCCACCACTTCCTCAGGAAGTTCATTCCACAAACGAACCACTCTCTGTGTGAGAAAAGTGCCCCTCATGTCTTATTGAAATATCTCTCCTCTCGCCTTGCCTAGACTTCCCGTTAATCTTCATTTCCCCAGTGTGGACCATCACGGTCAGTTCTGCAGGCCCAATGCAACCATAAAATCATAGAGTAAAGCAGCATGGAAACAGACCCTTTGGTCCAAATGGTCCATACTGACCATGGTACCCACACAGCTAGTTCCAGTTGCCTGCGCTTGGTCCATATCCCTCTTAAACCCTTCTCATCCATGTACCTATGCAAATGGTTTTTTAAAATATTGCTATTGTACCTGCCTCAACTAATTTCTCTGGCAGCCCATTCCATATATGCACCACTCCCTGCATGAAGTAGTTGCCACTAAGTTCTGAAATCTTCTCCCTCTTACCTTTAACCTATGCCCTCTAGTTTTCAGTTCCCCATCCCTGGGAAAAAGACGATATACATTCATCCTATCTATGCCCCTCATGATTTTATACACCTCACTAAGGTCACCCATTATTCTCCTACATTCCCAGGAATAAAGCCCTATCCTGGCCAACTTCTCCCTATAACTAGGTCTACCAGGCCTGGCAACATCCTTGTAAATCTTCTTTACACACTTTCCAGTTCAACTATGTCTTTCCTATAACAGGATGACGAAAACTATACACAATATTCCAGGTGCTGCCTCATCAACAACTTATACGACAGTAACACAACGTCTCAACTCCTGTACTCAATGCCTTGACTGATGAAAGCCAGCATGCTAAATGCCTTCTTCACCACCTCTTTACCCGTAACGTCTCTTTCATGAACTATGTACTTGTACTCCTAGGTTCCTCTGTTCCACAACATTCCTCAGGACCTTACCATTTACCGTATAAGTCTTACCTTGATTTGACTTTCCAAAGTGCAACACTCACACTTATCTGTATTGCACTGACTTGTATTTGCAAGTCCTCAGCCTCAATTTTTGATACCTTCCTTGCTATCAATGATACCTCCTAACTTTGTGTCATCTGTAAACTTACTGATCATGCCTGGTACATTCACATCCGGATCAATTCTGTAAGTAACAAATAACAAAGGTCCCAGCACTGACCCCTGTGGCATACCACCAGTCACAGGCCTCCAATCTGAGAAACAACCTTCAACCATCACCCTCTGCTTCCTACCGTTGAGCCAATTTTGAATCAAATTAGTTAGCTCTCGCTGGATCCCATGCCACCTAGCCTTCATGACCTAGTATGGCATGCAAGACCTTGTCAGAGGCCTTACTAAAGTCCATACAGACAACTTCCACTGCCCTACCCTCATCTATCCTCTTTGTTACCTCTTCGAAAAACTCATGTGTCAGATGTGACTTCCTGCACACAAATCCATGCTGACTATCCCTAATCAGATCTTGACAATCCAAGTATTGATTGATCCTGTCCCTCAGTAACTTGCCTACCACTTCTGTCTGGCTCACTGGCCTGTAGTTACCTGGCTTGTCTTTGCTTCCTTTCTTAAACAGTGGAACAACGTCAGCCACCTTCCAGTTTTCTGAAACTTCACAAGTGTCTAAAGATGAAGCAAAAATCTCTGCAAGGGCCTCTACAATTTCTTCCCTAACCTCCCACAATGTCCAAGGATAGACTTGATGAGACCCATTTATCCAGCTTAATGCGCTTTAAGGCTGCAAACACCCCCCTCTCTGGTAATAAGTATGCAGTCTGAGGACGAGTCGTAAGTCAGCTGGGGAGCTACACACAAAGATCAGCCTGGTGGGGGATTGGCCGCAGCCATCCGAGGGGCCTACTCGGTGAAAATAGTGGGGTTATGGGGGCATGCTGCTGCAGCAGAGATGCTGGGGATATCATTTGCGAGGTGGGAAATCATTGGGGAAGACAGCGCAACCAAATATAAGCGGGGAGACGGCAGCACATCGGAAGACGTGGGTTACTGCAGGCGAGGATATCTTCGGCGGTCGGTGGAGGGGCACTGCAGCACACAAAGTGTGGCGCGACTACGCTGGGGCTCAGTGGCGAAAGTGGGGAGACGAAGATGTAGAGGAAGAAACTGTACACAAGCTCTGTGCTCTGGGGCTCAATGGGAAGGGCAAGGAAGAAAGAAACCTGGCGATTCGGGGAGGCACCTTCTCTCCCAGGCTGAGCATGTGACTCAGTCAACCAGGCCCAATCTGCATTGCCTTCCACCCTTGTGCAAATCGTAAATATACAATGATAATGGAAACATACCCAACGGTATATTGTTTTTCTCAGTAAGTGTCACGTTGACTCTGATTCTGCTCCACAGATGCTGCCAGACCTGTTGGGCTTCTCCAGCAATCGCCGTCTTCGCTTCTGATTTACAGCATCCGCGGCTCTTTGGGTTTTTATTCACATCCTTTTGTTTCAGTCTGAATGAACAAGCTTGACTCGCGAGGGAATTTTTTATTTTGTTACCTGGCGAGATGTGGGTGCCACTGGCTGTGCCGTAGTTTACCGCCCGCCCCACGTTGTCCCTGTTTCCCACCCCTAGTCATCCTTGTCGCCCATCCTGAGCAATCTGGTCAGAAAGGGAATCAAGTGGGGAATCAGGAGGTGAATCTCTCGGTGTGCAGGGATTTGTGGAGCTAGGGGAGAAACTAGACAGATGGATAGAGAGACAGAATGGATTGAGCCCAGGAGTAGCTCCATGTTGGCCTGTTGTAAACAATTAATGGTTCACTGCCTCCTGTTTTGTGTATCACGCAAAATGAGTTTGTGTGAGGGAGGCAAATGTTGCCCTTCCCCTCCGCCATTTCTGAAGAAGGGTCTAGGCCTGGAACGTCAGCCTTCCCGCTCCTCTGACACTGCTTGGCCTGCTGTGTTCATCCAGCTCTACACCATGTTATCTCAGATTCTCCAGCATCTGCGGTTCCGATTATCTCTCTCTTACTCTTGAGTACTTGGTTTCCCAGAGCTTCCACTAACGAGGGTGTATAGAACTTGCATTTATAGGGTGTGACCTTTACACCTTTAGGGTATCCCATATTGCCAATGAAGTACTTTTGAAGTGCAGGTGCAAGAAACCTGGCTGCCACTCTCATATACAGCAAGATCCCACACAAAGCCATGTGATAAGGAGCAGTGATGCTGCTTGAGGGATAAACAAAGGCCACGTCCGTGGGAGTAACTCCCCTGCACTTAAATGGAAATAGCAGCAAGGGATTCTCAAGCATCCACCTCTGTGTGAAAACAGTGAGACAGTTCAACAGCTGGTCTGAAAGATGACTGTCCCGACAGGGCACTCCCTCTGCACCGTGCCGGAGATTCAACCCACATCTTTGATGTCAAGTCTCTGGGGTGGGATTTGAGCCCAGAACCTTCTGAGTCACAGGTGGGGATGTTACCACCGGAGGGCAATGGCTTTTAAAAAGCTTTAACGACAGCAGTGCACAGCTTGTGTAAACTTTATCTCACCTCACTGTCAAATGGCTCATGGCCCGAAACGTCAGCCTTCCTGCTCCTCTGATGCTGCTTGGCCTGCTGTGTTGATCCAGCTCTGCACCTTGTTATCTCAAATGGCAACTCTGATGTCTGAACGCCTTCTCCCTCCTGGTTAAGCAGGATGGCTGAATGTTAAATGTGACCCTCAATGATATTTTGGATTTTTCCTTTTGGAATAGTGCTGAAGGTAGCTCCATCCCTACCATGCAGTGATGCACTGAGGAAATGTTTCATTTTTGGAGGTACTGTCCTTCCAGTGAGATATTAATCTGCCTTCTCAGGCACTTCACTTTAAGAATCTAATTCATTGCCTGTTAAGCTGCGTGGAATGTTGGAGGTCATGGAAGCTGCTGTATAAATACTAAGCTTTCTTTTCTTTATAAAAGTATCCCAACTGAATTTGCTCAGAAATGCAATTAGTCCAGTGAAGTGCTCCAAGCTGAATTGATTTTCAAGCTAATGTTGCAGCCGTGTGTAAGGAAGTTCTCTCAGATTTCTCCAAACCCACTGCAGCAGAAATATTTTATAGATTCCAGAGGGGGCAAAAAAAATCAATAGTTGTTCTTCGTCTCACATCTGCGGCAATTTTCAGCTACATTCTTTTTGCTTACACTCGGTCGATTTAAAGGGGCAGTGTTCACTGAGCAGCTATCTGACTGGGCTTCCACTCTGCCTCACATCATTGCAAAGGAGACACTTGGATTTTATAGCACCTTTTGTACCACAGGATGTTGTCAAATGCCTTACAGCTGATGAAATACTTTCTGACGTGTTGTCACTGGTGTAATGTAGGAGAAAATGCAGCCAGTTTGCACTCAGCAAGCTCTGACAGACAGCAGTGCAACAATGACCAGATTATCTGTGGTTTTTTGAGCAGTTTTTTCATGCAGTTGTACAGCACAGAAACAAACCCTTTGTCCATGCTGACCACATATCCTAAATTAATCTAGTCCCATTAGCCTGCATTTGGCCCATATCCCTCTAAACCCTTCCCATTTATGAACCCATCCAGATGCCCTTTAAATGTTGTAATTGTACCAGTCCACACCACTTCCTATGGCAGCTTGTTTCATGCATGCACCACCCTCTGCATGAGAAAGTTGCCCCTCAGGTCCACCTTACATTTTTCCCCTCACACCTTAAACCTATGCCCTCTAGCTTCAGGGAAAAGATTTTTGGGATGTGGGCGTTGTTGGCAGGCTGAGTTAATGACAGGGCATTTTGCCATCCACGCTTATGTGTGTGTGTGTGTGTGTGTGTGTGTGTGTGTGTGTGAGCGAGCGTGTGTATGTGAGTGTGTATGTGTATGTGTGTGTGAATGAGTATGTGTGTGTGAGTCTGTGTGTCTATGTGTGTGTGTGTGTGTGTGAGTGAGAGAGAGACAGTGTGTGTGTGAGTGTGTATGTGTGTGTGAGACTGTGTGTGCATGTGTGTATGCGTGTGAGAATATGTGTGTGTGCGTGTGAGTGTGTGTGTGTGTATGTAACAAATGCCTCTGATGAGAATATTGATAGTAAACTGTTCTGACTGAAGTGATGAAGAAAGCTTGTTGGCATTTCATCTGACATCTGACCTGAAAAAAAGGCCATCAGAAAGGCTGGAGACATTTCAGCATGAGAGCTCCACTGCGTACAGTGGGAATTTCTCTGCCGCACTCGTAGTGTTGTTCCTGTTCAGTACAACCTGCTTGTTTGAAATTCAGCAAAGAGAGCAATGAAATCAAAGTACTGAGCCACAATGGACATTGAACATGACCAGTTCTGTGCTTGTTCAAGATTACTCCTCATTGTGACCAAGTTATTGCTCAGGGACAAGTCTCACAGCAAGTAGATGGAACACACATACCATTAAAAATATGTTTGATTGTTTCACTAATTTTTAGACAGGAAAATCCACTTACATGGAGTTTAGAATGTAGGTGGCAAAGAAAAACATTTAGAACTTCTGCGTTAAATAACAAAGATTGGCCGAACACCTTCTTGCAGAGGATTGTGAACGCCGCCCAGTCCATCGCACAAGCCAACCTTCTACCCATTGACTCCATCGATACTTCTCGCTGCCTCAGGAAGGCAGCCAACATCATCAAAGACCCCTCCCAACTCAGGTTACATTCTCTTCCAACTTCTTCCATTGGGTAGCAGATACAAAAGCTTAAAGACACCTACCAACAGATTCAAGAACAGCTTCTTGCCTGCTGTCATTAGACTTCTGAATGGGCCTCTCAAATTTCAAATTTACTGCTGTTTTCGCTCTCTGTGCACCTTCTCTGCAGCTATAACATTGTATTCCTAACATTGTATTCCTCACTCTGCTCTATTACCCTAATGCATTTTGTATGGTATGATCTGCCCGTACTGCACACAAAACAACACTTTTCACTGTACCCAGGTACGTGTGACAATAATAAGGCAAATCAAATCAATAGTTTTGAGGAATCCTTTGCACACACTCGAAGGGACAGACAAAGTCTTAGTTAAGATCTTCCTTGAAAGATTGTAGCACCAACAGGGCAGCACCCCCTCAGTACTGCTTAGGAGTGTCAGCCAGGGGAGATATCCAGGTCATTAGATTGGGATTATGGACCCAGAATAAGGCCACTCTGCCATGGCTGACATCTTAGTCACAGTGTGGAAAGTGGGATGAGTCAGCTGACTGACTGGCACTGAGGTCAAGAGCAAGGCGAAGTCCTCCTTCCTCACAGGCAGGCCCTGGTGATCGAGGGGGACTTGATCCCATTCCAAGTCGATGGGTTCTGCGGCGGCAAATAAGTCCAACGTGTGATCTGCCAACTCTGCAACATGCAGGATGGGTGGAGCTTGAAGGGTGGGACAGACGGGTTGCTTGGAGGTTCTGACATTTTGACTTGGCTTCTGCGTGATCTCGATTAAGTCTCTTGTTGTGTTTGTCACAACAAACCTTTGTGATTCTGGTCAGTCACAAGCTGTAGGTCGATGGGAATGTGTGACCTCTTCTGTGTTGCTTTGAGGACATCCCTAAAGCATTTCTACTCTTGTCCTTGGAGTTTTCATCCAAGGGGCTGCTGCACTGGAAGTTTGGCAAACGAGGCCCAGCTTTGAGACTTTTGGCACTAGGCACATTGGGAGACGGTGCTGCTGTTGGACTTTGTCTAAAGGATGGTGGGATCCAAGGATCATTTGGCCTTGGACCTTGTTTCAATCAAGCCAGCAAAGTGGCAATATTGGTCGTGATGCTTGAGTGGTTATAGCTGGCTCCGACCTGTCGCAGGATGAAGCTGTAACCTCCTGGTTCTCTCTTAAAGCACCTGTGAATCTTCTGAACTATGATGGGTACAGGTCCTCGTGAAATTAAAGGAAGACTTACCTTTATAGGTGGTCTTTCACAATGTCCCAAAGCACCGTATTCCCAAAGAAGCAGTTCTGACATGCAGCCATGGATTAATGTGTGTGTAAAAATGGAGATTCGTTCTCGAGGCAGAACCTGCAAGCTTTGGACTCAGGGATAAGGATGCTGGCACCGTGCCAAGTGCAGTACTCGGAGAGAGGGTGAGAAGGCGGAGAGAAAAGAAACAACCTATGCCTAATCTCTGCTGATGATAAAACCCTGGGCATTGTTCAAGCAGTAGACATAGTGAGAGACTACCCTGTGCGGCACTGGTCTTAAGTAGTTCAATTAGATTGACTTAATATCACCTCATGTAACCTTGTCGCAGATCTTCCTTGATTTAGATAAGCACCGACATATATTTATAAATCATTTTTAATGTAATAATGCATCCGAAGGCTCCCCATAGGACTATGATAACATGAAACAAAGGCATCAATAACTTAAAATAAATAAAAGTCAGGTTAAATTTCAGAGGATGGTATTAAAGGGATGTTTGCACAGTTCAATGTTAACCCAACTGTGTTATTTGACAGTGAATAAATATCGCTGTAGGTTGAATATTGACAATGCTTCGAACATGCGTAAACATGCCAGAAACAAACAGCCTGTACCACGGGGTGGGGGGGGGGGATCCAAAAGAGTTTATCACTCGCCTTAGCGAACATTGATTGACTTTATTCTGCTTCATATGTCATTACTTAAATGCTTTTGAAAAGGGAGACATTTCTTTGCCTCACACTTGTCAGGACAACTTCAAGAATTGCAAGTTTCGAAAGATCACAGCTTATGCTTCTTTGGAATTTGGTGTTCCTGTGTTGGGCCCTGTGAGTGCAAGACGAAAAGCTTCAGCAAGAATATAGTTTGCCTGACAAATAGCTCAGAATCCCTCTCGCTTACGACTGAGAGACTAAGTATCCATTGAGATTTCAAGGATCAAGAGCTGATCTTATTGGAGTGCATGAGATCCTGGTAGGACCAAGGACACATTTTCTCTTGCAGGAGAGACAAGAATGACGGTGACACGGTTTGAAAATGAGGACTCTCCCCTTTGAAGACCAAAATGAGGAGAAATCATCCTTTCTCATAGGGTTCATTAACCTGTGGTATTCCCTTCCCCAGAAAACAGTGGGGACCAGCTCATTTACTTGAAGGCTGAGTTAGATTTTTCAGTGGCAACGGAGTCAAGGGGGCTGAAAAAATACGGGGTTGAATGATGCAGCAGGCTCAAAGGTCTACTCCTCCCTCTAAGTCACATGTCCCTACGTTCTCAACGTGTTTATCTTTTCAGAAACATCTGTCCCTGCTTCATGAGCGACGAGTGCAAGACATGTAAATGGCAGTAATGGCGATCAACAACCATGTGAGGGCAGCAGCAGCACATCTTTTGTTGTGACTGGTTGAAGTGAGGAGCCTATCGTCGAAGGCCCAGTCAATAGAAACTGGAATATCTAGACTTGAAGATAATAAAATGCGAGGCTGGATGAACACAGCAGGCCAAGCAGCATCTCAGGAGCACAAAAGCTGACGTTTCGGGCCTAGACCCTTCATCAGAGAGGGGTATGGGGGGAGGGAACTGGAATAAATAGGGAGAGAGGGAGAGGCGGACCAAAGATGGAGAGTAAAGAAGATAGGTGGAGAGAGTGTAGGTGGGGAGGTAGGGAGGGGATAGGTCAGTCCAGGGAAGACGGACAGGTCAAGGAGGTGGGATGAGGTTAGTAGGTAGCGGGGGGTGCGGCTTGGGGTGGGAGGAAGGGATGGGTGAGAGGAAGAACCGGTTAGGGAGGCAGAGACAGGTTGGACTGGTTTTGGGATGCAGTGGGTGGAGGGGAAGAGCTGGGCTGGTTGTGTGGTGCAGTGGGGGGAGGGGACGAACTGAGCTGGTTTAGGGATGCAGTAGGGGAAGGGGAGATTTTGAAACTGGTGAAGTCCACATTGATACCATATGGCTGCAGGGTTCCCAGGCGGAATATGAGTTGCTGTTCCTGCAACCTTCGGGTGGCATCATTGTGGCACTGCAGGAGGCCCATGATGGACATGTCATCAAGAGAATGGGAGGGGGAGTGGAAATGGTTTGCGACTGGGAGGTGCAGTTGTTTGTTGCGAACTGAGCGGAGGTGTTCTGCAAAGCAGTCCCCAAGCCTCTGCTTGGTTTCCCCAATGTAGAGGAAGCCGCACCGGGTACAGTGGATGCAGTATACCACATTGGCAGATGTGCAGGTGAACCTCTGCTTGATGTGGAATGTCATCTTGGGGCCTGGGATGGGGGTGAGGGAGGAGGTGTGGGGACAAGTGTAGCATTTCCTGCGGTTGCAGGGGAAGGTGCCGGGTGTGGTGAGGTTGGAGGGCAGTGTGGAGCGAACAAGGGAGTCACGGAGAGAGTGGTCTCTCCGGAAAGCAGACAGGGGAGGGGATGGAAAAATGTCTTGGGTGGTGGGGTCGGATTGTAAATGGCGGAAGTGTTGGAGGATAATACGTTGTATCCGGAGGTTGGTAGGGTGGTGTGTGAGAACGAGGGGGATCCTCTTTGGGCGGTTGTGGCGGGGGCGGGGTGTGAGGGATGTGTCGCGGAAAATGCGGGAGACGCGGTCAAGGGCGTTCTCGATCACCGTGGGGGGAAAGTTGCGGTCCTTAAAGAACTTGGACATCTGGGATGTGCGGGAGTGGAATGTCTTATCGTGGGAGCAGATGCGGCGGAGGCGGAGGAATTGGGAATAGGGGATGGAATTTTTGCAGGAGGGTGGGTGGGAGGAGGTGTATTCTAGGTAGCTGTGGGAGTCGGTGGGCTTGAAATGGACATCAGTTACAAGCTGGTTGCCTGAGATGGAGACTGAGAGGTCCAGGAAGGTGAGGGATGTGCTGGAGATGGCCCAGGTGAACTGAAGGTTGGGGTGGAAGGTGTTGGTGAAGTCAATGAACTGTTCGAGCTCCTCTGGGGAGCAAGAGGCGGCGCCGACACAGTCATCAATGTACCGGAGGAAGAGGTGGGGTTTGGGGCCTGTGTAGGTGCTGAAGAGGGACTGTTCCACGTAACCTACAAAGAGGCAGGCATAGCTGGGGCCCATGCGGGTGCCCATGGCCACCCCCTTCGTCTGTAGGAAGTGGGAGGAGTCAAAAGAGAAGTTGTTGAGTGTGAGGACGAGTTCAGCTAGGCGGATGAGAGTGTCGGTGGAGGGGGACTGGTCGGGCCTGCGGGACAGGAAGAAGCGGAGGGCCTTGAGGCCATCTCCATGCGGAATGCAGGTGTACAGGGACTGGACGTCCATGGTGAATATGAGGTGTTGGGGGCCAGGGAATTGGAAGTCCTGGAGGAGGTGGAGGGCGTGGGTGGTGTCACGGACGTAGGTGGGGAGTTCCTGGAACAAAGGGGAGAAAATGGAGTCCAGATAGGATAGGGAATCTCTCTCCCATTGCAACTCTCTTACTCTCCATCTTCGGTCCGCCTCTCCCTCTCTCCCTATTTATTCCAGTTCCCTCCCCCCATCCCCCTCTCTGATGAAGGGTCTAGGCCCGAAACGTCAGCTTTTGTGCTCCTGAGATGCTGCTTGGCCTGCTGTGTTCATCCAGCCTCGCATTTTATTATCTTGGAATCTCCAGCATCTGCAGTTCCCATTATCTCTGATACTATTTTAACCTCACTGCGAAGCCTCTTCCAGGGATGCCTAACCTGAAGAAGTTACCCTCCTCCCTCCGGACTAACCTCAGGGAATCTCTCTCCCATTGCAACTCTCTTACTCTCCATCTTCGGTCCGCCTCTCCCTCTCTCCCTATTTATTCCAGTTCCCTCCCCCCATCCCCCTCTCTGATGAAGGGTCTAGGCCCGAAACGTCAGCTTTTGTGCTCCTGAGATGCTGCTTGGCCTGCTGTGTTCATCCAGCCTCGCATTTTATTATCT
This sequence comes from Stegostoma tigrinum, assembly GCF_030684315.1. NCBI lineage: Eukaryota > Metazoa > Chordata > Chondrichthyes > Orectolobiformes > Stegostomatidae > Stegostoma > Stegostoma tigrinum. The sequence goes on along the minus strand of NC_081360.1, from coordinate 18,840,145 downwards.
TGGAATCTCCAGCATCTGCAGTTCCCATTATCTCTGATATCTAGACTTGATCTCCTTTAGGTCTGCCCCAGGCTGCAAGGGGCAAAATAGAAAAGTGACATAATGTATGTTGACCTTTCTATTCGACAATCGTCCTGGGAGCTCTTCAGTTTTGATGAAATAAAGACGGAATTCCCACAGATTAAAAGGCTTTACGAAACACACGAGTGTTTGAGAAGGCCAAAGCTGCAGCGTAATTGCATGTAGAAGACAGGGCTAAAAACCTCTGATGTGCAGAGGTGGCTCGGAAAATCGCCGACAAAGTCAAAACTGCATCCGCAAGAGTTCCTCGGGAAAATGGATAAACGCACAGAACCAGACCAGAATTAGAGTCCAAGCTAACGAAAACCTCGGAAAGTCAAAATGGAAAGAAGCAATGTCACAACGTCGAAAGCTAAATTTCCTACCTTCTGCTGAGCAGGGTAATTTATGAGCGCAGAAGTTCTTCCGAATACACAGACATCCAGCTCAGACTGTACAAAAATAAAATGAATGAAGAGGGAAAACGATGGCCTAGTGGTATTACCCTGGACTATTAATCCAGAAATTCAGCTAATTTGCTGGGGATTCTGGTTCAAATTTCGTCACATGGTGGTCAAATACGGATGGCATGGCGGCACGGAGGTTAGCAATGCTGCCTAACAGTGCCAGGGAACTTTGGTTCAGGTTCACCCTCGGGTGACTGTCATGTGTGGAGTTGGCACATTCTCTCTGTGTCTGTGCAGGTTTCCTCTGGGTGCTCTGGTTTCGTCCTATAGTCTAAAGCTGTGCAGGTTCAGCATGTTGGTCGTTGTAAATGGGGTAAATCTGGGTGGGACACTCTTCAAAGGCTCAGTGCAGACTCGACGGGCCAAATGGCCTCTATCTGCACTGTAGGGATTCTGTAAGCTTGCATTCCTATGGTGTCTCGTACCACCTCAAAGAATTTTACCGTCAACAAAGGCCCTTATGAAGTCCAGCCACTGCTGCATGTTGGGACGCCAGACAGCCAAGCTGTACTACAAGCTGTCAGCAATAGCAGTGACCAGATATTTCATTTTAATGGTGTTAGTTGATGAATACGTGTTGGTGCCAAGAGTTTCTCTGGCCCTTCTTCGCAATAGTGCCATCGCAGTTTAAACCCCTACCCAGAGGGTACAACAATGGACATTGTGGGACCGAAACTGGCTACTATAAATCGATCAGCACCACTCGCACACACACATCCAGACATGGCCCGCCGGTGATGGAACATTCCAGAAGGGCCCAACGGTTGAGTTGCCCTCCCCTATACCAGGTTAGACCAACCTCTCCGGATCAGGGCAAGGGGTACCATCCCAGTGAAAACAATGCATTAAGGAGGCAGGATGGATATGAAACCGGGGCAGGGTTAGGCCTTTTGATTCCTCAGGCCTGCTTCACCATTCAACAAGGGCGTAGCCAATCTGTCGATGACCTTAACTCCACTTTCCTGCCTATTCCGTGTAACTTCATTTACTTATAGATTTTAAGAATCTGTCTAATCCATCCTTGAGTGTGTACAACAATCCACTGTTATGCGGGTGCTTCCTTTGCGACCAGGAATTATATACCACCTAAACAAATGGTAAATCTGAACAGGAACACTCTACTGATGATGCCCGCAGTACCACAGCTGGTTCTAGGTGGCTCCAAAGCTCCGACCCGCTGGGTCACCTGCCTAGTTCCTTAAAAGGGTAGCACCCTCAACTACTCACATAACACCCACTCCCACTGTTCTCTGAGAAAAAGAGAATTCAAAAGACTAAAGACTGAGAGAAACAACTATCGTTCTCAATTCCACCTTAAATAAAAGACCCACAGTGCTGAAAATCTGCTCCTTAATTCAAAAGGATCAGAGAGGAAATGGTCTCTCAGCATCTCCCCCCTCAAGCCCCTTCAGAATCTAACATGTTTCAGTAAGATCAGAGAGTCATAGAGCTGTACAGCATGGAAACAGACCCATTGGTCCAACTCGTCCATGCTGACCAGATATCCCAATTCAATCTAGTCCCATTTGCCAGCATTTGGCCCCTATCCCCTTAAACCCTTCCTATTCATGTACCCTTCCAGATGCCTTTTAAATATTGTAATTGTACCAGCCTCCACCACTTCCTCTGGCAGCTCATCCCATACACGCACCACTCTCTGTGTGAAACACGTTGCTCCTAAGGTCCGTTTTAAACTTTCCCCTCTCACCTTAAACCTATGCCCTCTAGTTTCAGACTCCCCTACCCTGGGAAGAAGACCTTGGCTATTCATCCTATCTATGCCCCTCATGATTTTATAAACCTTTATAAGGTCAGCCTCTGACGCTCCAGGGAAAATAGCCCCGACCTATTCAGACTCTCCCTGTAGCTCAAACCCTCCAATCACAGCAACATCCTTGTAAATCTTTACTGAGCCCTTTCAAGTCTCACAACAGCGTTTCTATAGCAGTGAGGTCAAAATTGCATGCAGTATTCCAAAAGTGGCTGAACCAATGTCTGCTACACTGCAACATGACCTCCCAACTCCTAAAGTGAATGCACCGGCCAGTAAAGTCAACCATACCAAATGCCTTCTTCACTATCCTGTCAACCTTGAATCTACTTTCAAGGAACTAATGAACCTGCACTCCAAAGTCTCTTTGTTCAGCAACAGGAACTTACCATTAAGTGTATAAGCCCTGCCCTGATTTTCCTTTCCAAAATGCAGCAGCTCACATTTATCTAAATTAAACTCCATCCGCCACTCCTTGGCCCGTTGGCCCATCTGATCGAGATCCCATCATACTCTGAGGTGACCTTCTTTGCTGTCCACTACACCTCCAGGTGTCATCTGCAAACTGACTAACCACATCTCTTATGCTCACATCCAAATCAATTATATAAATGATGAGAAGGAGTGGACCCAACACCAATCCTTGTGGTGCACCCTTGGTCACAGACCTCCAGTCTGAAAAGCAACCTTTCACCATCACCCTCTGTCTTCTACCTTTTAGCCTGTTCTATATCCGAATGGCTAGCTCTCCCTGCTTTCCATGCAATCTAACCTCGCTAACCAGTCTACCATGAGGAACCTTGTTGAACGCCTTACTAAAGTCCATGTAGATCATGTCCACCGCTCTGCCCTCATCAATCCTCTTTGTTACTTCTTCAAAAAATTCAATCAAGTTCATGACATACAATTTCCCACGCACAAAGCCATGTTGACGATCCCTAATCTGTCCTTGCCTTTCCAAATACACGTAAATCCTGTCCCTCAGGATTCCCTCCAACAAATTGCTCACCAGTGATGTCAGGCTCCCCAGTCTATAGTTCCCTGGCTTTTCCTTTCTTCCTTTCTTAAATAGTAACGCCACACTAGCCAACCCGCAGTCTTCCACCACCTCACCTGTGGCTGTCGATGGTACAAATATCTCAGCAAGGGGCCCAGCAATCACTTCCCCAGCTTCCCACAGAGTTCTAGGGTACACCTGAACAGGTCCCGTGGAATTATCCACCTTTATGCATTTTAAACATTCAGCACCACCAGCTCTGGTAATACGGACATTTTTCAAGAAGGCGCTAATTATTTCCTCAAGTTCTCTATCTGATTGAGATCAGTTCTCAACCGTCCAAAGTCCAAAGACAGTTGCATCACCTTGTGGCATGTGACATTTCAGCATGAAGGAGCCTGCTTCACCTTCAGTCACTGTCTCAGTGTAATGGAGTCAGTCACTTATGTGCGGGTAATGCATATTTCCACTGGTAAGCACAGAACTGTATGGGTAATGCTGTGATAGTGTAGTATTGTAAACAGTATTGTAAGTAATCTTTCAACATATCTGACTCATCAACAACCCAGCCTTCACAGTATATGGATGACCAATTAGAAAATCACAAAATGCATCCTTCATTCCAGGAGTCAACTTCATGACCCTTGATTGATTGGTTTATTGTTGTCACATGTGCCGAGATACAGTGAAAAGTGTTGTTTTGCATGCTGTACGGGCAGGTTATGATCTTCTCTGAGCTGCTTCCACTGTAAGTACATCCCTCCTTAAATAAGATGAACTTGGATTGATTGGATTAGCTGCTCATAAGTACGAAATAGTTCAACTGGTGTTATATTCACTGCATTCATATAGTACCTCTGATGGCCTCAAAGCTTTTTACTGTCCAACAGTGTGGTCAGATGCTGCGCATAATGGGCTGGAGGCAAGGGTTTCTGATTAAAAACCAAGCAGAATAAACAAAATAAATGCTTACCTAGGTCAAGAGAAATCAATGCAAAGTAAAGATAGAGAGAAAAACGAAACTGGGTGAATTGTGTGCAAACAAAATGGCCACAGGTGCAGCAAGTGAGTGCACCATTTCAGCCTGGGTTTGAATTGGTCTGAGGCAGGTTCGATGTTGTAGTGGTATTTGAGACATTTGAACAAAAGAGCACATTGACATTCTGTATGAAATAACTCCACGCAGGCCAGAATCCCATCACCTTTTATTTACACTTGGCATTGACCCAGCTCCCTCAGAGCCAACTCTCAGAGTGAGCAGAACCTCTGACACTCCTGTTTATATCTGTCAGCCAGGGGTCCCTGATTGGACCAGGTTAACAGCCCTATGAGGACCACCTGGTTGGCCTCATTACAACCGCTACACTGTAGTTTTTTCTTTAAAAAGGCACTGGTGAGGTGGAAAGATTGCTCATTTGGTATCTTTTGATCTCAGACCAGACTGGCAACATTATGGTATAATCTGGTTACTTTTCATTTTTTACTTTTAAAGTAGTTCAAAAGGTGAGTTCCAGGGGATTTACTAAGAGAACAAAGTCACAAGACTCAACTGATTTGAAGAAACAATAATACTTTACAAGTTAGAGCAGTGATATAATCTACAATACATTTCCAATATATTTCTAACAACTGGAATTAAAATTTGGCAAGCATGGGGTGATGTACTGTGATTGAACACCTTATAACATGCATCAAAATGGTAAATGCAATCAGGACAAAAACCCATCGATTACTCAGCAGATCCCCCCAGATGGTAATGGCATGGTGGGTCATCAAATATCACTGCATTTCACAGGAAGTTACAATTCTTCATTTTCACTGATCCATCCTTTCCACTGCCTCTCAAGAGCTGTATGTCATGGACTGACTCAACAACTGTTGCTGTTCTGGTTGACCATCCTGCTGCCCTGTGTTCAGTCTTCCTTGGAGCTCAGTACTCATTCACAAGCAAGGCTTCAGCTCTGCAATGACAGCTCATTTTTTTTCACTCTGAACCAGTCCTGCCTCTGGATTTTGTTTCCCTGAACTCCAATCCTGCTCAGTTGCATCAAACAAATACTGCCTGCAAACGTTTCAACCCTCACGCTCAGCCCTGAAGTTTAATGCGTGCAGGCTTCTTACATATTTCCCAACACACAGACAGTGGTATTTGCACTTTCTCAGTTCCGGAGGACTTTTTCAGAGTCCTGTCTCCAGATCTTAGCTGCCAACTAATTCCTAAAACTTACTCATGAGGTTTTTTTTCTCTAATGGCACAGAGCCACCCAACTGCCCTTGACTTCTCATTGAGTCCCTTCACACGGAGGGGGTTTTAGTAGTTTAGCTGCCTTCCCAGCAATACAGCTATGTTCCCCATCCCTAGTCTACATCCCCCTCAATCTCCAACAAAATATGTTCTTTGAACTTTTCTTCAGTGGCCCATAACTGTGCCGAGTGACTGATTTGAAAATCTTGCAGCAAGCCCCATTCCTACAACTGGTTGTAATTGAGTATTGCCACATAAAAGCTTTTGGAATTGCATGTGCTCCGAATGCTAGCATTCTCAGAGACTGTAGGCTTGCACAGTATGAAGGAAATGGATACTTCTAGTCTGTGTCATCACAACATTTCCTTGGGAGAAAGAAAGCTTAGCTATGGAGTGGTTTTCTTTACAATAGTTTTCATAATATAACAAGCATTTATTATTAAATTCTAATTTTTTGCACACTATTAAGTTACCAATTGCCTTAACATGCTTACATATATCATGTTTTAAAAAATATATATGCCTAACTCACACAAAAGCAAGTACGTGTAAGAAGTAGAACTGGTAGAATTTAAACAGTACAGCAAAGGAACAAACCCTTTTACCTGTATAAGGTCCATATCCCTCCATTCTCTACTTATTCATGTGTTTGTCAAGAGTACTCTTAAATGTTGCTATTGTACCTGCTTCTACCACTTCCTCTGACAGTGCACACCACCCTCTTTGTAAAAAAACTTGCTTTTAAACTTTCCTCCTTTTACCTTAAACCCATGTCACCTCGTAATTGAAATTTCTGCCCTGGGAAAAAAGCCTCTCACTATCCTTTCTGTCCTCTCATCATTTTTAAAATTTCTATCAGGTTGCCCCTCAGCGTCTGACGTTCACGTGAAGTAAGATTCGAACACAGTGTTAATATTGACACTTATTTTTCTTATGTTCTTCCTTTAACTGTGCAAAGAAGTTTTCAATTAATTCCTCAGCCCAAGTATCACTCTTCTCACTACCTATAGGTATAACTGCACGTTTAAGTCCATTTTTCAAACTCAGCTGGGATAACTTCTCATTTTGAGACAAGAATGTCAAATGGTTTCTTTGTGTGACACCAATTTGTTCTCTTTCATGATTAAAATCCCTTTTGGTCTTTTTCAAGAATGTTATTGAGATACATTTTGTGTTCTACTGCACATCTGTTCTAATCTTCCAAATTTGATCTCTGCACACTACGAGATCTTTCATTTTCTCCAAACAAGCCTTTTTGAATTATCTTTGAGTAGAACCCATGTCTTCCTCATTCTGGACTTTGGTTTCCCTTTTCCAACATTTCTAAGTCTTCCCATTCAAATTACAAATCGCATCACCAAATTGTCTTCAGTTTTTTTTAATGGTCTGTTGGGAATTGCTGACGTGCCTGGATTCCTGCTGTTGTACGCTGTATCTTTAGATAGGCAGGACCTTATGATTCAGGGTCAAGTGTCATTGACCCCTTGGAGGTCACTTTGTGATCTCAGTTCTCTCTATCGAATTATCTTATCTGGCAATTCTACAAGCCCTTCTCTTGATTTGATTTGTTGTTGCCACATGTGCCTAAGTACAGTGAAAAGTTTTGTTTTGCATGCCATTCAGGCAGATCATAACATACCAGGGCATTCAGATCATAGGGTGATTGAACAGCGCGAGGTGCACAAAAATTATGGCTGCTCAGGACGTGTACAAAAGCAAGATCAACATTAATTTTGAAATATGGTCTCTCTACCATCCATTACTGATGTCAACATGTCAGTACTTCTGCTTGAACGAATTATTTGCTTAGCTGGATGACAATTAGGTAAGGACTCACAGAAACAATTTCAGAACTGCCCCCGCTACGCCCCACCACCACACCCTTTCCCATTTTGTGAAGAAGCCATTGAACCTGCTACATTATGTCCAAATATAAAATCTGTAATTTTAATCAGCAATTTATGATCGATAACACCCACCTAAGATCCCATTTTCCAAGCACAATTTCAATTTATTTCATGTCATGGGATTGGCATAAGTCTCCCGTCAACATGCTGTACTAATATAATTGATTCAGAAAGCTTTTGGAAGAAAGGTCCAAATTCTTTGCTGACATTAAGCTGTCCAGTATATCTCAAGATAACTACTTTTTGAACAAAAATAGATTGACATCATCTTCAAATATTAACCCTTAAAATCCTTGGCAAGGCTATCTATTCCCACTGTAAAAACATTAGATGCAATATTTATTCCAGTTCCCTCTCCCCATCCCCCTCTCTGATGAAGGGTCTAGGCCCGAAACGTCAGCTTTTGTGCTCCTGAGATGCTGCTTGGCCTGCTGTGTTCATCCAGCCTCACATTTTATTATCTTGGAATTCTCCAGCATCTGCAGTTCCCATTATCTCTGATACTATTTTAACCTCACTGCGAAGCCTCTTCCAGGGATGCCTAACCTGAAGAAGTTACCCTCCGGACCAACCTCAGGGAATCTCTCTCCCATTGCAACTCTCTTGCAATCTCTTCGGCCTTGAAACTGCTCGACCATGTCCTGAAGCAAACCAGGTACGACAGCCACATCACCTTCCTCAGCACCTGCCTACGGAACCAGATCATCCCCAAGGGACTACAGTCCACATTTCAGCCTTCCCAATTTGGCCCCAACCGTGACCACCTCTACACCCAGAATATTCAGACCCTTCAGAAGTGTTTCTCCCTGAAAGTCCTGAAACAGACACTTGCAGCCATGCGCTGGCACCTCCAGGCACTGCAATCCAGCCTGCCCCAGCTCAGAGCCTCCCTCTCCCAGACCTGCAAAGGACCTCTGCTGTTTTTCATCCTCCGCAGGATCCACAGACTGAACACCCAGTTCCACTCAGCTTTACTGGACACCAAAAATTGTAAGTACAACAAACTCACTGGCCCCTGCCACCCACAAGAGGATTCCTGCGCCTCCCAAATCCCGACTCTGTCCCTGCCCCTCCCCCACCATGCACCCGCCGCCATTGACAATGAGGACACGGCCGGAGACCCCACCGATGACGTCACATCCGCCTCCGCTGGCCACAGAACTTCCGGAACCGCTGCTGCAGTCACCACCTCCACGTCCAGGTACTACAGCCCACACACCACCCTCACCGCAGCCGCTGCCGCCCACCCCGATCCTCCAACCGCCGACGGAACCCCGCCCACGGTCGACGCCGACGGAACCCCGCCCACGGCCGACGGAACACCGCCCACGGCCGACGCCGACGGAACCCCGCCCACAGCCGACGGAACCCCGCCCACGGCCGACGACCTCATCGCTCCGCCCACAACCTCCACAGCCAGCAACCCCAGAGAAGACAGCCACACTGAACCCTGCCGCATCTTCACCATTTCCCCAGACCTCCCACTGACTGAGGACGAACGGTCAGTCCTTAGCAAGGGGCTCACCTTTGTCCCCCTACAACCACACATCAACGAATACCAGTCACGGTTGGACATAGAGCAGTTTTTCCGCCGTCTTCGCCTCCATGCCTACTTCTTCAACCGGGAACCCAACCCTCCTTCCACTGACCCCTTCACCCGCTTCCAACACAAGTCCTCCTCCTGGACACCACCCCCAGGCCTCCTACCCTCCCTCGACCTCTTCATCTCCAACTGCCGTCGAGACATTAACCGCCTCAACGTCTCCACCCCTCTCACCCACTCCAACCTCTCCCCCGCAGAACGGGCAGCCCTCCGCTCCCTCCGCTCCAACCCCAACCTCACCATCAAACCCGCAGACAAGGGTGGCGCAGTGATAGTATGGCGCACTGACCTCTACATCGCCGAGGCCAGACGCCAACTCTCCGACACCACCTCCTACCGCCTCCTCGATCATGACCCCACACCCGAGCACCAAACCATCATCTCCAACACCATTCATGACCTCATCACCACAGGGGACCTCCCACCCACAGCCTCCAACCTCATTGTTCCCCAACGCCGCACGGCCCGTTTCTATCTCCTTCCCAAAATCCACAAACCTGCCTGCCCTGGTCGACCCATCGTCTCAGCCTGCTCCTGCCCCACCGAACTCATCTCCACCTATCTGGACTCCATTTTCTCACGTTTGGTCCAGGAACTCCCCACCTACGTCCGTGACACCACCCACGCCCTCCACCTCCTCCAGGACGTCCAATTCCCTGGCCCCCAACACCTCATATTCACCATGGACGTCCAGTCCCTGTACACCTGCATTCCACACGGAGATGGCCTCAAGGCCCTCCGCTTCTTCCTGTCCCGCAGGCCCGACCAGTCCCCCTCCACCGACACTCTCATCCGCCTAGCTGAACTCGTCCTCACACTCAACAATTTCTCTTTTGACTCCTCCCACTTCCTACAGACTAAGGGGGTGGCCATGGGCACCCGCATGGGCCCCAGCTATGCCTGCCTCTTTGTAGGTTATGTGGAACAGTCCCTCTTCCGCACCTACACAGGCCCTAAACCCCACCTCTTCCTCCGGTACATTGATGACTGTATCGACGCCGCCTCTTGCTCCCCAGAGGAGCTCGAACAGTTCATCCACTTCACCAACGCCTTCCACCCCAACCTTCAGTTCACTTGGGCCATCTCCAGCACATCCCTCACCTTCCTGGACCTCTCAGTCTCCATCTCAGGCAACCAGCTTGTAACTGATGTCCATTTCAAGCCCACCGACTCCCACAGCTACCTAGAATACACCTCCTCCCACCCACCCTCCTGCAAAAATTCCATCCCCTATTCCCAATTCCTCCACCTCCGCCGCATCTGCTCCCAAGATAAGACATTCCACTCCCGCACATCCCAGATGTCCAAGTTCTTTAAGGACCGCAACTTTCCCCCCACAGTGATCGAGAACGCCCTTGACCGCATCTCCAGTATTTCCCGCAACACATCCCTCACACCCCGCCCCCGCCACAACCGCCCCAAGAGGATCCCCCTCGTTCTCACACACCACCCTACCAACCTCCGGATACAATGCATTATCCTCCGACACTTCCGCCATTTACAATCCGACCCCACCACCCAAGACATTTTTCCATCCCCTCCCCTGTCAGCTTTCCGGAGAGACCACTCTCTCCGTGACTCCCTTGTTCGCTCCACACTGCCCTCCAACCCCACCACACCTGGCACCTTCCCCTGCAACCGCAGGAAATGCTACACCTGTCCCCACACCTCCTCCCTCACCCCCATCCCAGGCCCCAAGATGACATTCCACATTAAGCAGAGGTTCACCTGCACATCTGCCAATGTGGTATACTGCATCCACTGTACCCGGTGCGGCTTCCTCTACATTGGGGAAACCAAGCGGAGGCTTGGGGACCGCTTTGCAGAACACCGCCGCTCAGTTCGCAACAAACAACTGCACCTCCCAGTCGCAAACCATTTCCATTCCCCCTCCCATTCTCTAGATGACATGTCCATCATGGGCCTCCTGCACTGCCACAATGATGCCACCCGAAGGTTGCAGGAACAGCAACTCATATTCTGCCTGGGAACCCTGCAGCCCAATGGTATCAATGTGGACTTCACCAGTTTCAAAATCTCCCCTTCCCCTACTGCATCCCTAAACCAGCCCAGTTCGTCCCCTCCCCCCACTGCACCACACAGCCAGCCCAGCTCTTCCCCCCCACCCACTGCATCCCAAAACCAGTCCAACCTGTCTCTGCCTCCGTAACCGGTTCTTCCACTCACCCATCCCTTCCTCCCACCCCAAGCCGCACCCCCAGCTACCTACTAACCTCATCCCACCTCCTTGACCTGTCTGTCTTCCCTGGACTGACCTATCCCCTCCCTACCTCCCCACGTACACTCTCCCCACCTATCTTCTTTGCTCTCCATCTTCGGTCCGCCTCCCCCTCTCTCCCTATTTATTCCAGTTCCCTCTCCCCATCCCCCTCTCTGATGAAGGGTCTAGGCCCGAAACGTCAGCTTTTGTGCTCCTGAGATGCTGCTTGGCCTGCTGTGTTCATCCAGCCTCACATTTTATTATCTTGGAATTCTCCAGCATCTGCAGTTCCCATTATCTCAGATGCAATAGGCTCCTTCTCTCATTCACTTTCTAATGCAACTTTTTATTTAATCTTATTCATCCAGGGCATATGGGTGTTGCTGGTTGGGCCAACATTTATTGCCCATCTCTAGTTTCCCTTCAGACGGTGTGGGTGAGCTGCCTTCTTGAGCTGCTGCAGTCCATTTATATCACAATGCCGTTAGTGAGGGGATTCCAGGATTTGAACCAGCAGTGTGGAAGGAACAGCGGTTATATTTCCAAATCTTGAAATAGTGGCTTGAAGGTGAATTTTCAGGTGGTGGGGTTTCCATGTGTCTGATCCCCTAATCTTTCTAGATGATAGAAGTCATAAGTTTGGAAGGTATTGTCCAAGGACCCTGAGAGAATTTCTCACGTGCATCTTGTAGATGGTGCACAATGCTGCTGCTGAGCATTGGTGATGGAGGAAGTAAATGTTTGTGGATGCGATGCCAATCAAATATTTGTGGATGGGGTGTCAAATTTCTTGAGTGATGTAGGAACTGCACTCATCCAGGCAAGTGAGGAGTATTCCATCATGCTCCTGACTTGCGCCTTGTAGATGGTAGACAGACTTTAAGGGAGTCAGGGGGTGAGTTATTTACTGCAGGATTCCTAGCCTCTGACCTGTGCTTGTAGCTGCGGTATTTATATTCTCGAACAAGAGAGAAATTAATTATTGTGTTTTGACAATCATAGGTATTAGCAAAGCTGCATTCCTGATTATCAGCATCCTGGGGGTTACTCGAAACTGAATGGACTTGCCATATAGATACAAATAAATAAATGGTGATGTGATAGGACACTGAAAATGAAAGTACAAATATAAATATTGTGTTGGTTTGTAAGCAGTGATGCTTCTTAACAGTGTCAATGGAGAACAAGGTTGGATGTGTGTATCTGCATATGTTCCTAGCTCAGATCTTGATCTGGGGAAACAGTATGTTTGGCGTATTGATTAAACAGCCATTTCCTTGAAAGTACAGCACAGAAATGCATAGTTTGGCCTTCAGTTCATAACAATTTTTATCCTCCACATAAGCCTCCTCTTATCCTAGTATCCTTCGATTCTTTTCTCTCTTTCGTGTTTGTTTTGCTTCCCCTGAAATGCTTCTGTTCAGTTCACCTCAACGACACCATGTGCCAGTGACTTGCACATTCTAACCACTTTGTTGGCAAAGAGACTGTTGAATGGACGTCTCATGTTTTAAGTTTAATGTTGACCTCACTCTTTGTGCACCTTCTCCAGGTCTGTAACATTGTATGCTTCGCGGCAACTTGAGTGACATACCAATGAACTGTTCTCTTCGGAGGTAAGTGGAGAAAATTGAAGAAGAAATGTATACAGAAAGGAACAGTGTAGAAGTGGAGTGAAAAAACTTGGCTGAGTGGTCACAGGTGCTTGGGTCCCAGCAAGGATACAGTCTGGACTATCTTAAGGGAGGGAATGGACTAATGTACAGAGAAAGGAATATTTAGTTTCCTCTTTTTGTTATTTTGCAAGTATAGTATATTTTATCTGGGCTGAAGCATCTGTTTCAACTTGAGGTTGGAACTTGAGGTGTGCTTGAGGTGTTAGTAAAGTTGATGAAGTGTTCAAGCTCATCGTGGGACCATGAGGCGGCACCGATACAGTCATCGATATAACGTAGGAAGAGGTGGGGCATGGGGCCAGTGTAGCTGCGTAAGAGGAATTGTCCAACGTGTCCTACAAAGAGCCAGGCATAGCTCAGGCCCATGAGGGTACCCCTTGCACCGTAAGAAGTGGGAGGAATTAAAGGAGAAGTTGTTCAGGGTAAGGACAAGTTCTGTTAATTGGATGAGGGTGTCGGTGGATGGAGACTGTTTGGGCCTGCGGGAGAGAAAGAAGCAGAGGGTTTTTAGTGATAATGGGAACTGCAGATGCTGGAGAATCCAAGATAATGAAATGTGAGGCTGGATGAACACAGCAGGCCCAGCAGCATCTTAGGAGCACAAAAGCTGACGTTTCGGGCCTAGACCCTTCATCAGAGAGGGGGATGGGGTGAGGGTTCTAGAATAAATAGGGAGAGAGGGGGAGGCAGACCGAAGATGGAGAGTAAAGAAGATAGGTGGAGAGGAGAGTATAGGTGGGGAGGTAGGGAGGGGATAGGTCAGTCCAGGGAAGACGGACAGGTCAAGGAGGTGGGATGAGGTTAGTAGGTAGGAGATGGAGGTGCGGCTTGGGGTGGGAGGAAGGGACGGGTGAGAGGAAGAACAGATTAGGGAGGCAGAGACAGGTTGGACTGGTTTTGGGATGCAGTTGGTGGAGGGGAAGAGCTGGGCTGGTTGTGTGGTGCAGTGGGGGAGGGGACGAACTGGGCTGGTTTTGGGATGCAGTGGGGGAAGGGGAGATTTTGAAGCTGGTGAAGTCCACATTGATACCATTGGGCTGCAGGGTTCCCAAGCGGAATATGAGTTGCTGTTCCTGCAACCTTCGGGTGGCATCATTGTGGCACTGCAGGAGGCCCATGATGGACATGTCATCTAAAGAATGGGAGGGGGAGTGGAAATGGTTTGCGACTGGGAGGTGCAGTTGTTTATTGCGAACCGAGCGGAGGTGTTCTGCAAACGGTCCCCAAGCTGTTTTTAGGCTGTCTGCGAGGGGGATACAAATATATTGGGACTGGATGAGCATAGTGAAGGTGAGGTGTTGGAGGCTAGGGAATTGGAAGTCTTGGAGGAGGTGGAGGGCGTGGGTGGTGTCCCAGATGTAGGTGGGGAGGTCCTGGATCGGTGGGAGGCGAAAATAGAGCCAAGGTAAGCGGAGATAAGTTTGATGGGGCAGGAACAGGCAGAGACAATGGGTCAACCAGGGCAGTCGGGTTTGTGGGTTTTGGGAAGGAGATAGAAGCGGGCGGTGCGGGGTTGGGGAACGATGAGATTGGAGGCCGTGGGAGGGAGATCCCCTGAGGTGCTGAGGTTATGAATGGTTTGAGAGATGATGTTTTGGTCGTCGGGGGTGGGGTCATGGTCGAGGGGGCAGTAGGAGGAGATGTCAGAGAGTTGGCACCTGACCTCGGCGATGCAGAGGTCAGTGCGCCATACTACAACTGTGCCTCCCTTGTCCGCGGGTTTGATGGTGAGAGCGGAGGGAGCGGAGGGCTGCACGTTCCGTGGCAGAGAGGTTGGAGTGAGTGAGAGGGCTGGAGAGGTTGAGGTAAAACGGAAGCACAGAGGTCTTGAACGAATTCCTTCCATTTCCAGGGAATTGGTCCATCTCTATGAATGTATGTCACTTCTGGCAAACGTACATGAGCCAGTTTATGAGCTTGACTGACTTCCTTAATTTGGTTGTTTGGTAACTATTTGCATTGTCAGAATCATTCAGCAAATGCTACCCCATTGTGGAGTCACAGAATTACATGGAGCAGTTGAAGTTTTGAGCAAGCCTTTGATGATTTGCCTTACCATATCCTCCTGCAGGTGTCAGTTTATGTTTGATATTGATCAGTGAAATGGAATGTTCTACATTAAAGGAGCTATATAAAAGTAAGCCTTTGTTTTGACTCCCCTAACTCCCCAGTGATCCCCAGGCTCGCACTTTGTCCAGGCTGACACATTAACAATATTCCCCTGGGTAAGAAGACTCCTCTGCTCTATAATAGCATTGGGAAAACTGCATGCAAAACCTCAGGCTCGAAGCAGAGAGAGAAAACATCGAGAGGCCGAAGGGGAAAGCCCAAACAACATGTAAAACATTTAAAATGTGAGACTTTTCGCATACTCCCCATAAAACTCCCCAAAAGCCACAACCAACACCATGAAGTTACAACTTTGAAACAAATTTAAATACGCTGCAGAACTTGAAAAGAGAAACGCAGGAGGTGACCTTGTGGATGTATTCAAATTTGGAAGGAATTCAGGACGGGTACAATGATTTAGGAAATACATTTCTACATGCACATCCATATATGAAAAATAAAAATATATGTATTTTCTGAAGAAGGGTTTAGGCCCGAAATGTCAACCTTCCTGCACCTCTGATGCTGCTTGTCCTGCTGTGTTCATCCAGCTCTACACTTTGTTATCTCATATATGTATTTGTGGTGGGTTATAGGTCACTGAAGGATTCGGAGTTGCTGTGTCAACATTCACTTTTACGAGCATGTCGTAGTCTGGAAATATGAACAGTGATTGCAGAGGCTCCTATTTCTTTCCTTCACACAGCTGACCGGGAATCTCTCCCACTCTTAGTGCATGCCAAATTGGCTTCTGTCAAAAGGAATTCTGTATTGATACTCAACCCGCTACAAATGTTGTCTATCAGCTCCTGGAGTCCTTGAAGCCAGAACTTCTGGTACAAAGTCAGACACACCATCTGCTGCACCACCACAAGACCCTTCCCCCTTTGCATTTCTCAGAGAGGCAAAACATGAGTCCATTAACAACCATCCATGTGGCACATTCAACACAACAAAATATCCCAATGTGCCTCGGGGGGTATTATGAGGCAAACTTTGTTGCCCAGCCACATAAGGATGCAGGGGAAGTAAAAATGGGGAAAGGTTTAGGAGTGGAATTCACAACAAAAGACAATGGCCACAAGCTGATTAAAATTCAGAATCCTCAGGAGGGGCACAGTTAGGGGAAAATTGGCCGATATTAGGGAAGGATGAGTGACATGAAGGTATTTGAGAACTGGGATTAGACTTTTAAAGTTCAAAATGTTGCTTTACAGGGATCCAATGTAGATCAGTGAGCGGGGGCGGGGGGGGGTGGTGAGCAGAGTGGGACTGTTAAGACATGGGCTACAGAATGGGAGAAAACCACCACGGAATGCAATGGATCAGAGACAATGGGAACCGAAGACGCTGGAGAATCCGAGATAACAAACTGTGGAGCTGGATGACCACAGCAGGCCCAGCAGCATCTCTGGAACATGCCAAGATAATAAAATGTGAGGCTGGATGAACACAGCAGGCGAAGCAGCATCTCAGGAGCACAAAAGCTGACGTTTCGGGCCTAGACCCTTCATCAGATGATGACCCTCTCTGATGAAGGGTCTAGGCCCAAAACGCCAGCTTTTGTGCTCCTGAGATGCTGCTTGGCCTGCTGTGTTCATCCAGCCTCACATTTTATTATCTTGGAATTCTCCAGCATCTGTAGTTCCCATTATCTCTGGAACATGCACTTGGCCTGCTGTGTTCATCCAGCTCCACACTTTGTTATCAAGGAATGCATTGGAATTCAGTCAAAAAAAAGTTAAGGTTGTGATCAGAGATGCAGATGCTGGAGAATCCAAGATAACAAAGTGTGAAGCTGGATGAACACAGCAGGCCAGGCAGCATCTCAGGAGAAGGGTCTAGATGAAGGGTCTAGGCACGAAACGTCAGCTTTTGTGCTCCTGAGATGCTGCTTGGCCTGCTGTGTTCATCCAGCTCCACACTTTGTTATCTTAAAAACAAGTAGGTGTTTTTTTTCTCTTGAGTATGGTTAGGGCATAGAAGTCACCGACACATGGGCCTGAATGTTCCCGTTTGCAGTATAAAGTGTCTGATGAGTGAATTTCGTGGGATCAAAGCGTGACATGGCCCAAAACGAATTTCCTCACATGATCTGCTTTTCACCTCATTCGTTACCCGACCGACCGTGTTTCTCAGGTAATCGTGTGGTCAATGAGGTGGAAAGGGGCCGCCCGCTGACAGCACGTTTCAAATTCCGCTGCACACACAGTATGTCAGTCGCTGCCTCAAACC
Organism: Stegostoma tigrinum; assembly: GCF_030684315.1. Lineage (NCBI taxonomy): Eukaryota > Metazoa > Chordata > Chondrichthyes > Orectolobiformes > Stegostomatidae > Stegostoma > Stegostoma tigrinum. Next base: position 18,822,854 of record NC_081360.1, on the reverse strand, counting down.
TGCCGTGTTCGCCCCGGGTGTGCTGCAGGGGAGAGCTGGACTCGCTGCCCGCTTTGTGGACAGGACCAGGGTTGGGCTGGGGCAGGGCTGTGCAGAGAAGGTGTAGGTTTCTGCTTTGCAGTCGGTTCTTTTCTGATCTTTAAGCGGTTTGAATCGCTCCCCAGCCCCCTTCTGGACTTATTTAGGGAATGCGAAATGGCAAGGAAGCAGACGAATGTTTCATGCCAAAAGAATTTCTGCATTTATTTAAAATGCAAAAGATAATGATGATTCAAGAAAATAGGTAATGCAATAAATCAAGGAAATTGATGTGATCAAGTATACAGGAGAACAGTAGGACACGAAATACGCGATTCAGTAGATTAACAGTATTGAAGCTCAAATTCTACTGTCTCACACACACAGAAAACAAGTGTTTGATTGCACAATCTTGAATCAGAATCCCTACTCAGGGGTCCCAATGCACTGTCACCCCCAACCTTCCCCTCTGTGCTAGCTCGGCCAGGACTCTGGGATCTCAGGAGTTTGTGCTCACCGCTCAGAAACACACTTTCGAAGCGTCGCCTGGCTGTTCCCACAGGCCGTACCCAGACCCTGGGCGAAGACCTTGGGGCTGCGTGGGCCTTTTCATTTTGGGCACCTTATGCGGTAAGGTGCACGTCGGATCTGTCGGGTAAGTATGCGGTATTCTGCAGTCTCCGCCGGCTCGGTTTTGCACCTCGCGGTGTTTCTGAGTTTGTTGGGGCCTTTCGATTCTGCTTGGCCGTCGGTTCCAAACAGGCCATGCCCGGCTGCCCTTGTTCGGGCGGTTCTGGTTGGCCGCCCGCTCTCGGACGTCTATTGCTCTAATGGGGTCCTCGGTTTGCCTTCCCTGTTCTTGGTTCGGCCTCTGAGGTACGAGGTCCTGAAGCTGTTTGTGGAAGAAGCCCCGTGGAGCAGCTATTTGTGCAGAAAGCTTCGTATTGAAAAGGCCAACCGCCCACCTCCCCCCCACAAAAAAGGGATATCTGTTATTCTAGATGTTCTCTTCTGAAGTCTGTTGGTTTTCCATTGGTTGGAGTGCATGTGAAAGGGTTTTGATTTGAGGTTGAACGTCCAGTATCTCTGTAGAGCTGGATGAACACAACAGGTAAGGAAGGGTCTGGTCCCGAAACACCAGCCTCTCTGATACTGCTCGGCCTGCTGTGTTCATCCAGCTCCACACCTTGCTATTCTCAGAATCTGTGCAACCCGAGCTGTGCATGCTGTCTTGGGCTAGGGTCTGTTGGTTTTGGTTGATGACCCTTTTTTTTGAGAAGTGGTCTAAATTAGGATTGCAGGCTAAACAGTCGTCCCATGCCAGTGACATCCGCTCTCAAGCTTGTGTTGTGTATTCCTACAGTCCAGCTGTCCATTCTCTTCCAGAGTTTTGAATGCCCAGGATTCTGTCCGTATGCTTTGACACGGGAGGGTTTTTGCTCAATCTTATAGCGGGTAGTGCTCACTGCCAAAGGAGGCCACAGCACCAGGACAGTCAGCCTGGACAGGAGTTGTTTGCAGCAGGGTTCAGTGTTGCGTTCCAAGTCAGGAAGAACCCCCCCCCGCCGCCTTCCACAATCCATCCCTCAGGAAGGTCTCTGACCTTGTTGTGGGCACGTGCCAGCATCTCCTCTCTGCCACCTCCCGTGCCCTGACAAAGGTGCAGCGCTCAGCCAAACCCTGGCACTGCACACGACGCCCACACTATTGCAAACGCAATGCCCACATGGCTGTTCTCGCCTGCCTCATCCGGCTGGATTACTAGTCCTTCCTGCCCTCTGTGCTTCCCACTCACTCACTGAGGTAGCTCCACCACCTTTTCGGCTCGCGTCTGACCTCTGTGCCCGCTTCTGTTCTGTACTCAATCCCTCCCTTTGTCTCATTGGAGGAAGGAATGGCCCACGCACCCCGGGCTGTCGTCTCCACAGCACACTGACTGACCCACCAGTGACCTTTGGATTTGCTTGTAGCTGAGCAGCAGTGACTACCCATGGCCTTCCCATGTGGTGTAATCAGACTGACTGTGGTACAGACTGACTGACTGTAGTCCCGTTTCACCTCTCGATGGGCTCTTCCCCCGACTTCCATGTGTTGCCTCTTGGTTGAAGCAACGGGTTTGCCGAATGAGCTGCTGGCACGTGCCATGCGGTGACATTTCCAGACCCTGCCCAGTGGCCCCGACCGTCATAAACTGCTTGCCTCATCCTCTGTGCTAAAGGGTGAGTTAAAATGGCAAGAGGCTGGTAGCTTGTAACTTGGTGAGTCAATGCTAAGAAAGCGAGCAAACTATAGAACCCTAAGATGCATGTGTCCCTGTCATGCCGGGTAAAACGCTCTGGCAGAAGCATGCAAGTTGGAGATGATATTAATCTGCAGAGGACAGTGCTGAAGGCCAGCATGTGGCTCAAAAATAGGTATGGTGAAGTCATACTGCATGGAAACAGACCCTTCGGCCCAATTTGTCCATGCTGACCAGGTTTCCTAAACTGAACTGGTTCCCATTTGCTTGCATTTGGCCCAAAACCCCTCTAAACCTTTCCTATCCATGTAGCTGTCCAAATGTCTCTGTAAATGTTGTAACTGTACCTACCTCCATCCTAATCACTCATACCATCCCTTCACCAGAGAGGGACAGTCACACCCACAGTGTTGTTCAGGCAAGTAACATTGATATAAAAAAAAGCTGAACAAAAACATAAGAAGAGGGAGAAAGGTTGTACTTATGGGGATAGATGGAAAAGGGTGGGTGGGGATGCATGCAAAGCATGAGCTTGAGCACAGACCACTTAGATCAAATGGCTAGTTCCTGTGTGGCACACTCTTTCTGATATGGCAATTGGTGAAGTAAAAATTAAATAACACCTTCCCCTTTAAAACCGCAGCGGTCCTAAAACACATGGATGTGTTATGAATAAGACCTCTCTTCTTATATTCCGCAGCAGGAAGCCTTATATATTTGCCTATTGGAGCTGACATATCCTGCAGATAACTCGTGTTTGGAGGATTGGGGCACTATTTCAGTCCACAGGGCCCCAGTAACAGCGCTTGCAATGTTTGAGGATCTGCTTAAATCATTTGTGCAGCTCTTCTGGACTTCAATTCCACCAAACCTAATGTGATTGTGTTGTGATTGAAACGCCATATGGGTTAATATACTAACGTGGCAAAACTACAGTTTGAGATATTCCCTTTCCAGGTCTCTTCTCTGACTCTACTCGTCCCCTATTGAGCAAAAAACACTTCAAGTGAAAAGACCTGCATTTATGTGGCACCAATTACGCCTCCAGGACCAGAGCATGCACAGGACGTTCTCACAATTAACACTGTGACAATAGTAGTTTAAAAATTAGTAACTTGGCCGTTGTTGAAAAAACATTTTGTTGAAACTTTGCGTCTTGCACTCATCAGGGCAATTTACCAGAAATACCAAAGTAAAGGAAAAACAACATGTATGCTGTGTGAGAGGAGACTGCTGATTTGTTGTCAAGTGGAATATGATTGATAGAGGCATTGCAGTGGAGAATGCACCAGTTGATGATGACTGACAGTTAACTGGCAGGCTATGTTTACATTCCAAACAAGGCAGGTTGACGTTGATTGGCCAAGGAATTGCCTTTAGTTCTTTAAGGGTGTTCTTTTTATGCATAGCCACTCCAAAAGAATGTGGCCCGATTTCCTTTAGCTGGTCCCCCTCAGAAATCTTGCAGTGGGCTTGTGATCTGCGCATTAGGTCTAGACAGCTCTCTACCAGCAAGAGAAGTTCCTTTTGCTCAGGTCTGACAGCTGTGGCCCTGTCTATCAGGATGCACACATTCCATGTGCCAATGGTGGCCAAGGGACTGAAACAGACAATTTTAAAGGGACCTTTTTCTAGACCTGAGGAAGGTGAGCAGTGTGGTCCTCAACAGGGCCGCCCCTTTGCTCGGGGCTGGGGGGTGGCGAAAGTTGGGAAGGGGTTGGGGGTGGGGCAATAATCCCGCTGCTGCTCCCATCCAATGGGAAAAAAGCCCAAAGCCTGAACCACATGCCTGTAGGTTCGAAGGTTCAACTCCCAGTAAATCCTTGTTAGTCACTGCCACAAGATTTGTGACAGATAGACGATGGATGTTAGGTGAGAGGAAATACTGCTTCTAAGCCAGAAAGCTTTGGCTGGTGATGTCTGGACTCCCCTTAAAACAACGTAGACAACTCCAACCAGAATGTTATGAATGAACTTGCCCAGGTGTCCCACAATACCGAAGTGGTTAAATCAGCGCAAGCTTGTACCAATATAAACAGTCCCAACTTTATTAGGAACAATGTTACAATAAATAACCTTTTAATACTAAACATATTATCTCTATTCCTACGTGGGTCCTTAAGGTTATAATACTACCAGTGTCTCTTGTAGATTTCCACAGTCGTGGTGTCTCTGGCTCTGTCTCTTGGTCTACATAATTGCTTTCTTCTGCTCTCACTCTCGCTCTCACTCTGAATGGTCACCTGGTCTCTAGCTGGGTCTCCTCTGAAGGCTTCAGATGATTCCAAGAGCATCCGAGAAATGCCAAGAGAAAGGTCTGCAGGTGAACCCTTGCTTTTATACCTTTTAGAGTGTTTTCTGGAACTCCTGATAGTTCTGGCCAGTCTGGGCGATACACTTTCAAAATCAGTCATTTGGATGGCATACTGCTGTTAGTTTGTCTGTGTAGCAGGAGCTGGTGCCTTTCTGTCTGGGCTGTCCTTTCTTTGGTGGACCGGTTGTTGAAGGAATGCCTGTCTGGGACAACTACAGGACAGGCAGCATCAGAGGACCAGGAAAGTTGACGTTTCAGGTCAGGACCCTTCTTCCCGACCCGAAACATCAGCTTTCCTGTTCCTCTGATGCTGCCTGGCCTTCTGTGTTCCTCCAGCCCCGCACGGTGTTGACTCTGACTCCAGCATCTGCAGTTCTTGCTGTCTCCGTCCAGGGTAGCTGTTGCCTTTTACATTATGCAAATGTCATTAGCACCTGGTTGCAGGGTTTACAGTGTGTCTGGTGTGTGAGTTTTGTGACTTAAGGGCTTTACTTGGCCAATGTACGCAGCATCCCTTGCTGTTTGGCCAAGTTAGCAATCTGTGGTTTACACTTGTCAGTAGGCAATGTGTGAGTGCCAGCCTAAACCAGTAGAATTACAGACTTCAATGGCGTTGAGTCTTGAGGGAGGTATATACCGAGGGAGCACCCTCAACATTATCCATTTTATATTGATATACGAAGTCAAAACAGTTCCCATTGATATGTTCTCCAGTCAAAGTTAGCCCAGTTCTGCTCTGACCACTCTCACCATTTATTAAATAAGAAAGGCAATGAAGCATGTTTTATTGAGACCCACTGCTACTTGTTCCTCTTGCAGTTAACCCTGGGTTAACTCTGCTCATTAAATTCGCAGATCAAACCATAACAAGCAGGAAGGTGTGTTGTGAAGAAAGCATTAGCAAGTTGCAGATGGATACAAATAATTTCAGTGGGCAAAAATATTTGATTTTTGACTTGACTTATTATTGTCACATGTATTGAGATACAGTAAAAAGTATTGTTTTGCTTGCTAACTGGACAAATACCTTATATACCTCACCTAAGTACATCAGGACAAATGTGAGGTTTGTCAGGAAGAATGAAGAAACAGAGGATTACTCAAATGGAGAATGAATAGGGAATTGCAAGGTGCAGAGGAATCTTGGTGTCCTAGCACATGAGCCATAAAAGCTGGTGTGACGGGCAGAAAAACAGGGCTATTGCATTGTTCTTTTTGTGAGCCCACTGGCAGCCATGTGTCGTGCATTTCAAAACTACTAACTCCTACACAAAGCACTGTGGGATGGCATTACATTGTGCAAGGCACTACTTAAATGCAAATATTTCTTTCTTTCACATCATCGCATGCACTTTAACACCTCTAAGTTTCTCTCAAACTAAGTAAGGTCCATTGACCCTGTTTATCTCTTGATGGGCTGCAACCACGAAACCATTTAGCAGCCCTGAGGATGGTGGCTCAAAAAAACATTCTGGACTTTTTGCCTTTCATTATGATAAGTTCTCACTGTCGCAGAGGTCACAGTAAGGGCAACCATAGCGCAAAAAATCCTTGTGAGACGTCTCAGCTGGATCTCAAATGCATTCCTGAATATACTTTTGAAGCTTCGGAAATGTTGGCAGTGACTACTGTTTTGCTTTTGATTCCCCATCCACAATTTCAACAGCCCCCTCCACCCCCTCCACCCACTTCAACCCCCAAAGGAATGGTGCTTCAATACTGGCTTGTGATGGATTTAGACAGCCTTCAACTTTGACCTTCAACTTTTGAGGTCCATTAATTTGCGTGTTGCAGTTGCTCAACTAAAAGCAAGGAAGAACCCAGAACTTGAAACAAATGACCTCGTGGTTTTCTCCAGTGCTGTTTTGTGGGAGTTTGTTGTATACGATTCAGCTGTGGTGTTTCTGTACATTATAATTGTGACTTATAATATAAATACTTTAGGACTGCCAGGTCAACTGAAAACTCACAGACCTGAGAGAGTTAACTCTGTATCTCTATCTCCTCAGGTGCTGTATGACCTGTTGAGTATTTCCCAGTCTTGAGGTTGTGGTAGGCGCTATGAAAATGCAGGTTCTTTCAATATGTGCTTGACACAGCATTGCAGTTAATCTGTAGGTGTACATGCTTTCAGTGGGTTTGGTCTCAAAAATTGGGTTAAGATCAATGTTATTCGACAAGGAAGTCTATATTTGTCTCTTCACACAGTCTAGTCAACTGCCTTCGCTGCTCTCGATGTGGTCTCCTCTACATTGGCAAAACGAAGTGTAGACTGGGTGACCACTTCGCAGAACGTCCACATTCTGCCCACAGAAAAGACCCTGAGCTTACAGTTGAAAACAACGAATGTTGGGGATCACAGTGAGTCAGACAGCAACCATTGAGAGAGCAAACTAACGTTTCAAATCTAGATGACACTTCATCAGAGTTTCCAGTTGCCTGCCACTTTAACACACCATACCTGTTCCCTGGCCAACATCTCTGTCTCAGGCTTGCTGCAGTGTTCCAGTGAAGCTCAGTGCACACTGGAAGAACCACACCCCCTTTTCTGCCTGGGGACCCTGTAGCCTTCCAGACTCAATATCGAGTTCAATAATAGGACATAGTCTCCCATGTCCTAGCCCCCTATCTCTCACACTAGGCCTTGTTACCACATAGCATGCCATTACACATTACCTAGTGTTAGTCACTAATAATTATTCATCCTCCCAGCCAGATCATTATCAACTCCTTTGTCTATCCAACTGCTCTTCTCTCACTTTGGGCTCTATTCCCATCTATCGTTTACTCCTTACCCCCTCCCCACTCCCTCTCTTTTTTGCATGTAAATCGACATTTTCCTAACGTCCATCAGTTCTGAGGAAGGGTCACTGGACCTGAAATGTTAACTCTGATTTCTTTTTACAGAGGATGCGAGACCTGCTGAGCTTTTCCAGCAACTTGTGTTTTTGCTATATTTGTCTCTCTCCTTTCCATGTTAGTTGACTGAATGACTTTACTGGGGAGGGGAAGCTGTATAACTGAGCTTGGTGTCTGTCTGGAACAGGTTCAGACAGCTTGTCTGATGTGGTAAACCCACCCAGCAAGTGTCTGACTCTTAATGCTGTCAAAAGAAATTGTGTTGAATGGCCCTTCTCCCAATAACTGCAACAGTTCCTAATATTAAAGCCTTTCTACAGCACTGGCATGCCAAGTTCTGGTGGTCTCACTGCTCGCCTGATGGTCCTGAATGGGAAAAGTCTCCAGTTCTGCATTTTTGCACACGGTGGATATTATCGAGTGTGTCATCCAGCTCTAGCAGCGGTTTAGCAACCTTCGAAACCTACCTTTTGGAGCCCACAGTTGGGTTTGTGAGCAGGCTGCAGGGTTCACACTGTGTCACCAATTCACTAAGGCCATGTCTTTGACTCCACCTTGTTGCAAATTTATCAGACAATACACGCCACAGCCGGCTTTCTTGCCCATCAAAAGATTTTGTTGTTTGGAGGGAAAGAAATGAAAGGGAGGGATACAGTTAGACCGCAGCTGAAGTGCAGTGAACAGCCCTGGTCTCTATTGATTGCAACAAAGAAATTACAGGAAAGATCCACAAGGATGATATCTAAGGTCCTGGAGTGGATTTGTAGCTCGGGTCATGGATGCTGTGGTTGGCTGGCTCGCCGAGCTTGTTCATTAGTTCGCAGACGTTTCGTTATCCTGCTGGGTAACAGACACAGAAAACTTCTAATACGTGGACTCAACTACAACCACAGAGACGCTAACAGGACAGAGATTCTAGCCACACTAGAAGCCAGACTGAAGACCAGTGACATCAATGTGGAAACACAATAAGCCAGACAGTGATGTCGACATTGATCGGAAGGAGCGAACTTGACACTTCCAACACATCAGAACAGAAGGCACTAGAAGGTCTGAGAAAGGACAAAACCATCATCATCCTACTAGCGGATAAAGGGCGCGTGACAGTAATAATAAACAAATGGGACTACCTCACTGAAGCACAGACACTACCAGCAGATGTGAACACATATTGGCAAGTGCAAACAGACCCAACACAGCAACTGGATAATAAAATAATCAGCACACTAAAGAGACTCAAACAGACCAGACAAATCAAAAAGCCGACTACCCAGAGGTAAAACCAGAAGGGACAAACACCCCGATTCTATGGCCTCCCAAAAAGGCACAGAAAGCACAAGTACCCCTCAGATCCATAGTCTCTCTCCGAGGCACACCAACAGACAAGGTTAGCCAAGAAGTTACAACAAAGGCAAAGGCACCTTGTCAGCATGTAACCCCACTCAATCTACTCATCCCAGGAGTTCCTCTAATCCGTCAAGGGCATAAAGAACAGACAATGACGAGACCATGGTGTCATTTGAAGTTACCGCCCTATTCACATCAATTGACATACCACTGGCAAGAGAAACGCTGGCAACACCACTAAAAGAACGAGACCCAAGATACACCATCTCCACAGACAACATGCTGAAACTACTGGACCTATACCTCACGACTGACTTTACCTTCAATGGCCAAATCTGCGAGCAGATCAACAGGATGCCCATGGGGTCACCTGTCTCCAGACTAATAGCTAAAGCGGTGATGCAGAGACTTGAAAACATGACCCTTCCACTAATCCAACCCAAACTTTGGATCCAATACAGGGACCTTAAATCATTAAGAAAGGAGCAAACTGGAGGAGATGCACCACTAACAAACAACACACTCACTAGGTTCAAATTCACTAGGGAGGAGGCAAAGAACAAACAACTCCCATTCCTGGACATCAACACAGAACGCAGGACCAATGGGGAACTCATGACCACAGTACACTGAAAAGCCACACACACTGTTTAAGCACTGGACTTCAACAGCAATCACCCTAATATCCGAAAACAAAGTTGCATAAAAACGCTATTTAAGGAGAGGAACAAAACACTGCAGCAACCCAGAACCAAAACAAGCGGAGGAGTACCTCCAAGTATTCAAGGACAAAGGATACGCCTACAACTGGGTCAGACAATGTCTCTTATATGAACAACAACAAGACACTGCACAGCTGAACACACTCATCATACTACCATATATCAAGAACTTGTGAACTGACCACAAGACTTCTACGATCGCTGGGAATCACCGCAGCACAAACCCACACCAACCGCTAAGCCGAATCAAAGGCCCGTTACCCACTATTGACAGAACCAATGTCATAGACAAGATTCCTCGCAGGGATTGCGACAAACATCACATTGGACAGACAGGGAAGAAAATTAGCCACAAGAGTACATGAACACCAACTTGCAAAAAGTCACGACGAATCCTCATTCATTTCCAACCACATGGATAACGAACACCTCCAGTTTGATAAAGACAACGCCAGGATCCTGGGACCGACCACAGAGACAAGCACAGGAATTCCTAGGGGCCTTGGTCCTTCACCAAGAAGGCCATTAACAAGCACATAGAACTAGACCCTACATATACTCTATTGCAAAGGAAAACCAGAAGTGAGGTTATCAAATTCATGGGCCCCAGAGTTTAAATACGAGGCAGGAAAACACAACAGCATTCCATTGGAAGCTGCACTGATGATGTTACCCAGCAAAGTAATGAAACGTCTGCAAACTAACAAACCAGCTCGGCGAGCGAAACCAACCACAGCAAAGGATGATATCTGAATCAGAGCCTCTACAATATGGAAGCAGGCCATTGGGCTCATTGCGTCCACACTGACCCTCTGAAGTACATCCCACCCAGACCCAACACACTACCCTATCCCTGTAACTTTGTATTTCCACCTAGTCTGCACATTCCCTGGACACAATGGGCAATTTTCCATGGCCAGTCCACCTAACCTGCACATCTTTGGACTTTGGAAGGAAACCAGAGGAAACCCACACAGACACGGTGAGAACGTGCAAACTCCACACAGATAGTCACCCGAGGATGGAATTGAATGCAGGTCCCTGGTGCTGTGAGGTGGTACTGTGAGCCACTGTGCCACTCTGTAGATATTATAACTACCAGGAAAGGTTGGGGCTCTTTTCTAGAAAAAAAAGAGGGCTGGAAGATGTTGTGGCAACAGTCTTCAAAATTGCAAAGCCATTTCTTACAGTAGATATCGGGAAGACATTTCCACTTGTGGGTATTGTGTATGGGTAGAAGGCTTTAGATAAGCTCAGACCAGCCTGTGGGGAGTTCTGTCAAGAAATCCATATCCATATGAGGACATGACCACAAGCCTTTGAGGCCTGGAGCTTCCCTACACACAGAACCTCCTACAGCAAACTTAAATTCCGAAGGCATTCAAAGATATTTTTTGAATCAAATATTCAGAGATGTAACACACGCTTCAGGAGCAGCTGGGACTTGGTTCATCTCAAAGGTAGGGATACTATCACTTCACCACAAGAGTTTATTGGCCAGTGTGTTGAGTATAGGATTTAAGAGGCCATGTTGGAGCTGCACAGGACATTGGTTAGGCCACTTCTGGAATACCAGGTTCAATTCTGGTCTCCCTGCCATAGAAAAGATGTTGTGAAACTTGAAAGGGTGCAAAAGAGATTTATCAGGATGTTGCCAGGGCTGGAGGGTTTGTGCTATAGGGAGGGGCTGAACAGGCTGGGGCCACTTTCCCTGGAGGCTGAGGGGTAACCTGATAGCAGTTTGCAAAATCATGAGGGGCATTGGTAGGATGAATAGCCAAGGTCTTTTCCCCAGGGTAGGGGAGTCCAAAACTAGAGGGCATAGGTTTAAGTTGAGAGGGGAAAGATTTAAAAGGGACCTGAGGGGCAACTTTCTCATGCAGACGGTCATGCGTGTATGGAATGAGCTGCCAGAGGAAGTGGTGGAGGCTGGTACAATTACAACATTTAAAAAGCATCTGGATGGGTACATGAATAGGGAGGGTTTAGAGGGATATGGCCCAAATGCTGGCAAATGGGACTAGATTAATTTAGGATATCTGGTCAGCATGGATGAGTTGGACTGAAGGGTCTGTTTCCATGTTGTACATCTCTGACTATGACTCTATGACCATTCAGTTATTTTTTCCACAAGAGGGCCCTACAGGTCTCCTTTTTTAAAATTTATTTTTAATTTAACCTGTTTTTCTAATCAACCTGTTCAGAGGTTATTATGCACTGCTGAAGCAGCTGGGACTTGGACCCAGGCCTCCTGGTCCAGGAGTGTGGACACTGCCACTGTGCCTCAAGCCCTTCAATGTTATGAAATCTGTGGAGTAGGTGAGTCCTGAACCCAGGACTTCTGCATCAGAAGTAGGGACACTGTTACCGTGCCACCAGGAGTACTCCCCCATAGCTGTTCAAACTCTTTTTTTCCAATCAACCTGTTCAGAGATGTTATTGCACAGCTCTGGAGTAGGTGGAATTTAGAACCCTGGAATCCCAGGCCAGGGGTTGGGGCGCTACCTCTGCACCACAACAGTGCCCACCATAGGCATTCAAATGAATTCCCATTTAACGCCCACCATCTGCGTACAATTAAACTGTAATCATTGTAGAAATGACAGAGAGGCCTCTTGTGGCACAGTGATAATGGACATGGGAAGCCCAGGTTCAAGTTGCAACTGTTCTCGAGCAGTGTAATAACAACCACAAACAGGAAAAATCAGGAAAAATAAGTTAAAATTAAAAAAACAGAAGTGATAGGGGCCATCTTGTGGTGCAACAGTAATGTCCATACCCCTGGTCCAGGAGGCCCTGGTTCAAATCCTACCCGCTCTAGCAGTGTGTGATGACATCGCCAGATGGATTGATTCAGGAAGATAGGTTAAATAATAAGACAGAAGTGACAGGGCTTTCTACTGGCACAGCAGTAGCAGCCCCACTGCTGGACTGTGAGCCCTGGGTCATGTCCCACCTGCTCCAGCAGTATGCTATGAACAGGTTGATTAGGAAAATAGGAATCACTTCCCTCTTTACACCCCCAGACTCACTGGGCAGAATGTAATGAAGGCCCCAAGGCAGCAGAGGGCGACAGTGAGATGGGTAGGGATCCCATCACGTCCCTGTATATGCCTCAGGTAAGTCTGCGGTTGGGGAGCCTTGTCAATGGCACTCCTGGATCTACCACCAATTGAGACCTTTAAGTAAATAGGTAATGATACGTAAGGGCCTTATCCAGTCACTGGTTAAAGCACATTGGGAAGGCTCTTGTGGTGCAGTGGTAGTATTCTTGCCTCTGAGCTACGAGGCATCAGTTCAAACCCTACTTCTTCAGAGGTGTGTCGTAACATCAGTGATCAGGCGTGTAAAGTGGGGAGCTGTGGAAAATCTGTCTTCTCAGGTGGGATCTTGATCTACTGGTGAGGGTCTACTCTAAGGGAGGATCGCTGTCAAACTCGGCCATCTCTGGGCAGTCGATGGGCTGAATAAATTAGAGTGGCCACATAAACGCCCCAGTCCCAGGCACCACCACCTCCGCAATCAAGCAATTTTGAAATTTATTTTCAAACTTATAAAAGGCAGAACAGAGCTAATTTTCGTCACAGCTTTTTGTGCTGTTGAGGGCAACTTGTCTCATTTGGCAGGTGAATTTGACCGAATGAACAGTTCAGCTCTGACCTGTTTGGGCATGAGGCTGACTTTGATCTCACTGCTTTATAATGGGGAGGTGACATTCTGCAAAGCGACTCAGAACCAGCGGCTGAAGGATGGTGTGACTAGTCATATTCAGGAATGTTTACCAGACCAAAGTTTTTTGATTCAGCAAGAGGGTTGGTGTCACCCTCTGCTCTTCTTACATTCTCCAAGCTGTCTCTCCCTTGAGATACCAGGCCATGGCTCTAACTGTCTCTCTGATGGATGTTACAGGTCCGAAAGAACTATTTTCAAGGGTCTTTCTGGTGTTCTGGAGCCAAAATAATCCCTCGACTCACATCGCTAAGGAAATTTAGCCATTTGTTAATGCATTGCTATTTGTGGGGTCTTACTGCGCAGACCTTGCTGTGTTACGACAGTGCCTGTCCTCCAAAAGTACCTGATAGGCTAAAAAGCGTCTGGGGACCATCCAGAGGCCATAAAAATTTAATCACCTTGCTCTTTCTCCATGGATGCTGTCTGACCTGTTGTGACCCCCACCATTTGTTGTTTTCTCGACACAAATGAAAGTCTTTTCCTTGCTTTCTTTGAAACCAATCAATCTCCAACTCCCATACCCACCTTAACAAAGGAAAATGATCATCATTTTAAATATACTCATGATCACAATGTTCCTTCATTCCCCCAGTTGCCTCATGGGAAAGTTTACACTGTGGGGCAGCCCAGAGCCTGAGAGAGGACAGGTCACAATTCTGGTGAGTAGCTTGTGCTCACCAAAGAGAGGAATAATGTGATCATGTATCCAGTTTTATATCAGATGGTTGGGTTTTTAATGGACTGGTCACCAGATGGGCCTAAGTCCAGTATTTTGTGTCTTAGTCCAATTACCTCAGTGAAACAGCAGCGAGGGATTTATTCCCTTGTTTCTTCTTTTTTTTTTGCCCTGCGTGCAGCTGCCTGAATGAGATGGACACACAGAAAACCAGGTAGGGTTTTGCTACTTTTATTTCCCCCCATTGCTACCCTCCCCGTGCCATGCCACCTCTCACTTACCGACATTTAGGACTGTTCCCATCTCAAACCACAGTGGATCTCTGTTTGCAACAGCCTTGTCTCTATCTGAAGTACGATGGCATCCCACTTCCCCCCCCCACCCCACCCTGGGGAAAACAGCATGATGGTATCACCCTACCTCTGTGATGACATCAATCCCCACACATGGCACTAGTGCCTGATCTTACTGAGTTCAGATCGCGGTCACCCATAGGTAGGAGATGGCCATGATCGATCCTGATTTTTGCAAAGTGACATTGCTCCCTGTTTCCTCATCCCGCCCGATTCCGGAAAATTCCATTGTATGAAATCTGAATTGTACTGGTCTCCAAAGTTCTTTAGCCCACTGAGCGTTGTTACTTGGGTGAGTTATTGTTTGGGACATGGCAATTAGGGACACGTCCCTTGCTTAAGTCATAGAGTCAGAGAGCCATACAGCACGGAAACTGGCCCTTCGGTCCAACTTGTCCATGTCAACCAGATATTCTAGATAAATCTAGTCCCATTTGCCAGCAATTGGCCCATATCCTTCTAAACCCTTCCTGTTCATACACTTAGTTATTGTTGTAGGGAATGTGAGCATTGCTGTCTGGGCTAGCATTTATTGCCCATTGCGAATTGCCTTGTAGAAAACATTAGTGAGGCTGCCTTCTTAAACCACTGCTGTCCATTTCTTGTAAGCAGATCCATGAGCTCTTGGTACAATGCTGTGAGGGAGGGAGTTCCAGGCGTACCATGCGGAGAGGAACTTGCAGGCGGCGGTGTTCCTGTGCATCTGCTGCCTGTGTCCTCTCAGTTGGTAGAGATTGTGGGTTTGGAAGGTGCTATCAAAGGAGCTTTGGAGAATTTCTGTAGTGCATCTTGCAGACGGTACACACTGCTGCTGCTGTGTGTCTGCGTTTTGGAAGGAATGGGTGTTGAAGGTGCTGAAGGGTTACCAATCAAGTGGGCTGCCTTGTCCTGAATGGTGTTGGATGTAACTTGCCATTTATAAGCCCAAGTCTAGACTTTGTCTAGGTCTTGTTGTATTTGGGCTTGGACTGTTTCAATATCTGAGGAATCGTGAATGGTGCTGGACATCGTACAGTCATCTGCAAACATCCCTGTTCTGTTGACTTTATGTTGATGAGAAGGTCATTGATGAAGGAGCTGAAGATGGTTGAACTGGGAGCATTACCCTGAGAAACACCTGCAGTGGGGCCAAAATGATTGACCCGAGCAACCACAATCACTGAGCTTTGCGCTAGGAATGGCTCCAGTGTGCAGGTAAATGCAGGAATTAGCAAACAGAACTCTGTCGTCGAGATGAAATAGGAAAAGACAGACTTGTATTTCAATAGGATCTATCACAAGCTTAGGCTGACTATTACAGCCCAGGGAGTATTGTGTAGTTATTGTTGTACTGGGCGGGGGGGGATACGGTTACGCACAGTAAGCTCCCAGCCACAGCAAAGTGATAATGGCCAGGCAATCTGTCTGTGATGTTGGTGGAGTGTTAAACATTAGAGAACAACACTGGCAGCAATGCTCTTGATAAGTTCAGTCAATGGGTTGAGGAGTGTCAGATGGAGTTTAATTTGGATAAATGTGAGATATTGCATTTTGGTGAAACAAACAAGGGAAGGACTTGTACAGTTAGAAGTAGGGCCTTGCATAGTGTTGGAAAACAAAGAGACCTGGGGAGTTCTGGTACATAATGCTTTGAGATTTGCATCATATGTAGACAGGATGGTTAAGAAGATATTTAGCATGCTTGCCTTCATTACTCAGTCCTTAGTGTATAGCAGTTGGTACATGTTGAGGTTGCACAGGATATTGGTGAGGCCTCTTCTGGAGTACTGTGTGCAGTTATGGTCGCTCTGTCATAGGAGGGATATTACTAGGCTGGAGAGTGCTCAGAAGAGATTTACCAAGATGTTGCCAGGAATAGTGACTTTAAGTTATGAGGAGAGGCTGGATAGCCTGGGGCGTTTTTCACTGTGGCGTAGGAGGTTAAGGGGTGACCTTATAGAGGCTTTTAAAATCATGAGTGGTATGGATAAGGTGAATGGCAGGTGTCTTTTCCCTAGGAAGGGGGATTTCAAAACCACGGGGTGTCCTTTTTAAATCTTCCTCCTCTCACTTTAAAAGTACATGAGGGGCAACTTTTTACACAGTGGTTCATGTGCAGAATGAACTTCCAGAGGAAGTGGAGGATGCAGGGACAGTTGCAACATTTAAAAGACATTTGAGTCGGTACATGAAGAAGAAATGTTTGGAATGATATGGGCCAAGCACAGGCAGTGGGCCTGGTTTAGTTTGGGATTAGGGTCAGGATGGACTGGTTGGTCCAAAGAGTCTGTTTCTGTGCTGTATGCCTCTATGACTGTTTTCCTCAGAGTAGAAAAGCTCAGCCTCTTATCCAAAAGGTAGTATGTCTGTCAGTGCAGCACTCCCGTGGTGCAATACTGCACTGCCGTGCCAGCGTAGTTAAACCCTAAACAGCTGATTGCTTTATATTCACATATTGTTGAATATTTATCTCAGAAACAAGTGGCACCTATTTACTTGTCCTGTTAGTCTGTGTTTTAATTGCTTGCCATTGAGAGCACAGTCCAAGTAGGCAGCTCTGACCTGTGTGTAACAATTTTCTCATGGTCACATTTCCAGTGTGAGGCCTGAGAGTGAGCATTTAATGGACAGGCAGTGAGGGTTGCCACAGATGAGCCCTGACCCTGCCTTTGCCTGCGATCACACCACCTCCTCTGCCATCATGGCAGACCTGGATTTCTCAGTATTCCATTCTCAGGATGTGAGCCAACCTTTATTGCCCAGCCCCTTGGAAGCCTCCATCCTGAACCCCTGTGCTTTGCAAGCACTGGTCAGTGGGGAGTTCCAGGATTTAGGCTCAGCGACACTGAAGGAACAGGAACAGAGCCAGAATAGTGCATGGCTCCCGATAGGAATGTGTGGGCGATGGTACCTGAATGTGCTTGCTGGCCTTTTAGATGGGAGAGGTGACATGGTTGGGCGATGCAACGCTAGAACATGATGTGGGTTCTTTATGCTCACCCTGCAGACACATTATCAGTGCAGGGAACCCTTGTCACTTTGCACCAAGAGGAGCGATGGGGTCATCAGCCCATGCTACTTACTGACCATTTCCTAACTGCTCTGTCTCAGTCAGCTGACTGCAGTCGTTATTTCTAGTCACGAATGCTTGAAGAAAGATTGGTGGCTGTTTACAGACCTAGCCAACCCATAAAGTAAATCAGTTCACATCAAACCCCAGAAACAGAAAGCACTTGTACCAGTGGACATTTCGACTAAATTCCAGAGACTCTAAGCTGCAACTGGCAGACAAAGTATGGGAAAGAATGATTTTTCTCTTCTCATAGTGATGCACTATATTTACACAAGTCTTGGGAAGCTGATGTTATTAATCTGGTAAAAATGTAGCAAAATATGTAGAAACTAAACAAGGTCCAGCAAAAACGCAAACTGCAGGATAACAAAAATCTCTGTTTTCTTTCCCGGTCTGGCTGTTACAAGCGAGTCTGCAGACTAAAATAGATGAGGCAACGAGAGCAAGCTAAACTCCCCAACTCCCCCTGGTCTGTGGCAGCAAAATAGGAAAGCCGTTTCTGCTCGATCCGTGTCATTCAGAGACAGTGAGGCAAAATGTTTTCCTTCACAGAAATAAAGGAATGCTTTGGACAGTTTCCTGAAAGATGTAGAAAAGGCATCATAACCCCCATGCAGCCTTTAAAACCCTGTGACATCGCTGCGATCTTCCGGTGCTGGCCTCTTGACATCTCCCAAAGTTTCATCACTCCACCAACAGTCAGTCCAACCAAGAATGGGGTTGGCACCACCTGCGTCAACGACTTGCCCGGGACGGCCTGCCAGTGGAAACACTTAACTAAGATACCCAAAACACAGATCTTAACAGTCGGAAAGTTCAGAAGACTGTAGTCATCAAGACTTGACATGGCGGTGACATGATGATGACAACGCCTTCGGCTTGCAAAGCTGAGTTCTGCAGCTCCATTGTTAATCCTCTCCAACAAGTTGCCAGAGTGGCACAGAGTAGCACGGTGGCTCAGTGGTTAGCACTGCTGCCTCACAGTGCTAGGGACCCGGGTTCAATTCCACCCTCGGACAACTGCCTGAGTGAAGGTTGCACGTTAGAACATAGTACGTGGAACAGTACGGGCTCTTCGGCCCACGATGTTGTGCTGAACTTTTACCCTTAACCTAAGGTCTATCTAACCTCCACCCCTACCTTATACTATCGTCCGTACGGCTGTCTAATAACCGCTTAAATGCCCCTAATGAGGCCGACTCACTACTCTCTCCGGAAATGCATTCCACGTCCTTACCACTCTCTGAGTAAAGAACCTACCTCTGACATCTCCCCTACATCTATCTTCACCCACTTTAAAACTATGTCCCCTTGTAATAGCTACCTCCACCCTAGGGAAAAAGTCTCTGGCTGTCTACTCTATCTGTACCTCTGATCATTTTATACTCCTCTATCAAGTCACCCCTCATCCTTCATCATTCCAAAGAGAAAAACCCTAGCTGTCTCAACTTTTCCTCCTAAGACCTTCCCTCCATTCCAGGCAACATCTTGGTAAATCTCCTCTGCACCTTTTCCAACATTTCCACATCTTTCCTGTAATGAGGTGACCAGAACCGGACACAATACTCCAGATGCGGCCGAACCAGGCTTTTGTACAGCTGGAGCATAACTTCACGGCCCTTGAACTCAATCCCTCTATTCATGAAAGCTAACACACCATACACCTTCTTAACAATTCTATCCACCTGGGTAGCAGCTTTCAGGGAACTGTAGACATGAACCCCAAGATCCCTCTGCTCACCCACGCTGCTGAGAACCATTAACCCTGTTTTCTGTTTTCAATTTTGTCCTTTCAAAATGAATCACCTCATACTTTTCAGCATTAAACTCCATCGGCCACCTCTCAGCCCAGCTCTACATCCTATCACTGTCCCTTTGTAACCCAGAACAGCCCTCCCCACTATCCACAACTCGACCCACCTTTGTATCGTCTGCGAACTTACTAATCCACCCTTCCACTCCCACATCCAAATCATTTGCAAAAATCACAGTAGAGGACCCAGAACTGATCTTTGTGGTACACCACTCGTAACTGAGCACCATGTTGAATATTTCCCCGTGTCTGCGTGGGTTTCCTCTGGGTTCTCTGTTTTCCTCCCATAGTTCAAAGATGTGCAGGCTAGCTATATTGGCCATGCTAAACGGCCTGTAGTGTTCAGGGATGTGTAGCTTAGGTGGGTTTTAGAGGGATGGGGCTGGGTGGGAAGCTCCAAGGGTTGGTGTGGACGTGTTGGGCTGATGGGCCTGTTTCCACACTGTAGGGATTCTGTGTTCTATGAAACACAACAGGCCTGGCAGCATCTGCGGATGGAGAAGCAGTGTTAACATTTCCAGTCCGCAACACAGTCTAGTCCTGGAGAAGAGTTACATCGAGCTCAACTCTATTTCTCACTCCCCACACATGCTGCCAGACCCGCTGAGCTTCTCCAGCATTTTCATACATGTGTTTCAGATTTCCAGCATCCACAGTATTTCAGTTTCACTTAAGTCCTTTCTACCTCTGTCTTCCTGCTCCTTTCAGGTGACTGTTAAAACCTGCCTCTTTCACTGAGTATTCTATCACTGTCTCTAACATTTCATTCTTTTGCTCAGCATCGATTTGTTTTTCCTGGTCATGTTTCTGTTAAGCACCTTGGATGCTGCCCCGGTTACATTCTGAGTAGGTACTCAATGGTTTGCCACATGCATCTCGGAGGTGGGTTAGTCCCATTTCTGTAAATGAATGGGATGTTTCAGAGTGTTGCCTGTTGACATTGAGACCCGCTCCAACCCTCCAATTCTGCCCCCAATCCACTGTGGTACACAGTGTAAATGGTTAATAATGATGGGACATGAGGACAGACTTGCCTCTCTCTAAATGCTCCGTCTGATCTACATGTGGGTATCTCTAAGCGCGATGCACAAGTCTCCAACTCTGTCTGGTGCCTAGTCATTTCGGACAGTATTGTAGTCAAGTCTAATTGTGCCGGGTGCACTATCCACAGACAGAACCAGATGGAATCACTAATAATCTCATCTCTACCCCAGGACAGGACCTTAATTTTCCACGAGAAAGTGCTCCCAATAGTTCCTGACGACTACCTCCGGTGGATCAAATTCAGGAGGTTCCAGGGCCCTGCACTCGCTGCAGTTGTGGCTGGACTCTAGCACATTGTTATCATTCATGGCTTCCTGGGTGAGGTGCTCTCAATTAATAGCCCACCATTTGTCAGCCCCCCCACCTCTATTTTAATTCAATCATAGAGCCAAAGGGTTTCAGCATGTTGCCTCGATATCCACAGGCTGCTGGGGAGACAGAGAGAGGAGCCCGCATGATCAAGGCCCTACATTTGCTCACACATTTGCTCACTGTCGCTGATCAGGTCGAAGTATGCTCTGCAGAGAACCACCATTGCAAAAATCGGCCATCACTGACAACAAATCCCATTTATTGGCGGAGTGGGACTTTTCAGAAGGAAACACCAGTAAAACTTTCAGATCAGGCACATTGGTTCAACTTGTCTAGTGGACTTCAAAATGAAAAATCACTATGACCAGTATGCCCTTTTCCAAATCTTATGCTAATTTTGTTTTTGAACTGGTTTTAAACTCTGGGTTAGTTATTGTCTAAAATTTCAGCAGTGACAAATCTTCAGAAATATTTAATTGGCCGTAAAGGTTGTGCACTGCAAGCTTTTCTTTCTTATGTCAGCTGTTGAGTTTGGAGATGGTATGTATATCTACATAGAGGGAAATTACCTAAAGCTCAAAGGAAAAGATCTTTTGAAAGACAGGGGCATAGGGGTCTTGCTGGTTCAATGGTGGAGCTGCCAGCTCAGCTAGTCCACTAGGTGACATGCTAAACTGCCAGGTGCTGACCTTCCATTCTGTTCGTTTGCTTCTTTTGGAAGTAGATCAAACCTCAAATCCTGATGTTTTCTCCAGGATTCCCATGGTTTTTCTCCCATGGATGGAACACTCCAAATCACAGATTGGTCCTAGTTGTCTCATGCCTGCGTTGTTTCCTGTTTTCACGGTTAACAGATGGAACGCTGCACATTCCTTACAGGAGGAGTGAAGTCCAAAATGGACACCCCCATAACCCAGAGTCTCCTGCTCTGCTGAGCGCCCAGCTTGCCAAGTGGAGCATGCCAGTGGCCAAGGGATATCTGCACTGTTCCCCATTTCATCAACCGTGCTACCCATTGGACTTTCTTATAATACTATCTTGGGGAGCGCAGAAAATGTTATTATCTGTTGAATAGTCATGCCCTACCATCACCACAAAGTCCAGCCAATGGGCAGTGTTTTCATAGCCATGACCATTTGTGACCTGGGCATGAGTTGGGTAGATCACTGGACAAACACTGGCTAATGATAGCAGAAGAAGAACAGCGGCCCATCCCGTTCAAGTGTCTCGCTGTTCCCTGACTTATTCCAATGAAGCATATGCCTCCGCTAACCACATATCCCACACTAGACAGAATTACAGCAAGTGTGCAACACAGGAGGCCCTTCAGTCCATCTGATCCATGTTAAAGTCAATACTCCACACCAGCCTCTCCTTACCCTACTTCTTCAAACCATGTCAGCGTTTCCCCTTCCATAACTTCCTCACCTACTTTACTGAACTTCTCATTAAATGCAACAATTACTTTGTGTTAAAATGCTCGCAATTTGAAATATATTCCTCATGGAGTTTCAGTCTGTGCCCTCTTGCCTTACGATCATGTTTAGTTAGCAGCAACCTTGCCTTCTCATAGAATCACTACAGTGTGGCAGCAGGCTATTTGGCCTGTTGAGTCTGCACTGACCCTCCGAAGGGCATCCCACCCAGACCCACACCCTACCCATATAAATCCATGGCAAATGCACCTAACCCCGCACATCCTTGGACACAATGGGGCAATTTAGCATGGCCAGTCCACCCTACCCTGCACATCTTTGGACTGTGGGAAGAAACCAGGGCACCCAAAGGAAACCCATGCAGACACAGGGAGAAAGTGCAAACTCCACACAGTCACCTGAAGATGGAATCAAACTTGGGCCCATGACACTGTGAGGCAGCAGTGCTAACCACTGAGCTACCGTGCCCACTTGGCCCACTCGGGACAATGTCAAGAAGGCACAACTCTGAATTGGTTCCAATTAAAGACAAACAGAGAAGTCATTTCAACTCAGACCTCAGTAGGCAATCTTACTGTCCTGGATTGAACGTTTCAATCTCTGCCATTTTTTACTTGTCACATGTAATGTCCAACAAACCAAATGGATGTTGGTAGTACTGCTGTCAATTATGGTAGTTGTACTTTGAAAATCTGGACTGATTAAGCTGGTGTACTGCAGGGAATGCTACATTTTCGAATGAGATATTAATCAAACCCTCATACATCTTTGCTATTCACCTCAAATAGTCTATTTGGTATTGAGTTCCACATTCTCACTAGTCTCTGGGCAAATAATTTTCTTCTGAATCCCCCAGCAAATTTAGCCTTCTTGAGTTCTCTGCCTGAGGCAAGTGCTGTGCGATATCCATTGAACCAGAGCAAAAATGTGTTTTTTTTTCTATATAGCACAGAGGCCGGTATCTAGTTTAGCTCAACCAAAATGGGGCTCAAGCACTGTACTGCTGCCTTTAATCTTATATACACACTAGCCTTCTTGGCAAACTGAGCCAAACCCCATAAAGAGCTCCTTCATATCAATGTCTCCTCTCTTTGGTCTGTTTCACCACTAGGAACATTTCCATGTCTACCTATCGAGCCCCTTCATAACTTTGAAAGCCTCAGCAGGACACCTGTCAGCCTGCTTTTCTTAAGAAAAATGCCCCAACATGTTGCTACACGTTCAGTGTCATCTCTCAGTCACCATCATCGCAAACGCTGTTCTGTACAAAGACGTTCTTTTAATAATCCAAGTTGGAGCTCATTTGGGTTGCTGTTCTGTTAGCGCTGTTGTATCATTTTTTGGGTATTATTGTTATCTCCTGAGAAAACATTGCAGCGTTTGCAAACAAAAGTTGTATTCATTGCCTCTGTATCTCAAGGCCACATGACAGGGCTCACCTAACATCTGTTGCGAGTGCAATGTTTTAGTACAGAATTAGTTCAATTTAACTTTTAGTTCTGCCTCTGAAAGTTTACTCTCATTTAACTTTAGACCACAACAAATTCCTTTCTAATCTTAGTTTACTAATTGAAAATCAAACAAAAAGAGCTCACTTAACGACAGCATGAGTCCAGGAACAGTGCAGCAACGTTTCCTGTGCAAGGCCTTGATGCTGGAAACTAAAGAATACACCACACAGACAGAAGGAAAGACTTGCATTTATGTAGAACCTTTCGTGACCTTGGGACTTAGTAGTAAGTGCTTTACAGCTGAGAGAGTCCTTTAGAAGTTTACACTGTGTTGTCATGTAGAAAATTTAGCACAGCAAGCTCCCACAATCATGTTGCTTGAAAAGTAAGTAGAGCCCAGGACACTGGAGAGCATTGGTCTACCCCTGCTTGAAATAAGAACAAAGGAGCAGGAGGAGGTCATTCAGCCCTGTGATTATGTTCTGTTATTCTGGCTAATCAGTGACCTAACTCCAGATACCGCCCTACATCCCTTAATACCTCCCTTAGCAGAAATCCGTGCGCAGTTTATCACTAATAAGTATTAATTAATTAAGAATCATAAACTGCCACTTAGGCAGGAAAGTTCCAAATGAAAATTGCTGGTGCTTTTTAATGATACTGAAGCCTTCAAAATGTATTCAGAACTAGACATTTTCAGGACAATTTTGTGGTTTAGTCTTCTCATTTATGTTTCGTTGCTGGGCCCCTCAGGAATAATAACCCCTTTCAATCGTATACCTCCTTTATCTGGGGTTAAACGTCCGAAGAGGGTTCTCAAACACGATTTGACCTCCGTGAGGAGATGTTAGGGCAGATAGCACAAAGGTTTGGTCAAAGATTCAGGCTCTAAGGGGCGTCTCAGAGGAAGAGGGGGACGGTAGAGCGGCTTGGGAAAGGAATTCCAGAACTTCAGCGTCCAGGCGGACAAAGGCACCACTGCGGATTGTGGGCTGCATGGCTGACGAGGCTGTTAGCCTTAGACAATGACCATGGGGGATGGAGCCGGTGAGCAGGGAATGGAGTCAGTCAGACAGCAGCAAGTGTAATATTTCCCCAAAGTAAAGAAATACATACAAACAAAGCGGACAAGAGGACTGGCAGGCGATGAAAAATGTAGCTTAATAAAGCAGTGCTCCAGGCTGATTAATGCTGATGATCATGCTGAGCTCCCTGTAGTGGACTGGATGTGTAGCGTCTTGTGGGCTGCTGATTGATGGTTAAAAGTGGTGGTCTAACCCCTCCCCCACAGGCTGTGAGGTCTCACATTGTTCAAATATTTGCATTGAACTCACAAACCAGCTGAAAGTGCATTTGCACTCACTGTGGGTCAGGGAGTTGACAGGGCCTGTGATCATTTTCTTCAGTGGTGCTGATTTTTTTTGTCCTCTCTCCTGTGTTGACTAGTTTCTGTGGGCACTCGTGTCTTTCCCAGGTGAGGTCTAAGCTTTGACCGTGTCAGACGGCATGACCAAGCCCAATTCCACTCACACAGGCAAATACATACATATACATACGCAGACACGAATACAGGCTCACGCAAATATATGCACAAACGCAAAAAGACACACACATAAAAGGCACACGCACACACACAAATGCAGACACACACACAATTACAAAAACACGTGCACACAAAAGTGCATACACATACGCACAGACACATGCAATTACAAACACACGCATAGGCATACAGCGAGACACAGCATATAATCACAGGCACGTAACTGTACAGAGAAATACGAATATGCACACACATCCACAAAAATGTATACAGACAAAGCACAAACACTCACACAATCACACACACGCAGACACATACTGTACACATGGACGATAACAGACAAACACGTGTTTCTAATGAAGGGTCTAGACCCCGAAACGTCAACTTTCCTGCTCCTCTGATGCTGCTTGGCCTGCTGTGTTCATCCAGCTCTACACCTTGTTATCTCGGATTCTGCAGTTCCTACTATCTCTTTCTCAAACACAGATGTGTATATAAATTAAGTTAACAAAGTGTGAAGCTGGATGAACACAGCAGGTCAAGCAGCATCTCAGGAGCACAAAAGCTGACCTTTCGGGCCTAGACCCTTCATCAGACAGCTTTTGTGCTCCTGAGATGCTGCTTGGCCTGTTGTGTTCATCCAGCTTCACACTTTGTTCTTGGTTTCTGCAGCATCTGCAGTTCCCAGTATCTCTGTGTATATAAATTAACATGTGAACCAACTCGAACCCACACAATATGGTGAGGAGCAGTGTTAGCTTATTTCTCGATAGCTAATGTCCTTCGTGGTAGCAGTTGCTCAGTGGATAGCCCTTTTGGTTCACAATGTCAGATCCCATTTCGTTAAGCCCTGGAACCCACAGTCCAGGCTGTCACTGAACAAGTGCTCAGCTCATACTTTGGCTGGGATGGCCCTGTCTGCTATCCCAACAGGACTTGATGAATCTCGAAACAATGTTGCAAAGAAAATAGGGGAAATTTCCCTCAAAGTCCTGCGTCAATATTTATTGCTCAACCCCAACTCCACTCGGTTACTTAGGGGCGTGTTGTTTGCGTCAGCTCGCCGTGCACAAGTAATTTCGACATTTTGTTTTAAGTTTCTACAAGTAATTTCGCTGTAATTTCTACATTACAGCAGTGGCTACCCTACAAACCGTGGACGCTGCAGGACGTCCTCAGCTTGTGAACTATCGAAATGCAGATCGCTGTTGGCCTTTAGCGGACACAGAGCCAGGCACAGGGTCACCGTCAGCAGAAGTTTTCGAAGGAAATATGTTAGTGTTAGTCTGAAGGCCCCCCCACCCCCGCACATCTGCCTCGCCCTTGCGAGTTCACCTTGCCACACGGCCTCCCTGTGAACGTGCGATCAAAGCTGAGTGGTAAGGTGGGCGGCCAAACAACAGCTCTTAGTAACAGACCGGTTCTGAGCAGTGATCTAGTTCAACAGTTTGAGAGCAGCCAGGCTGAAAAGGTCAGGCCATTGGAAAACACCGGAAGCTGTTAGTCATTAACATGCAAGAGTGCCAACTGAGGGACCTAAAAGAAGCCCAAAAACCCAGGAACTATGCATCCTGCAACACCAACCCTCCCCCCCTCACCCCCTCGCAACCTCCAAACAACCCCCAGAAAACCACCCACATTCCGAGACTGCTGATCTGTGGCTTTTCAGTCCAGACGCCCCCTCAGATACCAGTGATCAATTCGTGAATGCACAAGCCCTGACCCCGAACGCAGTCTCTCGGCTCGGGGGGGCTTTGTGAAGTTTCTATCCCAAAAACTGAGCCTCCCACACAAAGGACTTTCAAATACAATGGCAAGAACTGTGTCCAGCAGAATATCTGGGCCGTCTGAAAAAAAAGTCCACCTAACCTCAAATACATCCAGCAGAGGCGCGCGTTTTTAGCTGTTATAATGAAGCGCCGCTGCTGTAACGGAGGAAATTCCGCGCTCAGTTAGTGCACAGCAAGCTCCCACAAAACGCAATATGGTGACAGCTTGACTGCCTTGTCTGAGTCATGTTGGCTGAAGAATAAATATTGGCCAGGGCACTGGGGAGAATGACCAAACTCTCCTTCAAGAAGCATCTTTTACGCCCAGCTGAGCGAGCAGATGGGCTCTGAATTTACTGTCCCTGCTTAAAAATGCCTTTCTCCACTCGGGGAGCAGCCGCTGGGGTAATGGTTGACACAGTTGCAGCCTGAGGCTCGTCTCAGGTCTCTCTGCAACCGGACAACTTTCTGACCAATTTCTTTCCCAACAGGGTGTCGAGGAAATTTGCCGCAAGGAAACCCATAACCAAAAATGTGCATCTTGCACTCATCCAGACATTAACATTGTCAACTTTTGAACAGTCACGACAGTTCATATTAAAGGGGAAATGGGTGAGAACTGATTGGTACGTTGACTCTTACTGGCTAAGGCATTGCCAAGGAGGTTCACTGAGCTCATGTACTCAGGAGAGCAGGGAAAGTTTACAAAGTTGCCACTTATGGGTGCACCTAGGTCCAGGATACTAGGAATGTGTGCCACTGCGAGCAGGAGGAAGTGAGTCACGTTCTCCACCCAACTGATTAGCTTTAAACTGGTTGTCAGGCCGACTGTCAACACAGAGAGAGTAGGAAGTGAGGATTTTGGAGAATCTGAGATAACAAGGTGTAGAGGGAGAAGGGTCTAGGCCCGAAACGCCAGCTTTCCTGCTCCTCTGATGCTGCTTGGCCTGCTGTGTTCATCCAGCTCTACACCTTGTTATCTCAGCTGAAGGAACGTGCTGTTTGCTCCGATCGACTAATGGCTGAGAGGCTGGGCCCTACATACCTGTTACCACACTTCAAAAAGAGAATTTGTCCATTAAGTGTTTTGAGACTTCTGGTGGCCATGAATATCATCAATATAAATGCGAGTTTTCCTGTCTTTCTTACTGAACAGCATTGCAATCAGCTGGGAAATCTGGAGTTCACATTAGCATGAACCTGGAGTCACTTTATAGTTTCCCTGTCTATCAGTCAAACAGCAATGTGTGGGATGCACATCCTCTACCAGTAACATTTGAGACTGTGTTAGGCTTGGCAAGGAAACTGTTTTGTGTAATGTCAGCTGAATAAATCTTCAACTCTGAAACAAAAGAGATTCACATTTTTATTGTGAAAATAAAATTGCACGTTACTTTCTTTCCCTCTCTCTTTGCCATTTCGTTGCAAGCTTCGATCACAATTGACAAAAAAAGACTGCCCACACTGCCCTCCAACCCCACCACACCCGGCACCTTCCCCTTCAACCGCAGGAAATGCTACACCTGTCCCCACACCTCCTCCCTCACCCCCATCCCAGGCCCCAAGATGACATTCCACATTAAGCAGAGGTTCACCTGCACATCTGCCAATGTGGTATACTGCATCCACTGTACCCGGTGCGGCTTCCTCTACATTGGGGAAACCAAGCGGAGGCTTGGGGACCGCTTTGCAGAACACCTCCGCTCAGTTCGCAATAAACAACTGCCCCTCCCAGTCGCAAACCATTTCCACTCCCCCTCCCATTCTCTAGATGACATGTCCATCATGGGCCTCCTGCAGTGCCACAATGATGCCACCCGAAGGTTGCAGGAACAGCAACTCATATTCCGCCTGGGAACCCTGCAGCCATATGGTATCAATGTGGACTTCACCAGTTTCAAAATCTCCCCTTCCCCTACTGCATCCCTAAACCAGCCCAGTTCGTCCCCTCCCCCCACTGCACCACACAACTAGCCCAGCTCTTCCCCCCCACCCACTGCATCCCAAAACCAGTCCAACCTGTCTCTGCCTCCCTAACCGGTTCTTCCTCTCACCCATCCCTTCCTCCCACCCCAAGCCGCACCCCCAGCTACCTACTAACCTCATCCCACCTCCTTGACCTGTCCGTCTTCCCTTGACCGACATATCCCCTCCCTACCTCCCCACCTACACTCTCTCCACCTATCTTCTTTACTCTCCATCTTCGGTCCGCCTCCCCCTCTCTCTCTATTTATTCCAGTTCCCTCTCCCCATCCCCCTCTCTGATGAAGGGTCTAGGCCCGAAACGTCAGCTTTTGTGCTCCTGAGATGCTGCTTGGCCTGCTGTGTTCATCCAGCCTCACATTTTATTATCCTGAACAAGCCCAAACTTGAATCACATTGCTGCCCTTAAAACATGACAACTACAGGGCTTCCTTGCTTAAAGTCACAGTTACCATCCTGAAAGTTGCCAAGTTAAGTGACTTTAAATGAAGCATGGTTTCCCATAGGAATCAATGTTAAAGCGAGAGTTATGTTCCTGAGGAATATTTAGCCCAGAAGGGCAATGTCAACATTGAATTACAGTGCCATACATGTGTAGCATTGTGTACTCTTGGCTGCGCAGATAAAGTATTGTAAGTATAGTATGGCAGATAATTCTTTACCAAAAAATTCACTCCACAGCAGTTCCTCCGCCTCAAACTGCAGAGAAACTTATAAAACCAAAGATTAAAAATGAAGTTTACTTCAGTACCTGAGGAACGAATTATTTTAAGCACCTATGATCTTCATTCTAGGTCACGGACACCTTGGTGTTTTGCAGGACAATCAGGCAGCCTTGATGATGTTGACAAGAGGCGCAATGATGTGAGATGCGACCAGGACATTAAAACAGGAGATGGCACTTGTAGCTGTAGAGTGAATATACATTGTGGCGTTGGGCAGTCTAGGGGCTGTGTATCTTGGCTTGCACAGTGTGTGACTATACAGTGTGGGGCTCTACAATGTGTGGCACTATAGTATAGGAGCTGTACAGTGTGCAGGGCTGTACAGTGTGCGGGCTGTACAGTCTGTGGGGCTGTACAGTGTGCAGGGCTGTACAGTGTGTGAGGCTGTACAGTGTGGGGCTGTACAGTGTGTGGGGGTGTTGTACAGTGTGAGAATGTACAGTATGTGGAACTGTACAGTGTGGGGATGTTACACAGTGTGAGTCTGAACAGTGGGTGGGGCTGTACAGTGTATGGTGTTATACAGTGTGAGACTGTACTGCGTGTGAGGTTTGCAACGTGGGGGTGATATACAGTGTGTGACTGTACAGTGTGTGGGGCTGTGCGGTGTGGGGGTGTTATACAGTGTGAGACTGTGCAGTGTGTGGAGCTGTGCGGTGTAGGGGTGTTATACAGTGTGCGACTGTACAGTGTGTGGGGCTGTGCAATGTGGGGGTGTTATACAGTGTGCGACTGTACAGTGTGTGTGGCTGTGCAATGTGGGGGTGTTATACAGTGTGCGACTGTACAGTGTGTGTGGCTGTGCAGTGTGGGGTTGTTATACAGTGTGCGACTGTACAGTGTGTGGGGCTGTGCAGTGTGGGGTTGTTATACAGTGTGAGACTGTACAGTGTGTGGAGCTGTACAGTGTGGGGCTGTTATACAGTGTGAGTCTGAACAGTGTGTGGGGCTGTACAGTGTGGGGATGTTATACAGTGTGAGTCTGAACAGTGTGTGGGGCTGTGCAATGTGAGGGTGTTATACAGTGTGAGATTGTACAGTGTGACGGGTTATACAGTGTGGGATTGTTACACAGTGTGCAACTGTACAGTGTGTGGGACTGTGCGGTGTGGGAGTGTTATACATTGTGAGATTGTACAGTGAGTGGGGCTGTGCAGTGTGTGGGGCTGTCAGTGTGGGGGGACTGTGCAGTGTGGGGGTGTTACACAGTGTGAGGGACTGTACAGTGTGTGGGGCTGTACAATATGAGTCTGTATGATAAGGGGTCTGGATTTGGTTCAGGGACTGGGAAGCTTCCCTCTGGTCGCACCTGCCATTGAATAGACCGAAAGACAAGGTAAAATTCAGCTCGGGGGCAGAGAGCCCACCTTACCCCGGGCTCATGAAGAATGGCCATACACTGGATGCTGCTGAGTGCTGTCCTAACAAATCTGATCATTTCATTGTTGGGACAAGGAGCGATGAATGAGGACACAGTGAATGAGTTCAAGTAAAAATCCACCTACAATCAGCATCTTGACAGCTGAACTCCGAGCTAACATGACCTCCTTTCCTATTCAGCTTTGTACCCCAGTCAGCATTGCTTTCCTGTTCAAGGTCATGTTCAGACTGTGCAGTCTTGCCAGCTCTCCGGGATTTACCTGGAATCTCTAGGGAATGAGGATTAATGCTTGAGAGACTAAATTTGTCAGGAACTGCAGAAGGAAGTGAAAAGGGTGTTAATAATAGTCTCTTCCTTGACTGTCATTGGCCCGTTTTCCTTCATAGATGCAAAAATGTCACAGAAAGGGGAAAAAATGATGGATTATGAGGATAAATCCTGTTGGGTGTCGAGAATCGGTAGGAAGTCAGCTAGATTTTGAAGGTAATGTGCCTGGAGTGGGCACCACTGGGTGGCTAATGTGTGGCTGCAAGTTATATGATGAAGTCTCCAGGAATCCATCTGACTCAAGTTGGCAACCCTACCCCAATCAGAACCTTAGATAACAAAAGTGTGGGGCTGGATGAACACAGCAGGTCAAGCAGCATCTTAGGAGCACAAAAGCTGACTGTTTCGGGCCCAGACCCTTCATCAGAAAAGTTTTCTGATGAAGGGTCTGGGCCCGAAACGTCACACTTTGTTATCTTGGATTCTCCAGCATCTGCAGTTCCCGTTATCTCTGATCCCAGATGTTTCTGAATAAGGTCAATGGCTAGACAGCACCTGAGGGGCTTTGTAGTTCAGAACTCCAGGCTCAGCATTTCCTAACCTCGTGTGCAAGACACCTCTCAAATCCCTTTCTTTGTCACTTGTTTGCGTGAATTTTGAATGTGAACTGTGTTGTCTCATCTGTGGCGATTCACAGGCCAACTGAACCACAGCGCCACCTCTGATTATAGAGGGGAGAGAACATCGCCATGCCTGCTGTGTGGTTTTAGACTGCGTACACTGAAAAGTTCTGCTGGTTTATGTCCGATAATTTTGCTTGACTTGTGAGCACATGAGCAAAGCAGATGGACACCAGAGCAACACGGGAAACGTGAATGGAGCCAAACAGGAAATGAAGGAAAATGTATCACAGCTCAGAAAACCTGAGAGGGCTTTGCAGCCAATGAAGTACTTTTGAAATATAGTCACTGTAGAACTTTAGGAAACTCAGTGGCCAAGTCTCACAAAGCAAGCTCCTGCAATAGTTTTGTCACGTCCATTAGATAATCTGTTTCTACTGTCGTTGGCCCCTTGGCTTGCATACTAAATGAGGGATTGTTCATCCTCAGAATTATCAATAGTATGGGGAAATGGTGGCATAGTGGTAGTGTCACAGGACTGGTCATCCAACGATCCTGCTGAGGGCTCTAGACCCACCACAGCTAGAGATGTTTACATGTAGTTAATAAACCTGGCATTGTCAGCTAGTGTTAATAATGGTGCCAGATGTATTGCTGTCACAAGGTAGTTCACATTTTGGGAAGGAAATCTGCCATCCTTATTTGGTCAGGCCTACATGCAAATCCAGACCCACAGCAATGTGGTGAACTTATCAGGTGCCCCTTGAAATGGCCGAGCAAGCCACTCAGTTCAGTTAGGGATGAGCATCAAACGGGCGGTGTCACCCAGATGACTGTGAAACAGTAACGAAAAGTAATTCCAGGTACTTCGACTCTTGTTCCTCTGATGTTGCACAGCAGCAACTTTCACTTAACGTAGAATTGCATATTTATGACATAGAAAGCGTCCAAAGTGGTACACAGGTTGTCAAAGGTTTGGCGACGGAAGGAGGTTCGAAGAAGCATCCTCAAGGAGGGAGAGGAGAGAGAGAGAGAGAGAAGTGGACAGGCTTAGTGAAGAAATTCCACAGCTTTGGATCCAAATAGCTGATGGCACGGTTGTCAATTGTGGCTTCGAGTGACCCAGTTTTACAAGTTACCTCACGTTAGTACCAGGGCTGAGCCAGCAAGTAATGAACAAAATGTGCACCAGACCAAATCAAACCAAAACAACTTTGGTGTGACTCTATTTTAGGTTGCAATCTTTCATTGCCCATTGACAGATCTCCTGACTCAGGGATCGTGAGTTGCAGGAACTTGGCACAATACATGACACACACACAGACACACTTACACACAGACATAGACACACACTCTCACACACAGACACACACACTCTCACATACAGACACACACACACAAACACAGACAGACACACACACAGACACATACACACACACACACCACAAAGCCAATAATGACTGTTGGCGTTGAGTCACCATTACACAAAAGCTTTGAAGGAGGTCTCATTGAAAGACTGCCATGCTTCGAACTATAAATAATCATTTAATGACCCGTGACAAGACAAAAAGGCAGTTTGGTGAGCCAGGTCTCTACAAGAGTACCAACCAAATGATGAGAAATGCATTTAAATGGGCACCGATGCTGGAAGTCAAGAAAGCATTTTAAACATCTCTGTTTTGGAGTCAGATTCTTGGATGGATGTAATTCCTACAGTCAGTACACAAGCTCTTGAGACTTTGGAACAGAAACAGAAGTTGCTGGAAAAGCACAGCAGGTCTAGTAGCATCTATAAAGACAAAATCAGAGTTAACATTTCAAGTCCAGTGACCCTTCCTCAGAACTTCACAGATGCTGCCAGACCTGCTAAGCTTCCAGCTTTTGTTTTCGTTCTGGATTTACAGCATTTGCAGTTCTTTCGGTTTCCTGAGACTCTGTATTGCTAGCTGTGGATTCTGTCTGCTCATGTCTGCTCTAGTGTGACACTACACAGATTGTGCCAACAGCTGAGAGAGGTATCGTGCTCTTCACTGACAGATGATCAGCACCCTAATGCTTCCTGACACTCCTGTGGGGCGAAGAGCTGCATTGTTAACTGTCTTTTTGGGTGCGATGTTAAACCCAGGCTCTGGTCCTTTCTAATTGACATTTCTCTTCTGAAGGAGACCAAAGATGTTCTACCCTGGTATCCTGACAAGTTGTTAACCCTCTAACCAAGATCGTTTCCTAAAAAAAAATTATCTTGTTGTTGGGGCCTTGTTATGTCAAATTGGCTGCAGACTTTTCTCTTTTAAAACCAGGCATTAACTAGGGACAGGTTTAGATTGGAGTGTTGGTGGATTGTTGGGGCCCCTGTGGAGGTTCATTTCTCATTTATTTAATTATCTCTGGGGTTTTAATGAGTTCCTGTCAGCATTTATGGTATCCACCCATCTGTGCTACTTATTTCATTACCATTCACTCCTGTCTTTAAATTTGCCACTTTACCCAGCACTTAACTGTTTATATTCCATTCCAGAAGCTCCACTCTCTGCATCGCTGTAAATCAATTCTCAGGAACTGGCAATTATTGCTTCTCCACCAAGAATCAGCATTAGGTTCACATTCTTCAGTCTGTTCCATCCATGTTATTTTTTTCAAGAGCCTCAATGGAAGTCTAGCTATGCTCGAAGCATCGTTGTCTTCAACGGAAATAAGGACAAAATACCGTGGATGTTGGAAATCTGAAACCAAGGCAAAAAAAACGCTGCAGAAACTCAGCAGGTCTGGTGGCATCTTCGGAGAAATAGACTTAATGTCTTGAGTATGATGTGAACTGAAAGGGGTCGCAAAACAATGGTCTTCCACACTTCTCACTCCTCTTCGGCCTCATCGAAAGTATAGAAATCACTTTTTTTTTCCACACTGTGTTATGTAAGACTTGAAATGTCAGCTCTATTTTCTCTTTCCACCATCTCTGCTGAATTTCTCCAGCATTTTTTCTGCCTGACTTCAATGTCCCTGCTGGAAGCAAGTTTCACTGGCACGACTAATTTTTAAACTTGTTCCTGAGATGTGAAGATCACTGGTTAGGCCTGTATGATGGCGCCTGTGTGAGTGGAATTGGAAGTAAACAGGCAGCACAATGGTTCCAAATAGCGGCACAGGGGGACAGCCATCCAGAAACCTGTGCGTTTAAGGTAAAACAAAAGGCTGTTCTACAACAGCGGCTCCATGAGTCCATGATGCTCTTTTCTTGATGGACAAAGACACCTTGGGAGCAGGAAAATCAACTCTTCACAAGCGATCACCCTCCTGTCAAAACCAGAAGACAGCAGTGTCCTCCGTTTGATTGTCATTGAGGCTATGGACCAAAGGGATTAAAGCCTGTATGCAATTTGTGTAAAGCCAGGATGTCCTAACCCGGGTGGCCCCACGGCTTGTTTTACGTTGGAAATGCCGCAAAGGTGGACAACCAGAGAGAGAGAGAGGTGCTTTCTCACCTTCGAAGATAGCTCAAAGACCTTGTGGAACAACACGTAGACGGAACTCAATCGCGGGTGACAGCATCGGCAGCGGTAAGTGGGCTTGGCGCAGACCCGTGGTGACGGAGGAGGGTTTGGGTTCCTGGCAGCTGCTGCATTGACGAGGCAGTGCTGACGCTGATGCGTGGCTGCTGTGTGGCAGAGGCAAGCTTGGGCCGGTACAGTACCTGGCAGCATCGGCGGTGTCTGCACTGGCTGGGCTCAGCAAGAATTCATAGTGGCGAGAGCATCGGTGCAGCGAAGCGGACTCATGCCTGGGCACTAGGCCCATGCCCCATGACGCAGCACTTAGCAAGAAAGACTGTAAAGTTGAACACTTCTCTTTTATTTCTTTATTTTTCTGCCCTTATGTTCTACATTTTGGTTTATTTTTCTGTGTTTAGAGGTGGCAAAATTCTGCAACACTTTTCACTGCATTTTGTAACAAAATACACATGGCAATAAATCAAATCAGATTGTCAGACCATCATTATTGCACATCCCTGGTTGCGGTTCAATAGATGGTACCATGCTCCATGCTTGCGAGCAGGCTCAAAGCCCTACTCCTATTCCTATGTTCCTGCAGGCAAGGGAGTCGATTTTTAATGGAGGCGGACAGGAAAGTGATGAGGAGAACGCAACCATATTAGCAATGATCTTATTGAATAGCACCGCTGAAGGGCCGAATAGCCTCTACCCCTTCCCATGCCCGATGTTCCGAAGATCATTCCAGAGGGCAGTTAAATGTCAGCCGTATTTCTGTGGGTCTGGAGCCACATGTTGGCCAGATCAAGTGAGGATGGCAAATTCCATTCCCTAAAGGGCACGGGGAAACCAGATACAAAATTTCCTGATTGTTTTTAATCGAGTGTAGGATTTTTATTCAAGATTCAAAAGTTACATTTAAATTCCCCCCAACTGTCATGGAGATATTTGGACATGTGCCTCTACAGCAGTCATGTGGGATTATTAGTTTAGTAAAATTACCATTCCACTAACTTACTGACCCCATTAAAAAAAATGAACTGTTGAGCAGACAAGTGTTGCTAAAGCTTTTCAACTTGCTTGGATCAGGACAAACACAAGAATGCCAAATTCCAAGTAATCACAACAATTTAGACCACCGGAATAAAACGCGGTGATTGGTTGACAAGTCAACTGTTATTGGCTGAGGCATCACTATGGTGAATGCATGGAACAGTGTTTAGAGAGAATTTCAAAGCCTGGGGCCTCGGGAGCTGAAGGCGTGGCTGCCAATGGAGGATAAGAGGGAAATAGTTTTTGGACGAGAGGTCACAATTAGACGACCACAGATATCTTGAAAGTTTGTGGAGCTGAATTAGAGATAGTGAGTGGCAGGTGGGAGAAGACAAGGATAAGAATTGTAAACTTGAGGGGCTGCAGGTTGTGAGTCAGTACGGGTTTGCAAGCACAGGGGTAATGGGTGGACAGGGATTCTATGAACCTACAACAAAAGGACCTGTTTGTATGGGGGCAGCAATGTTCTAGATGAGATAACAAAGTGTGAAGCTGGATGAACACAGCAGGCCAAGCAGCATTTCAGGAGCACAAAAGCTGATGTTTCGGGCCTCAACCCTTCATCATCTTTTGTGCTCCTGGGAAGCTGCTTGGCCTGCTGTGTTCATCCAGCTTCACACTTTGTTATCTTGGATTCTCCAGCATCTGCAGTTCCCATTATCTATGTTCTAGATGAGATCAAGTTTACATACAGTGAAAGATAGCAATCCAACCATGAGAACACTGGCAAAGACAAACCTGAGAGCAACAAACACATGGTTTGATTTAATCAATGAAACTTAGTTTTAAATTTCTTCCCAGACATTGCTTTCCCTGTCACATGTACTGAGGAAACGCAGGCTCACACAGCTATTGCAAGTGGGAGAGATGTAAATGAATGAATGGGATTGGGGAGCTTTTCCAGAAGGTTAGTTTCAGCTCTGTGTGACGTCAAAGTTCAGAGCTGTGAAAGAAAAGGTTTGGAGAGCTGCCAACGTGATTGGAAAGCAAGACCTGGAAGAGTCGTTACAAAGTGTGACTGAAATTCTGGCACTGAACATATTTAAGAAATAGATATGGGCTCTGTTGGGGCAGTGGGCGGATATCAGAAGCAGGAGGGTCTGAGCGTTGCTGGCATGTTGTCTGATTCCACTGTAGTATCTTCTGTTCTCTCAGCGTATGGGGACACAGTTAGGAGAATGGGCATGGATGATTGAAATCTGTCAAGAGGGCAGGAGCATGTATTGGCATCATACCCACTTGTAAATGCTTCCTGTCTGAAGATAACTGTTTAATAAAATAAATAAATAATCCCAAATGAAATCCATTGCACATCGATGTAAGATCTCATTGTTAGAATCTCGAGGTGGCAGTGTCTGTCATGTCCATCTCAGATTGCAAGCTATCTTCAACGCTTGATGGAGACAGAGATCTCACAGGTTCCAGATCAGTTGGAAAGGCTGGTGGGGCGCCAGGCACATTTAACTCTCACACTGTTTGCGTGTTTGCAGCTTTCATGTGGTCCATGTGCTTATTCAGGTCTGTCATACCTACCCGAACTTTATACATTGCTGGACCCGAACTCACGTCAACCATGCCTCTTCTCCATGCAGTGCCATTCCCCTGGTTCCTACACCAAACTTCATCCCTGGAAGTGAACTGTCTCTCTTGCCTAAAAGAGTCTTGTGTCTGGCATCGGCATTCCTGATGCCATTTCCCCCCTCCCCACCCCACCGAGGTCTGGGAAGATCAAGTTAAACCTGGTGCAGAGCCTTCTCCCCATTAGTGACTCTGCTGGAGCTATCCCTGTAAGTGCATGAGGGCTGGCCCTATAATCAAATAGGAACCACAACAGTTTGGTGAGTGATGAAGTTCTAGGCTGTTTCTTTAAGCCTGACTTCAAAGCTTAGGCTGCTCTTTTTACCACACCATTGGATGATGGATGGTATGGAGCTGTCCTTAAATGTCAAGTACCATCTGATTTTAGGAAATACTTGACCTCGCTGCTGGGAAACAATGGCCTGTTATCTGTGGCCAACACTTCCGGAAATTTGTGTATGGTGAAAGATGCACACAGTTTCTCAACCTTAACCCCATGTTTCACAAATGGACTCTATGCACATCCAGCCATTTTAAGTGGGTGTCCGCAATGATTAAGAACATTGAAACCATGAAAGAATTGGCATAGTCAACATGTAACTAAGTCCAGGGTTTACCTGGCCATTCCCATGCATGTGGAGGAGCTGCTGGTGGTAATCTTGCCCTTGTTGGCACTCTGGCACTGCCCCATCAATGCAGCCACGTCTGCATCCAATCCTGGCCAACAGACATAACCCCTCGTCAATATCTTCATCATGTAAACCCCTGGATGACCCTGGTGGATCTCAGCCAGTATCTGGCAGCGACCTTTGCTCAGGATGATCACTCTTGCTCCCGACAATAATAGGCCTTTACTGTGATCTGGTCTCTCCGGGTCCAGAAAGTTTCATTTCTGGTTGCAATGGCCCTTTGTTTTCCCTGTCACCACCAGCTGTTTCAGTTCTGTCAGGACCAGATCTTTCTGCTTCCAAAGTCTGATATTGTCAGCTGTGACTGGAAGTATGTCTGGAAAATTTAAAGCCATTACAGACTCTTGCAGTGACGGTACAGTGAAGGTGTATCTGCCAGTATTGCTACATGGCCTCCTGGACAGTGTTCCAACTTGTAACTTTACGCACTTAGTGTTAGAACCCACTGCTGAATTTGGCCTGTAGCTATGGTTTGTTTTCTGCTATTATCATAAATTTACATCTGTAAAGGTACTGCTGGAACTCCAAATATAACCGCTAAACCTCCCTTCTCTGTATCTGTGCATATTTACACTTTGTATTAGCCAAAGTGCTGGATGCCTACTGTATTGGGCGTTCCTCTCCATTGGGCCACCTTTGAGCTAATACTACCACGATGCCATATGCGAAGGTATCACATAACAATACCAACTCTTGCTTGGGATCACAGTGTGCCAATAGCTTAGAGGATAATAGCTGTTCCTTTACTTCCCTGAAAGCTATGACTTGGCTATGTGTCCATTTCCAAGGCTGACCCTTTAAGAGTTGATGTAGCGGTTCCAGGATGGAGGCCAGGTTATAGATGAATTTTCCATAATAACTCACCAGCCGAAGGAAAGACCTAAGCTCTGGTACAGACGTGGTAGCTGGGGCTCCTTTGATAACCCTCACTTTATTTTCCAACAAGTGGAACCCGGTCTTTCAACCCTGCAGCCCAAGTAGGTCACTTGGAGCATGTAGAACAGTTATTTTTCTCTTCAAAGTTGTACACTTATCTAAAGACTATGTCTAAGTTCTCTAAATGCTTCTTATTGGTCTTTACTGTCATTAGCATGTCATCCAGATAAATGGTGACCTGGGGTTGACCTTGTAAAATGTTCTCCATCATCCGCTGAAAAATTGTACAGGCTGATGATAACCCAAAAGGCAGCCTTATATAGTGGTACAAGCCCTTTATGGGTGTTAATTGTAGCATACTCCTGAAAATCCTCATATAAGTGCAATTGTAAGATCTTGTGCAAACTTAAGATTTGGAGTCTAGAGTGAATTTTGTTGAAGAATGGTTCTGCGATCACTGATACAGCCGAGCTGGTATCAACCTTCATTAAAACCAGTGGCCATTTAACCAGAGAAAGTAGGAACTGCAGATGCTGGAGAATCTGAGATAACAAGGAGTAGGAAGGCTGATGTTTCAGGCCTAGACCCTTCTTCAGAAATGGGGGAAGGGAAGGGGGTTCTGAAATAAATAGGGAGAGAGGGGGAGGCAGATCGAAGATGGATAGAGGAGAAGATAAGTGGAGAGGAGACAGACAGATCAAAGAGGCGGGGATGGAGCCAGTAAAGGTGAGTGTAGGTGGGGAGGAGGGAGGAGATAAGTCAGTCTAGGGAGGATGGACAGGTCAAGGAGGTGGGATGAGGTTAGTAGGTAGGAGATGGGGATGGGGTTTGCGGCAGAAGGAAGGACAGGCTAGGGAGGCCGGGACGAGCTGGGCTGGTTTTGGGATGTGGTGGGGGAGGGGAGATTTTGAAACTTGTGAAGTCTGACATGGGCCCAAGCTAGTAGGTTACGCGGAACAATCCCTCTTCTGTACCTACACTGGCCCTAAACCCCACCTCTTCCTCTGATACATTGATGACTGTATCGGTGCCACCTCGTGCTCCCACAAGGAGCTCGAACAGTCATCCACTTCACCAGCACCTTCCAGCCCAACCTCAAGTTCACCTGGACCACCTCCAACACATCCCTCACTTTCCTGGACCTCTCTGTTTCCATCTCTGGCAACCACCCAGAAACCGATATCCATTTCAAGCCCACCAACTCCCACAGATACCTAGAGTACACCTCCTCTCACCCACCTTCCTGTAAAAATGCCATTCCCTATTCCCAATTCCTTTGCCTCCGCTGCATCAGCTGCCAGGATGAGGCATTCCACTCCCGCACATCTCAGATGTCCTCGTTTTTCAAGGACCACAACCTTCCCCCCACCTCAGTGGTCGAGTATGCCCTTGACCATGTCTCCCGCATTCCCGCATCCTTCACACCTCTCCCCACAATAACAACCAAAACAGAATCCCCCTTGTCCTCACATACCACCCCACCAACCTCCGGATCCAACGCATCATACTCTGCCATTTGCGCCATCTGCACCACCACCAAAGATATTTTTCCCTCCCCACCCTTACGTGCTTTCCAGAGGGACCACTCTCTCCTGGGCTCCCTTGTCCGCTCCACACTCCCCTCCAGCCCCACCTCAGCTGGCATTTTTCCTGCATCTGCAGGAAGAGCTACACCTGCCCCCACACCTCTCCCCTCACCCCCATCCCAGGCCCCAAGATGAATTTCCACATCAAGCAGATGTTCACCTGCACATCTGCCAATGTGGTATACTCTATCCACTGTACCCGTTGTGGCCTCCTCTACATCAGGGAAACCAAGCGGAGGCTTGGGGACCGCTTTGCAGAACACCTCCGCTCGGTTTGCACTCAACAACTGCACCTCCCAGTTGCGAACCATTTCAACTCCCCTCTCATTCCTTAGACAATATGTCCACCCTGAGCCTTCTGCAGTGCCACAATGATGCCACCTGAATATTGCATGAACAGCACCTTCTATTCCGCTTGGGAACCCTGCGGCCCAATGGTATCAATGTGGACTTCACAAGCTTCAAAATCTCCCCTCCCCCTACCGCATCCCAAAACCAGCTCAGCTTGTCCCCGCCTCCCTAACCTGTACTTCCTCCCACCCTCATCTCCTACCTACTAACCTCATCCCACTCCCTTGACCTGTCCGTCCTCCCCAGACTGACCTATCCCCTCCCTACCTCACCACCTACACTCACCTTTACTGGTTCCTTCCTTGCCTCTTTGACGTGTCTGTCTCCGTTCCACCTGTCTTCTCCCCTATCCATCTTCCATCCACTCCCCATCTCTCCCTATTTATTTCAGAAACTCCTTCCCCTCCCCCAATTCGGAAGAAGCATCTAGGCCCAAAACATCAGCCTTCCTGCTCCTCTGATGCTGCTTGGCCTGCTGTGTTCTTCCAGCTCTAGGCCATTTGACCTACCATTTATTTTGATTGGTTTTGGTTTGGATATTGATAAGCAATTTCATTGTTCCAAATCAGATCTAGGTGCATTTTCCAGGGGGTGCACTTTCCTGGATACCGGCCTAAGAGCTCCCTTAGTCAATTTAGATCTAGTGGAACTCGATGTAGCAAAAGAGTTCACATGCTGGCAGCAACTACAATGGCTTGCCAACCTGGACCCTGAAGAAAATTGTAATCGTTTGGCTGAGGCTTGGCTTGGGTTTTGCTGTGGGCTCCTCTAGAGTCCCTCTGTTCAGGATATGTCTTAAGTGAGGCTGTGCTGTTGCCATCACTCATGTGGTGTACCCTAGGCTCAGTCGGCCTGGTGAGGATGTCCACTTCCATTGGAATACCCTGTAACTCATATGCTCCACTTGCCGCATTTTCTAGCGACAGAGCCATTTATAGTGCCTGTTTGAAATCCAGTTGGGTGCTTCTGCGTGGTTACGTCATTAATTTCACAAACCATTTGGTCTCTCGGCATCTCGTTAAGGGTTAAGTTAAAGTCACACATCTCTGCCAGTTGTCATGGCCTCATCAAAAAAACTGATACAAGTTCTCTGGTTCTTGGTTTGCTGAGTAAAACCAATAACGTCTCAGAATTAGAGCAGGCTTGGTGTCGTTAATTCCTTAATTAAATCCATCAACTCTTGAAAGTTTAGTATCTGGTACTGCAGGGAAAGTAATGCTCCTAGTAAGTGAAAAAGCTGCTGGTCCACAAGCTGTCAAGAATCGTTACTCGCTGCCTTTCACGTGCACCAGTGTCATTTTCCTGTAAAACAAAACTGCATTCTTTCCACATACTGGGCCCAGTCTTCCATGGCAGGATCAAACGAGTCAAGCTTCCCAAATAACGGCATGATGCCAGAAATATTTATTCCGACTCAAAGACGACTGTTGCGAGTGAACTTGTTCAGGCTTGTGCTTTTCTCTCGTTGCTACTCCACAAGTCACCCGTTATTTACATGTGGAGAGTCCTTGACACTGACCCAGCTCCCTCAGAGCCAGCTCTCAGAACCTCTGACCCTCCTG
Organism: Stegostoma tigrinum; assembly: GCF_030684315.1. Taxonomy (NCBI): domain Eukaryota; kingdom Metazoa; phylum Chordata; class Chondrichthyes; order Orectolobiformes; family Stegostomatidae; genus Stegostoma; species Stegostoma tigrinum. The sequence continues at coordinate 18,780,015 of NC_081360.1, read as the reverse complement.
TTTATATCTGTCAGCCAGGGCTCCCTGATTGGACCAGATTAACAGCCCCAATCAGGGAACTCACATTCTATGGGATCCACCCGGCTGACCTCGCTACAATCACTACGGCCCTAAATCCAATTTGTTGTGTTGCTGAGTTCTGTCTGTTCACACACATAGGAAGTGCCTCAGCACTTAGTGACAAAAAGAAAAGATTTGGGACCAAGCACTACTGTTTTTTAAACCAATCTGCACAATGACGACAGGCCGGTGCACCATTACAGATTAACCAGTCGCTGTCACATTTCTGTTTGTGGCCCTGAACAGCTGCCTCCCCCCTTTACATCGGAGCATACATTGCAAAGTCAGAGACGCAGTACATATACTGGTCGTTCTTTTGTCTTGTACATTTTGTGAACAATAACTTGGATACTTTATGGGATAATTGTCTGCTTAGACAGGTGGTGTAAACGCAGACTATTCCAAAAGGTAGCTTTTGTATCAGTGGAAACTATTGATTCATGCTGTTGTTAATTTTAGGCCAGGCATTTATACTGACACTTTCTGTTGATACTTCTCAGGAGTTAACATCCACGGGCGTGGAGAGATAAGTCAATGGATCGTGATCGCATTCTCCATCTGGTGAGACGTGTCGAGTGAAGCTGATGGAAACGGGAGGGTGGAACTAACAATGGCTGAGCCAATTTGGATCACTTCCAAACAGCTCATTTGCGAAACCAGTAGAGAACACTACACGCCTGGGCCTTTAAAGCCATTTTCTTACAGTCGCTGGGTACGATTTACAACTCATCTACAGTAATATTTTTCAAAGCCAGGGACTTGAGTGCATAGTACAGGCTAACCTGCACCATCGGCAACACGTTACCTGGTCACGGCCTCACTGTTGTTTTTGGGATCTTGCTGTGCAACAGTTAACTTGCTTCCGTTTCATGCTTTACAATGGCGACCATGCTTCGCTCGCCTGTAAAGTGCGTTGGGACATCCCATAGCCACGGAGAATGTGACGTGAATGCAGAGTTGTTGCCTTTATAATTTTGCCACTGATTTTGCTTCATGCATGAGCCCCTGTGGTATCCAATCCTTTTGCATGAGAGGTTCTTTCAAGATCAGCCTTTCCGCCTGATGGACACGCATAAAATTCATTTGAAGGTGGCTAAGTTCAAACTGTTGAGTCTGTGGAAAAGGAAAACGACCTCAAGAGGAACATTGCCTCGAATTAAGAAAGAAATGGTCGGCCGCCTTGAATTGGGCAATAATGCAGAGAAATCCGCGGTGGGATTAAATATTCTTTGTTTGTGCTCTATTCACTGCAATGCCGGTGATCACAGTTAACATCCAGTTTCGTCTCAGGTCCCATTTCTAAGCGTGAAATAGGAGTTCCTGGTAATTGGAGATCCAGTTCTTTCTTGTGACTTAATAACAGGCTGCCGAGGGTGTGCATTCACGTTTCAGCTTTTGAAGGTCAAAAATGAGGGAATTTGTAAAATTTGAAGCTGGGACCCATATAAAGGTGTCCTGTCAGTAGACAGGTTGGATCATACATCCTGTTATACCTCAATCAGGCCAACGAAAGCAAGAGGAATTGCTTCCTACTGTACATCAGCATAGGTGAGGGGTCACAATTCGAGATCACCTGTTCCACGCCAGTCCTTTAAATTTTAATCCCATTGGAAAACCAATTCTCTACTTGGACTTGGATTCTCTACTTCGCTTTGCACTGTGGAAATTCCATCCATAGCTTTGGACCTCTCGAGCCTCCCACCGTGTGTTTGGTTTTCACCCCCTCTGAGTCCGACTGATCTCACTTCACAGGGACCCGGGATGGGAGAGCAGCTGGTCCCTTGCCCACGATCACCAACCCGCATTGGCTTCCTTTCCCCAGCACCTCGATTTTAAAATTTTACACCCACAAGGAGCATGGATAGGGAGAATAGCCGAGGGTAGGGGAGTCGAAAACCAGAGGGCGTAAGGTTTAAGGTGACAGGGGAAAGAATTACAAGAGACCTAAGGGGCAATCTTTTCACACAGAGGGTGTTCTGTGTGTGGCATGAGCTGCCAGAGGAAGTGGTGGAGAATAATACGATTACAACATTTAAAAGGCATCTGGATGGGTATATGAATAGGAAGGGTTTAGAGCGATATGGGCCAAATGCTGGCAAATGGGACTAGATTACTTTTGGATATCTGGTCGGCATGGACGAGTTGGACCAAAGGGTCTGTTTCTGTGCTGTACAATACTAAGACTCTGTGTTCCAGTGTCTCAACTTTCCCAATCTTGTGAGCACTTTCAACCCATTCATCCCTCAAAGACATCTCTGTGTTCCTCCAATTTTGGTTTCTGGGGCATCTCTGATTTTCAGATCCTACTGGTTGCCGTACTTTCATTGCCTAGGTCCGAGGCTCTGTTTTTGTGCTCCCAGAATCTTCCTCCTCTTTGACCAAGCATTTTGCTCACTTGTACCTTCTGTGGCTGAACGCGTTTTGACGAATTGCATGGCGTTAATGTCACCGGTCATCCCGAGGCCCGTATTATTGCTCTGGGGACGTGGAATTAAATCCTGCCAACAGCAGCTGGTGAGATTGACATTGAGTTTAAAAAGAAATCTGGAATTGAAGTGCGCTCTCAGAGCATGTCATCAATTGTTGTTTAAAATTCCCATCTGGTTCATTAATACCTTTGCATTTAGGGGAGAAGATCTGACAGTCCGGCCTAGATGGGGCTCCAGAATGTCTGGTTAACCGTTCTCTGCCTGGCAAACCGTACACTTCAGGGATGGGCAATAAATGCCAGCTTTGTCAGTGACACCCACGTCCCATGAAATAGTGGAAAAGAATTAATTGATAAGTGGAAGGTGTTTTGATGACTCTTCAGTTCTCCTCCATCCTTAGAGTTTCACAACCTTGATGCCGCCAAGTGAGTTCTCAATGAAATCTCATTTTCTTTTGCAGGTCATCGTACTGCAGAGAGTGCTATCAGTTTGCTCTTACATCAACAGTGAAATCAAAGATCATGGCTCATGTTCCTCGCTCTGTTCTGTTACCCTAACGCACTTCGTACAGTACCATCCTGCCTGCACTGCACACAAATCTTTTCACTGTACTTAGGCACATGTGACAACAATAAATCAAATCTAATAAAGAATGCTGGAGAAACTCAGCATGCGTACACAGAGAACAATGATCGGGGGTTTCAGGTCCAGCAACTGTATTCTTTGTTTTGACAGCCCTTTTCGTCAGGATTGGTCAACCATCGATGCCAGTTAATTGTTAAACTAGAACGGTAACTCTTGACAAGAGTCATAGAATCACACAGCACCTAAACGACCTTTCGGTCCAACCGGTCTATGCCAATCCCAAACTAAACTGGACCCACCTGCGTGCTCCGGGCCCATACCCTTCCAAACCTTCCCTTTCCATGTACTTCTCCAATTGTCTTTTGGTTGTTGTAACTGTACCTGCATCAGGAAGTTCAAACCACATGTGAACCACCCTCTGTGTGAAAATGTTGCCCCTCATGAACTTTTAAAATCTCTCTTCTCTCACTTTAAAATATGCCCCCAGTCTTGAAATCCCGCACTGTAGGGAAAAGACACTCTCCATTCACCCTGTCTATACGCCTCATGATTTTTTATAAACCTCCACAAGGCCACAACACAACTTCCTACACTCCAGAGGTACAAGCCCCAGTCTCTCCTTGTAACTCAAACCCTCCATTATCGACAACGTCCTGGTAAATCCCTACCTTTGAGCCTGGGCGCTGGCTTCACAGCTTCGCCAAGGTAGCTGTGATCCTAACGTAGCCAAAGAGCTTGATTATTAATCTGTAAATCCTTACAGCGCTCACCACTGGCGTAAGTGGGTGAAGATCCTGGTCAGTCATGTAACAGAGAGTACATTGGAGCCTTTCCCATCGCCCATCCCTGTCTCCACACTCTAACGTTTCATGTAACAAGGTATATTTGCAACACAACTCTGGCTCCTTTTGTGCAGAGGAGTGGCAGTGCTGGCTCCTCAGCGTGGCTCAGACTGGTACCAGCGCCATGTCTGATCACCCACTGGAGAGGATTCAGGGCCTGGTCTGTCTTGATTTGCCTGTGGTGGATGTTGGACAGAGAACTCATGAGGAAGTTAGTCCTCACACTGACATTTGTTTATGAGGCTGCGCTTCATGTTCTGTGGGCACTGTCCATAGCTCAGTGGGTCACAACATTCCAGAACTGGAGACCAGGAAGGGCGCCATCCCATTGCATTCATCACCTTTGTTAACAGCCACTGCCAGAATTTAAGCCAAACTCAGTGTCTGATTATTGTTTACACTGGGAAGAGAGAACGAGAGATTGAAACATCAGTGTGTCAGTCAGTGCCCAACAATTGCTATTTGCACCCACTAGGGTGAGATTGGAGCAACTGTTTGAGGAGTATGGACTTGTATTGATATGGCGCCTGTTGTCACCTCAGGACACTCTGGAACAGTTTACAGGCTATGTCCTTCTATGGTGTTTTTCTAGAGGCAGTCCCTGGGGATTGTGTGTGACTTGCATGCTGTCAGGTTCGATGGGCCATGACAGACATGACAAACCCAATACCTGATCTGCTGCCTCCTTTACATGCCGGCCAGGTTTGGACCCAGAGGGTTGGAGAAATGGGTGGTTTGTGCTTTTCCTCCTACTCCCCAAACTTCACCTCTGCGCGTCCCCGATGAAGTGTCTTGATTTCTCTCCGCTCCTTCCTGAACAAGTCACTGTGGTTCCTCTGAAGCCAGGGACACCCATGATTCAGCAGGAATGGCTGATCTCTTCGGGGACAGTTTGAGAACGCCCCCGGAGCATTTCCCTGTCTGTTTGGGAGTCTCTATCTGGAGTTTTTCATTAATTTCAAAAACACACTTTATTCATAAACAACCTCTTTGGTGAATACACATTGTATGCTCCTGAGATGCTGCTTGGCCTGCTGTGTTCATCCAGCCTCACATTTTATTATCTTGTGACAAATGTAGTTTGGTTCTGTACAGTAGTATATCAAGGAAACAACAAATAATTGAGTTTGACTCTATCTAAACAAACTAAGGACATCTCTTACACATACAAGACTATATTTAAATGCATTTGAGGCACAAAGAGGGTCCAATAACTGAACAAACCCCCATTTAACTCTGGCAGAAAGACCTCAGACGGTGGTCTTCCCCCACTGCGCCTTGGCAGCAGCTGCCCCAGGCTTTAGAGTGTCTTTCAGCACATTGCCCTGAGCCTCCGAATGTGCCAGCCCGCAACTCTCGGTTGAAGTCAACTCCAAGAGTTCAGAGCAGAACAGTTGCTTCAGGGTAAAACTGCGGGTGCTGCAAATCAGGAACAAAAACAGAAGCCGCTGGAAAAGCTCAGCAGGTCTGGCAGCATCTGTGAAGACAAAAAAATCAGAGTTAATGCTTCGGGTCCGGGTTCTGAGGAAGGGTCAACTGAAACGTCAACTGACATTTTGTTTTCCCTCACAGATGCTGCCAGACCTGCTGAGCTTTTCAAGCGCCTTCTGTTTTTGTTGCTTCAGGGATCCAGTGTCAGGCATTTGGCTGGCCTACTGAGTGGAACTGCTGCTGAGCGACCAGCACTTCGATACTGGGTGTGTTAGGCCGGGAGAGGACCCTGCTGCTGCAGTTGGTTCGTCCACCGAGCTGGTTCATTCGTCGTCCTCCACCAGGAAGGCCCTCGATAAACATATAGAATTAGACTCTATACATATACCACTGCAAAGAAAAACTGGAAATGAGGTAATTAACTCAGAGTTTAAATACCAGGCGGAAAAACACGACAGCACTTCATCAGAGGCTGCACAGATGATGTTACCCAGCAGGGTAATGAAACGTCTGTAAACTAACGAACCAGCTCGGCGAGCGAAACCAACCTCAGCATTCATAACTACAAATCTACTTGAGACTATGTGGGCACTGCTGTTGGGCTGCCTCCCTGTTGTTGTGTGTGGAGGACCATCATGCAGGAAGGATGGCAACCCCTTCGTTCTCTGCAAATACCAACTTGTCAGAAAAGCCAATGAATCTCCTTTTAGCTGTTGCCCGAGAGTTAAGTATCGGCACCGGGGAGGTTTCCCGAGCTCTCCTTCGAAGTAACACTTTGGGCCTGTTCCCACTCTCTCTGGAACCGTGTTCCAACAGAGAGCACCTCTAACCGTGCCGCGCTCCCTCAGTACCGCACTGTCGGCCGTCGGTCTAGCAGTAGCTGGAATGGGAATTGAACCTGCGACCCCCCCTAAGCTCAGGTGAGGGCGCCAAACCACACTTCACCCCACAGGAGGCCCACTTGCAGGCTGCTGTGGGGTGAGGTCACCAAAATGGCCACGCCAAATGATGAGTAGAAAGGCAAGATGCTGGGAATCTGAAGCGAGGATGTACGCTGAAGCAGTACACAAAGTGCTCAGCAACAAAGGAAGGAACTTCTAACTTAGCTTCACACTTACAGTGACAGTAGGGGCTTCAGAGTTGCCTGCTTTATCTGCACATGGGTTGTTAACTGACCATGAAAAACATTCGAGATAAGAGCTTGAAATGACCTTTTGACCTGTTGTCCAGTTTTCCCTTCTAAGTTTCCCGGATTCTTTTTCTCCTTACCTTTAACAACAGCCCATCTCTGGTAAATGAAAGTGGCCGTGTTTCGTGTGCCCCTGAAGGCTCAGTACTTGCATTCATATACGCGGCTCGAAGAGGCATTCAGGGACGAACGTCAACTCAGGACTGCTAGTTCCTGCAGTGCGTCTTTATTATGTGACTGGATGGGCTGGTTCTCGGCCGCTGATCTCTGGGGGCGCATGGGGCAGGATGCGCCGTGAGGACACGGTGGGATCTGGAATGCAGCAGGTACCTCCCATGCTCTGGCCGTCTGTCTCACCATTAAGATCGACGCACAAGGCAGCTTGAAGGTCAAGCTGCCGCCGCCGTTTTGAATGACTGGTAGCAGACTCCTCCCAGTCATTGACATCAATGTTGCATTGTTTCGCTGTGTCATCTTTGAAGCATTGGGTGGATGGTAGATTGATTACAATCATTTGACTGCAATTGAAATGCCCAGCTCACCTCCTAGATTCTAAGCTGGGACTACAAGAGTTTGGCAAGGCTGCATGCATTGCTTGCCCCGATGTCCCCTCGAGAAAGCAATGGGAGCCTTCTCCTTGACCCACTGCAGTCAACCTGGTGAAGATTGTCCCGTAGTGTTGTTAAGTAGGAAGCACAAGGATCTTGACACACAGACCCTGAAGGAATAATATTACCCTGAGTCAGGAGGGTGTTTGGGCTCGAAACTTTAGCTTGGGACCAACTCATGCTTTTCCGTCACAAGGCGTCTACAGACTCCACTCCTCCAAGCAGGATTCCTCCAGAAAGCACGTGCCCTCGTGCAATTTCTCATTAATCCTTCTGCCCTTGGTCAGCGCACTGAGGTCAATTCATGTTCCCCTCTGTACAAAATGAAGCGTTAAGCTTCGGACTGTCCTACTCTTGTGTTGCTCAATGTCAGTGAGGAGAAGAGCACACGATGCCAGCCTCTGCCATGCCAAAGAGGGAGCTTGGCAAACATTTTACCACCGAGATTGTGACTTCTTCCAAGTACTTGGTGCCACTTGAGGGAATGGTGCAGTCAATCTTGATTTGATTTGATTTATTTTTGTCACGTGTACCAAGGGACAGTGAAAGTTTCTGTTCTGCGTGCACTGCAGGCAGATCATACCATATAAATTGTATAGGGGTACTAGACCCGAACGAGGAATAGAATCTTATGGCTGCGAAGAAGGTGCACAGAGAGCAAGAACAACATTCAAGTTTGAAATTCGAGAGGTCCATTCAGAAGTCTGTTAGCGGCTCGGAGGAAGCTGTCCTTGAATCTGTTGGTACGTCTGTATAAGTTTTTGTAACTTCTGCCCGAAGGAAGAGGTCGGAAGAGAATAGAACCAGGGTGGGAGGGGTCTTTGATGATGTTGGCTGCCTTCCTGAGGCAGCGAGAAGTATCGATGGAGTCAACGGGTAGAAGGTTGGCTTGTGCGATGGACTGGGCGGCGTTCACAATCCTCTGTAGTTTCTTATGGTCCTGGGCAGAGTAGTTGCCATACCTGATGGTGATGTGTCCAGACAGAATGCTTTCTCTGATGCACCTATAAAAATTCTTAAGTGTCTTACGGGCATGCCGAATTTCCTGAGCCTCCTGAAGAAGTAGAGACATTGTGCTTTTTGGACAGTAGCTTTGACCTGGTGGACCAGGACAGATTGTTGCTGATCATCACTCCTGGGAGCCTGATGCTATCTCCACCACAGCACCATTGATGTGCAGAGGGGCATGCTGTCTACCTCGCTTCCTGCCGTGGCCAGGAACCAGGGCAATCAATTTCGCCAGTCCCTGTACACCTGCATTCCGCATGGAGATGGCCTCAAGGCCCTCCGCTTCTTCCTGTCCCGCAGGCCCGACCAGTCCCCCTCCACCGACACTCACATCCGCCTAGCTGAACTCGTCCTCACACTCAACAACTTCTCTTTTGACTCCTCCCACTTCCTACAGACTAAGGGGGTGGCCATGGGCACCCGCATGGGCCCCAGCTATGCCTGCCTCTTTGTAGGTGACGTGGAACAGTCCCTCTTCCGCACCTACACAGGCCCCAAACCCCACCTCTTCCTCCGGTACATTGATGACTGTATCGGCGCCGCCTCTTGCTCCCCAGAGGAGCTCGAACAGTTCATCCACTTCACCAACACCTTCCACCCCAACCTTCAGTTCACCTGGGCCATCTCCAGCACATCCCTCACCTTCCTGGACCTCTCAGTCTCCATCTCAGGCAACCAGCTTGTAACTGATGTCCATTTCAAGCCCACCGACTCCCACAGCTACCTAGAATACACCTCCTCCCACCCACCCTCCTGCAAAAATTCCATCCCCTATTCCCAATTCCTCCGCCTCCGCCGCATCTGCTCCCACGACAAGACATTCCACTCCCGCACATCCCAGATGTCCAAGTTCTTTAAGGACCGCAACTTTCCCCCCACGGTGATCGAGAACGCCCTTGACCGCGTCTCCCGCATTTCCCGCGACACATCCCTCACACCCCGCCCCCGCCACAACCGCCCCAAGAGGATCCCCCTCGTTCTCACACACCACCCTACCAACCTCCGGATACAACGCATTATCCTCCGACACTTCCGCCATTTACAATCCGACCCCACCACCCAAGACATTTTTCCATCCCCTCCCCTGTCTGCTTTCCGGAGAGACCACTCTCTCCATGACTCCCTTGTTCGCTCCACACTGCCCTCCAACCCCACCACACCCGGCACCTTCCCCTGCAACCGCAGGAAATGCTACACTTGTCCCCACACCTCCTCCCTCACCCCCATCCCAGGCCCCAAGATGACATTCCACATCAAGCAGAGGTTCACCTGCACATCTGCCAATGTGGTATACTGCATCCACTGTACCCGGTGCGGCTTCCTCTACATTGGGGAAACCAAGCGGAGGCTTGGGGACCGCTTTGCAGAACACCTCCGCTCAGTTCGCAAAAAACAACTGCACCTCCCAGTCGCAAACCATTTCCACTCCCCCTCCCATTCTCTTGATGACATGTCCATCATGGGCCTCCTGCACTGCCACAATGATGCCACCCGAAGGTTGCAGGAACAGCAACTCATATTCCGCCTGGGAACCCTGCAGCCATATGGTATCAATGTGGACTTCACCAGTTTCAAAATCTCCCCTTGCCCTACTGCATCCCTCAACCAGCCCAGTTCGTCCCCTCCCCCCACTGCACCACACAACCAGCCCAACTCTTCCCCCCCACCCACTGCATCCCAAAACCAGTCCAACCTGTCTCTGCCTCCCTAACCGGTTCTTCCTCTCACCCATCCCTTCCTCCCACCCCAAGCCGCACCCCCCGCTACCTACTAACCTCATCCCACCTCCTTGACCTGTCCGTCTTCCCTGGACTGACCTATCCCCTCCCTACCTCCCCACCTACACTCTCTCCACCTATCTTCTTTACTCTCCATCTTCGGTCCGCCTCCCCCTCTCTCCCTATTTATTCCAGTTCCCTCCCCCCATCCCCCTCTCTGATGAAGGGTCTAGGCCCGAAACGTCAGCTTTTGTGCTCCTGAGATGCTGCTTGGCCTGCTGTGTTCATCTAGCCTCACATTTTATTATCTTGGAATCTCCAGCATCTGCAGTCCCCATTATCTCCAATCAATTTCCCCAATGTCCTCAATTCGAGCCTGCCTGATGTTGTCCCCTAATGCTTACCCTTTGTAGCTAGGACCACAATGATAGCTGTAGGACACTGAGTTAGCCCTGGTCCTCACCACACATCAGTGCTGCACACTGCTGCCCCCTGACAGTTGAGCAGTGACTATAATGACCGAAACCTCTGGCTTGACTCAAGGATGCCCAAGGAAGGTTTCCTCATGACGGAGCCAAGCGGGTCGAGCGTCAACAAAGTAAACCCCTCCTGATGTATCAGATTATTTCTGACCATTTTGGAAGAAGTCACTACTTTACAATCAATGCTTTAAGTGTGCAGTTTGGGTCAACAATAGGCAGCTTGAGATGAAAGGAACAAATGCGGTTGTTGGAAATCTGAACCCAAGCGCAGGCTAATTCATCATCCTGAGAACGCGTGCCAACCTTTATGGGCTGGAGCAGCACCTTTTGTTTGTATAAACATCAAACTATATTTCTATAAAGAAAAGACCCTTTCTTTATAATGGTGCCTTTCATGTCCTCAAAGTACCTCAAAGTGTGAGACAACCAACAGCTCCCGATATACAATCACCAATTTGTTGGCAGCATGTTCCCACCAACATCAAGAAGATTAACTGACAGGCTGATTCATTTCAGTGGCCGTTAAAAGATGTGGGTCTTCGGGATAACTCCCTGCAGGACGTTCGATACAACTTTGAATGCTCCCTTCAATGTCAGCAGATGTCCCTAATCTCCTCACACAGAGGCGCGAGGGGAAAAAAGCTGCGGAAAAGGGGGTGGCTTTTCAGGACCGGGGGAGAAAGAAACGGAGGGGCGGCTCGGTGGGTTAGCACCGCTGCCTCACAGTGCCACGGGCCCAGGTCGGTTCCAGCCTCAGGTGACTGCCTGTGTGGAGTTTGCACATTTCCCCCGTGTCTGCGTGGGTTTCCTCCGGATGCTCCAGTTTCCTCCCACAGCCCAAAGATGTGCAGGTTAGGTGGACTGGCCATGCTAAATTGCCCACAGTGGCCAGGGGTGCATACATCAGGTGGATTAGCCATGGGAAATGCAGGGTTACAGGGATAGTGGGGGGGATGCTCTTCTGAGGGTCGGCATGGACTCAATGGGCTGATTGGCCCACTTCCGCCCTTGGTGAAGAGATTTCAGGAGAACTTTGCGGAATTTACAAGCTACAACCTGGCAGGCGTGGTTCCCAGAATTGGGAGTGCTTAGAGACCTCAGGGGAGTGTGAAGCATCCTGAAGCAGGATGGGATGGTGAACAAATTTGAAGACAATGATGAGAACTTTAAGTCTCAGACAGTGGGCTCCAGGATCCAATGGGGGTCAACGGACTCAGAAGAGCAACTGGGTGAACTGGGACTTGAAGTTGTGCGTGGACACAGAGTCACTGGTGAGCCCAGGCAGTGGAAAGTGGGAGGCTTGGCTGGGGACAGTAAGATAGAAGCAGCTGTCAAACCAGTGCTTTAGGGGCCTGTGTACCTCGGAAAGGGTCCATGAGAGTTTCATTCATGGCAGGGCTGAGCGCTGCCTCACCGATGCCAGCAAAATGGCACCTTGCAAAAAGTGGTTTGTAGTTGGACATGAGGAGAAAAAAACCCTGGGGGCAGCTTCTGATGAGCTCCTCATTCCGAATGCACTTTCATCTTGTGATCAATACCGTTCTCAGTTCAGTGGCATTCTGTGAATGACACTGACACAGAACAGATGTAACTCAATGGATGTTCCTTCCCCCGTACCTAAAACCCTATCCTGCCTGGTAATTAAGAGGACGAAAGAATTTAAGTTTATGGTTAGTGTCAGCTAGCAGTGAATCTGTTGAAGCAGTTAAGTTCCTTTCTGTTTTAACATCCATGGATTTGCAATTTTTGAGAAAAAAAGAAATCCATCTCTAGCCTACACTGCCACTCCATCTCCGTCTGGTTCAACATCTCAATACTGCAAAGTTTATTGGTCGGGGCTAACCCGCTCCAGAATCAGAAACTGCTCTGCATTTGCACCTGTGGCCCCCTGACTGAGAAAGAAAGAAAACTTGCATTTATATAGCGCCTTCCAAAGCCTCAGGGCGTCTCAAAGCACTTTATGATCTTTGGAACGTGCAAGGCAACAAAAATGCTGTTCCCACTGGGAGATCATGTCATCATTTTACATTTAAACTGCAGGTCAAGAGTTGAATTGAATTAGCTTTACTGTCACATAGAATCTCTACAGTGTGGAAACAGGCCCTTTGGCCCAATAAGTCCACACCGACCCGTGGAACATCCCACCCAGACCCATCCACCTAATCTACACATCCCTGAACACTACGGGCAATTTAGCGTGTCCAATCCACCTAGCCTGCGCATCTTTGGACTATGGGAGGAAACCAGAGCACCCTGAGGAAACCCACGCAGACACGGGGAGAGTGTGCAAACTCCACACAGACAGCCACCTGAGGCTGGAATCGAACCCGGGTCCCTGGTGCTGTGAGGCTGCAGTGCTAACCACTGAGCCACCAGGCCGTCCTCAAACAACTACATTGAAAGTTTGATAAGTCATCACATTGTGTGCCATCTTAAATATAAGATTCTTCAGTACACTTTCTTAGAAACAAGTTTAGAAAAATAAAGAAATAAAAAAGTCCAGCATTACAGATTGTAGGAATAAATCAGAAAATTGAGAAGTGAAATAGTTCGGAACAACAGGCCTTCCAACTTGGTCAATGCTGGCGTTGAGTGTCCAGTCCACACTGGGACTTGACTCCAGATCGTGCCAGGCTTCACCTTGAAAATATTCAGTCCGGAAGACTGTTCTGGAATCACCTCAAGACCATGAGCCATTCTGAAGCCTCACCAGGCCAAAAGACTGCCAGGGACCACCGAAAGACCACTATGGCAGGTTGAGGGACCGCCACCCCGGGCTGAGAGACATATACACCAGGCCGAGGGACCGCCACCCCGGGCCGGGAGATAGTCACACACTTGGCTGAGAGACAGACACACACTGGGCTGAGAGACAGACCCACTGGGCCGAGTACAGTCACACTCTGGGCCGAGAGACAGTAACACCGGGCTGAGAGATAGTCACACTGGGCCGAGAGATGGTCACACCAGGCCAAGAGACAGACACACACCGGGTTGCAAGGAATCACTTTATTTTTATATAACTTTACATAGCATCACCCTTGAACACCTGGAGGAGGTATTCTTCTTCCTCTTGGCGTAGTCCCGTTTTGCTGCAGAGTGTTGTTGCCCTTTTAAATAGTGTTCGTGAAGGGCATGCTGCAGCAACATGGAACTACACCAAGAGTAGTACCTCTTCCAGGCTTTCAGGGATAATGGATATCCAAAGAACTGGGTCAGAAGATGCCGACACGAACAGCATCAGAAAGATTCTACGCATCCCGACTCACTCATCACACTACCCTACATCAGGAACACGTCAGAACTCGCCACAAGACTCCTACGACTGCTGCGCATCAGAGTGGCACACAAGCCCATGTCAACCCTATGACAACTGCTCACCTGAACTAAAGACCCACTCCCCACCACGGACAGGACCAATGTCATCTACAAAATCCCCTGCAGAGGCTGCGAGAAACACTACATTGGACAAACAGGAAGGAAACTAACAACAAGAGTACAACTGGCTACAAAACGACACGATCAATACTCATCTCAATCCACATGGACAAGGAGAACCACGACTTCGACTGGGACAGCACCAAGATCCTGGGACAGGCTAGGCAGAGACAAGCATGAAAATTCCTGGAAGCATGGCACTGCACGAAGCATGCTATTAACAAACACATTGAACTCGACCCCACATACATTCCACTACAAAGGAAAACCGGAGGTGAGGCAATCCATCTCAACAGACCCCAGAATTTAAAAGCCAGGCGGGAAAACACGGCGACGCTTCATCGGAGGCTGCACTGAGGATATTACCAAGTATGTCTTTTCCCTAGTGTGGGTGTTTAAGATTAGGGGGCATATTTTTTAATGCGAGCAGAGAGATATTTAATAAAGGCATGATGGTGGCAAAGTTTTTACACAGAGGGTGGTTTGCGTGTGTAGAGCATCCTTCCAGAAGAACTGTGCTGGCACAGTTACAATGTTTAAAAGGCAGTTAGATAAGTACTTGAATAAGAAGGGTTTGGAGGGATACAGGCCAGAGCAGGCAGGTGGAACTGGTTCATTTGGGACTGTGTTCAGAATGGACTGGTTGGACTGAAGAATCCGTTTCTATGCTGTATGATTCTATGACTTTACCATTGTCGCTCTCTAGTAGAGGGACAAATGCTCACTGCGCTTTATGGATCCTTACCTTGCAATTGGTCCTCCTCTCCCTGGTTAGGGAACAGGATGCCTGATGGCGTTCCAGCTGAGGATCATTGCGCCCATGATCCTGGTTGGGGATGTAAATTGGGTTGTGGGGAGAGGGGTGCGATGAAGGTGGTTATGGTGTTGGGCCTTATGCCACCTGTAGTCCTGAAGCCTCAGTTTGCTTTTAAAGTTGGCACCTGCATCGTGGGCAGTGGAGCTGAATGACAGAGAGCAGCTTTTACAAATTTACCCGTGGAGGTGGGCATTGCTGGCTGGCCAGCATTCCTTGCCCATCCGGAACCAACAAGAGGGAAACACATACTTGACCTCATCCTGACTAATCTGCCAGCTGCAGATGCATCTGTCCATGCCAGTATTGATAAAAGTGATCACTGCACAGTCCTTGTGGAGATGAAGTTTCGCCTTCACATTGAGAGTAACCTCCAATGTGTTGCGTGGCAATGTCACCATGCTAAATGAATCAGACTTCAAAGAGATCTAGCAAATCAATACAGGGAATCCATGAAGTGCTGTGGGCCATCAACAGCAGCAGAATTGCACTCCAGCACAACCTGTAACCTCATGGCCCAGCATATCCCTGACTCAACCCATTACCATCAAGCCAGGGGAACCACCCTGTCTTCGTGGAGAGTGCAGGAGGGCGTACCAGGAGCTGCACCAGGCATAGTTGAAGATGAGGTGTCAACTCTGTTGTGAAGTATAAAACAGGAGCGCCTGCATGCCAATCAGCATGAGCAGCTCCTATGTTCCTAAAATGCCACATTTTTATTCTTAAAGAAACATTCCTTTTCAATACAGAGCTGTTTCCTCTCTTTTCCCAAGTGTGGATCTTTCCTGCATGACCTTGTGAGCGGACAGTAAGTGTTTGCTGTGAGGCTATTCAACTGGGGAATGATTTGCACCAGAGCCTGTTTGTGTTCATACGCTGAAACTTTCCACAAGGGGCCATTCAAAAGAAGAAGTAACGTGCATTTCTACAACGTGTTTCACATGGTATAGCATCTCCAAGAGCTTTACTGCAGTGAGGTATTGTGTAAAGTACGGTCACTGTTTAATGTGGGAACCAAGGCAGCCAATCTGTGCACAGCAAGCTCCCGCAAACAGCAGAGATATAAATGACCAGAAAATCTGAGTTGGTAATGTTGCTGACACAGCACACCAGGGAGAATAACCTTGCTTTTCTTCAAAATAGTGCCACAAAGCACGGACAAGTCAGACAGAAGGTCTTGTTTCTGTGCTGTATGACTCTATAATTTACATGTAACTAAGAGGGCAGATGTGCCTCACTTTGACATTGCATTAAAAAGGCAGCCACTCTGACAGTGCAGCGTCCTGTCAGTGCCACACAAGAATGACAGCCTAGATTTTGTGCTTGCATTCCAGGAACAGGATTTCAGCGCAAGGCTTTCAAACTCAGGCTAAATTGCCATGACCATTGGCCCAATTTCAATCAACTGCTGCAAGATAAATTTGGATTTGAAGGGCAAAGGATAATGATTCTGCACGCTGAGATCATGGAGAAGCAATGGTCTTGAACAATGACGTAGGACACAGAATTGAAAATAATTTCAGCAGATTCCATGCATGAAACTCATGAAAAAAAGAATGTTATTCACAGCAGTTTGCAAGGGGGAGCTGGTCACCAGATAGGAAAAGGAACCTTTAAGTGGGGAGTTGCAAAGGTTGAAAGGTCCATTTGAGAGGTGCACCAACATCTCCTGTGAAGTATTACATGCTGCTTTCAGCCTATTTCAATATCAACTGCTGCATGGGGAATGGGTGGAAGATCATCCCATTTTAGGTCCTCCTTCAATCTGAGTAAATCCACTTCAGAACTCTGAAGGAAAACCCAACTAAGAGTCATATTGGACTCAAAATGGGCACTCTGTTTTCAGCCTCCGCAGGATTTTGTGTTTTACTTACAGATTTTCAGAATTTGCAGTATTTGTTTTCATTTGATTCAGTTGACCGTGGCATTGGTCTGCTGAACCCCAGCTCACTCTACCCCGGGGGACTGACTCCATTTACAGGTCATTCTGCAGCCAATTTGTGGTAATGACCTCATCTTCCTGTACTGTTTCACAGCATTACTCTGTTCTCCATCACAAACTCTTGTTAACAATCTAGTTCTAGAAAGACATTCTACTTCAGTGTGCTGCACTTCGCTCTATTCCAACCCCTGTACTCTGTGCTGCTGCACTATGTGTTGTGCTCTTATTCTATTTTCTTTTCCTTTCTTATTTATATTCAAAAGTGCTTTCACACAACTGAATTGAACTCAATTCTCTGTGGTACTTTTCAGTTATAATCCGCCATTTCTAAAGCAACAGTGTTTTTTCAATTAATCAAATTACATGCAAGGCCTAGCAAGGGCATTGCAGACCATCAAAGGTGAGGGAGAAGTTGGGAAGTTGGGAAGGGGCGAAATCAAAATGAAGTTGGAACAGGACATAAAGTGTTGCATCCCTCACGGTTGCCACCTCCATCCAAAGGCATTGAGAATATCAACAGACACCACTTGCTCCTTCCCCAAGGACACACAGGCCCGAGTGTAGCCGTGGAAGACAGGCCGGCAGGCAGCAGCTATGACCCCTTCCATCACCCACTGCCTGGACCTGTTAATGACCAACTTGGCCAGGGAATAGACCTACAAGGAGGTCCCTGACTTGCCCACATCATTCTGCACCGGATGCCCAAAAATCAGAGAATGTGGGGATAAAATGCAATCAAAAGAAGACCAAGTGATTTTTCAAGTAACGAGAAAGGGGGTACAATTGCCCACAACTAATCTATAATCTCACTCTATTCTTCCACTGCCATCTATTCTCCTCCCTTCCCCCACCTGAACAGGCTCCTGTCCCTTAACGTGATGCATCTTTTCTGCTCTATCTATTCCACGCTACTCCTTGGAAGCTTTCAACTGAATCATAGTCAATTTCACTGCAGTAAGCTCAGTATTTTGCAATCCATCTCATCTCTTAATGTGGTGCAGTAGTAGCAGAATTCTGGTCTTGGAAATAATGAGGTTTTGGATTCAAATCCCACTCTGGAGTCTTCTCTAAATTTTAGGATGAATAAGGCCACATCTGTCCTATCACATAGATGCAAACAACCCCAGGGCACTACTCCAAAGAGGAATATTGGTGATTTTCCCTTGCGTGTGTTTCATCCTGCAAGTCATATTGTGGGAGCTTGCCAATTGGCTGATACACTTCCTGTGTTGCAACTCTTAGCAAACTTCAAATGTGTTTAATTGCTTGTAAAGTACTTGGGGCATCCTGAGGTTTTGAAAGGAATCCCATAGATGCAAATCCCTGTTCAGACTTTACTGTTCCCTGATGAATTTCAGTTTCGGCTTTGTTGAGCTTCTGGGTAGGCATTGTCATTGTGGGACATCCCCAGGAGAGTTTAACCGGAAAGAATAAATACAGGGTCGGCTCATCACACTGAAAGCTCCTCTCAGCAACTTCCATGGCACTGATGGAACATACAGAATCTCTACAGCAGCCATCCCTGTGTCTCCTCACTCATAGACTCTGGTCCAGACTCCCAAAGCAGGGGCAGACTGAAACCAACACTAGATCATAAGGCGAGCAGAGAGGTCATCAGTCTAGTCTGTGGGACAAAGGAGGATCCCAGAGGGGAGAGGACAATGTGCAAACCCACTGCACCACACATTCCTCAACTTAGAATCAGACAGTCACAGCATAGAATAAGGCCATTTGGCCCCATAGGTCTGTGCTGGCCCTCTGAAGGATCAGTTTACCCAGTACCAGCTCCCTGCAGCCACACACATATTTACTTCTCAGATAATGAATGAATTCCCTCTTGAATGCCTGAATTGGTTCTGCCACATTCTCAGACAGTCCTTTCCGAACCATAACAACTTGCTGTGTGACAGTTTCTCCTCGTGTTGCCTGTGATTATTTTACCAGACACCCTCCAATCTGTGCCGTCTGATTCTGCATCCTACTGTCAATTGGGTACCATTTCTCCCTGATAGCTTTGGATATCTGAATCAAACCTCCTCTCAAACTTTCCTCCAAAGAAAACAGTACCAATGTTACCAATCTATCCTCGCAACTTTATTTTGATTCATTAGCCTAGTGGTATTTTCGCTGGACCATTAATCTAGAGACCCTGGTGATGTTCTGGGGATCCAGGTTCTAATCCTACCAGGTGGAATTTGAATTCAATAAATATCTGGAATTAACAATATAATGGTGACGGTGAATCCATTGCTGATTGTCGGAAAAACCCATCTGGTTCACTTTAGGGGAGGAAACTGCCATCCTTACCTGGTCTGGCCTACACGTGACTCCAGACCCACAGCAATGTGGTGGACTCTGAACTGCCGTCTGGGCAATTAGGGATGGGTAATTAATGCTGCCTGGCCAGTGGCTCCCTCGTCCCGTGAATGAATAAAGAAATAGAAATTGTTGGGGTTAGGCATCGCTAGCTAGGCCAAGTATTTATTGCCCATCCCTAGTTGCCCTTGAGAAGGTGGTGGTGAGCTGCCTTCTTGAGCCGGTGCAGTCCACGTGCTGTAGGTAGACCTACTCTACCCTTAGGGAGGGAATTCCAGGATTTTGAGTGAAGGAACAGCTATACCTTTCAAAGTCGGGATGGTGAGTTGTTGGAGGGGAACCTGAAGGTTCCTATGTACCTGCTGTCTTTGTCCTTCTAGATAGAAGTGGTCATGAGTTTGGAAGGTGCTGTCTGAGCATCTTTGATAAATTCCTGCAATGCATCTTGTAGACAGTACACACTGCTGTTATTGAGCATCGATGATGGACAGAGCGGGTATTTGTAGATTGGGCAACAATCAAGCGGGCTGCATTGTCCGGGATGGTGTCGAGCTTCCTGAGTGTTGTTGGAGCTGCACCCATCCAGACAAATGGGGACTATTCTAACACACTCTCGACATGTGCCTGGCAGGTGACTTTGGGGAGCCAGGAGGTGAGTCAGTTGCTGCAGGATTCCTAAAGTTTCTCATGTCTGGGACCATTCTGAAGAGTTTTTTTTCTCTATACTAGCCTCAAGAATTGGGTGTGATACTCCAGCAGATGTCTAACTATTCCTAATATAAATTTAATATAACCTCATAAAAATGAAAATCGGAAACAAAGTTTTGCTTTTAATATATTTTGTTTTTAATATAACCTCCTTGCTCTTGTACCCTATGTCACTGTTAATAAAACCCAAAATACTTTAGTGGCCCCGGTAAACTTGTCCTGCTGTCTCCAATGAGTTATGGACAAGAACCCATAAAACATTCATTTCCTTCTCCAAATTAAAACATGGGATCCCACTGAGCCTCTTTTAGGCTGTGCTGTTTGTCTGGAGACACAATCTAGAAGTTTAACTTTCTTCTTTACATCTGAACTCGAACCATTGCAAGCTTAATCATGCGCACTCAAGATTTTAAAAATGTTGCTGTCTTTATTTATCAGTTGGCCTCAGGCCTCAATGTGTGGTCACCGCTGGGGACTTTATGGTTCGGACAAGTTCAGCTTCTGGGAGTCGGTGTCAGAAGGTGAACTGGCTTGGGCACCAGGGAGTGCAGATTCGGGGCGCATATTCATTATTGCAATGCCAGGGAACAGAGACCCTCCCTCTCTCTCTCACACACACACACACACACCCTCTCACACAGACACACACACACACCCTCTCACACACACACACACTTACACACACTCACACACACACCCTCTCACACACACACACTTACACACACTCTCATACACAGACACACACACACATACACACCCAACACACACTCTCACAGACACACACACACATACACACCCCACATACTATCACACACACACTGCCAGAAACACACACCCACACCCCCCCACAAACACACACACCCACGCACACACCTCCCACACACCCACACACACACCACACCACCCCACACACACACCATCCCACACACAGACACACACACACACCCACACACACCCCCCCCACACACATGCCACACCACCCCACACACACAGACACAAACTCATACACACACACACACACCCACACATACACCCAGACACGCGCAGCCACACGCACACATCGAGAAAATAAAACGACAGCTCCTATTTAGACAAGCTGACCTCTTGCTGTGCAGCAGCTCCAGACTAGAGGACCAACAAGAGGGTCGGGGTGTGAGTCCTGAGCAACATTGGGTCACCTTTCCTCACTCAACGTCGGGTCTGCACCGATTAGATTCGACTTCACAGATCCGCAAACCGAACTGAATTGTCTGCGTTGTGGTGCGCGCCCGGCGTTAGGACCCAGGGGATCCCGCAACCCGGAGGAGATGGGGTTAATACTTTTACAGCCCGCCTCCCTCTTTCTCTGCGAGTCTCTTGTATCTTTTTCCGAGCACTTGTTTCCCCTTGAGTCAGCTGTTCAGTTAGGATCAGGCTCCGCGTCTGGGAGAAAACCCCACACCACCGACCACCCCCACCACCCCTCTCCCTACCACCTCTCTCCCCATCCCCTCTCAGCTCCAGTTCTGCTCTGTGCAAAACCTGCCTGCAAGTAGTACTGCGAAAGAAAGTCATGCCTGAGAGGAGGTGAGTTACAGCACTTTTCCTAGGTTTAATGTTGCTTTGATCAGACCTAGCCACACACACACACACACACGCAAAAAGAAAGCCCTTTCCACTCTCCTGCTCAACCTTCCCTGAAACTGAAAATGTGCCTCTGGTGAATTTCAAAGTCAGTTTCTCTGCGTTCCCTTTTTGCAGGTGTTACTGCTGCCGCCGGTGGTGGTGGTGGAAGTCAGCGATATTTGTTGCCCTGTGTCTCGGTATTCCAGGAGTTATTCCAGATCCAGGTAAAAAAAAAACTCGTGTGTGTTTGTGTGAAAGGGCTTGCAATTGTTTAACCGTCTCGCCTCAAACCAAAGATGTCCTGTGTTCGCGGTAAAGCTTAGCAGCTCATCGCTCACTCCGTGCAGGTTTGGGTGTAGCAGCCGAGTTGGATGGGATTTGCAAACAAAAGTTTAGCAATCTGCAGCCTCTTGCAGAGCTTTGTGTTAGCTGTTGGGGAGGGGGGCAGTTGAGCTTGAGTGAGTCTCAACATGCCCTGGTTATCTTCAGCTGCAAGTCTCTCTCTCGCTCAGAAAACACCCCACACCGAATGGAAAATGTTCATTTCTCTACGCTTTGGGAGGATGGACAGATAACGGGAATGCGCGAGAGAGATCTTTCCCGAAATATCTGGTCGGTTTTATTGAATTTCAGATTTTCCACACGATGCTTCAAGATGGAGAGAATAGGAACAGGCCATTCTGGCCAAAGGATAAATGTTGGTATTTATATCCCACACAAGCTTCTCATCCACCTCTGTAGCTTCCTCTGAAATGTAGCACAACTTCTTTGCTGCTGAATCTTACCACTCTCGATAGAGGTTTCTCCTGAATTCCTTACTGGATGTATCAATGACAGTCCCACACTTTAGATTTAATCAGGGCAAGAGACTCCCAGCAGGGCATGCTTGAGGGACATTCCTGAAGAGGTTAGACGTTCCTGTTGACTTGTGGGAATTCCTGGCTCATGACTAGCCCAAATGGAGAAGGTCCTTTGGAGGTGGCCTCACATTGTATCGGGAGACTCTGGAAACAGGACAGTGAGTGGACTTAGGCTCCAGACAGCTCATCATTTACAAGCAGCACCCAGCAACCCCCCCCCCCCCCCCCCACCACCACCACCACATGTGGCAGATTCTGCAGATCACACATTGAGCTTATCCACCATTTCAGAAGCTTTTGCACTGAAGTGGAAGCATTGATTGAATCCTCAGTTGCCAAGGCTTGCTATAAAGGAGACCACATGTGCTCTCACCACCGCCCCCCACCCCAGCCCAGCAGTTTTGTACTCCCTCCCTCACTTGCGCAGGCACCTTCTCTGTACCTACCCCACTCTTAATATTAAAGGTCCCTAAGGTCCCTTAAAGCTTTGTTCCAAAAAGAAGAAAGAGCCTTTGTGATAATTGTTACCTCTGAGTTCAGGTATTCATGTAAATTTCTCATTTTCACACCCTCTCTGTTTTTTTCACACTATGCAGCTGTGTTTGCTGCACTACCTAGGTGCTAATCAGCACCGTCTCATTTGCCATTGCTTTGGAAATCTCTCTCTTGGCTTCATTTGCTAACACTCAGCAGGGGAAGGTCATTGATTCTATGAGAAACTGTGCAGTAGATCTCTCATCAGCTGAGCGTGCCAGCGCAATGTTGAGTTTTGCATTTGATCACCTGTTAATAGATTGACTCAGGGACAAGATGTGAAAGCTTTCATTCTTGGAGTCAAAGAGCTGTACAGCACAGAATCACAGAAACAGATCCTTCGGTCCACTATGTCCGTGCCGACCAGAAATCCTAAATTAATCTAGTCTTATTTGCCAGCATTTGGCCCATATCCCTTTCAACCCTTCCTATTTGTATATCCATCCAGATGCCTTTTAAATGTTGTAATTGTACCATCCACCACTTCCTCTGGCAGCTCATTCAATACACACACCACCCTGTGTATGAAAAAGTTGCCTGTCCCATTTTGTTGCTGATGTGTGTTCTTTAGTGAGGCTGCAGCATGGATGAAAAGCAACTCACGATTAAAGGAGCAGCTCCCAAGCGGGTTCTGTCCATTCTACTTACGGGGATGATGTTTCTCTGATTGGTCAACCCCAAAATAGAATCTACCCATTTTAGACTTTGGAGGGGGAATTAGCCTGCCAACCTCTTATGTTTTGAACCCTGGTCATCTGGTCACTTCTGTTGTGGGTTATGTGCTCTTGCAGTGTAGCAGTTGTCTGGCATTTCTGCTTATGTAACAATGAGACTTAGTTGGAAAGTAGAGATAACTAGGTGTGGAG
Source organism: Stegostoma tigrinum (assembly GCF_030684315.1). Lineage (NCBI taxonomy): Eukaryota > Metazoa > Chordata > Chondrichthyes > Orectolobiformes > Stegostomatidae > Stegostoma > Stegostoma tigrinum. The sequence continues at coordinate 18,756,580 of NC_081360.1, read as the reverse complement.
CTGGAGGAACACAGCAGGCCAAGCAGCATCAGAGGAGCAGAAAAGCTGATGTTTTGGGTTGAGACCCTTCTTCAGTTCCTACTATCTTAGTTGGAAAGTACTTCATTTGATTGAAAAGGGCTTTGGGATTTTCTGAAGTGATGTAAACTGTTCTAGAAATTTAGACTATTTCTTCCTTTTTAGGGAAGCAGATTCCATGATGATGCTCTAAGATCTGATGGTTGACTCTTTCTCTGTCTGTCTGTGTCTCTCTCTGTCCAGTTGCCATGCCTAAAGAGGTTCTTGGTAACATGGACTTCCACGTGTTGGTTCATGATTAGATTTGGCAATATCTGTGCAGTATTTGCTGTTGTCTTCAGGTCTTGGCTGATCAGGAGACTCCCTCACTCTTGCTGCTTGCTGTAGATGTGGTGCAAGGATTTGCAAATTGATAGTCAACTTGCTTGGCCATGGAATGAATGCCCCTTTTTTGACCACTGGGTCTTGCAGTACCCAATGGATAGGAACTTCTGGATGAGAGGTGGAGACACAGTCCAGTTCACCGCAATACCTCCCTGGTGTGACTAACAGTAGACCTGCACTCACTACTTAGGGTTGATCTGGAATACACAATTTTGGCCACTCTCCTTTCATGAGATGTGAATGTGGCTGACCGGGACAGTATTTGTTGCTCGTTCCGAATGGCCCTTCCCAAGGTGTTGATGAGCTGCCACCTTAAACTGCTGCCATCCATCTGATGCAGGCATACCTGCACGGCTGATGGGTAGGGAGTCCTAGCCCTTAGATCTAGCGACCAGTGAAGGAACTCCAATGTATTTCCAAGTCAGGAAGAAGAGTGGCGTTGAGGGGTACTTTGCAAGTGGCAGTGTGTCTGATGCCCCCTCTGACTTTCTGGGCAGTGGTGGTCATGGATTTAGAAGGTGATGAGTAAGCTTCTGCTGCAGTGCCTTCTAAAGACGGTGCCACACTGCTGCCATCTACATCACCGGTGGAAGGGGTAAATAGTGAAGGTGGTAGACGGAGTGTGAATTGAATGGGCTTCTTTGTGTCAAACCTTTCGATTGTCATTGGAGCCGCAGCCGTCCAGGTAATTTGTGCCTTGCAGAATGCAGACCGGCTTTTGGGAGTCAGAAGGTGTACTGTTGTGGGCGCGGGAGCAGCAGGAGAAGGCTCTGTACGTCACATTCCAAAGTTTGCCTATAGTAGAAGTGTGCTTGTCAGAAACTCACGGTGGGTGTGACCTCTGGATGCTCCTGGGTGTAAGAATGTATTAGAGTATGCGCGATTGACGGCTGGCTCTGTTTGCTGGCTGAGATATCTAAAACCAACGGCCTTGAGCTGCTCTCTCTGGCTAATGCAGCAACTCGGATCTGAGCATGTCATTCCGGGCGTGTCCACTTCTAGTACGGGTCTCCATGGTCCTGGTGATGACGGGGTTAGGAGCGAGCCGCTCCTTGTATGGTTACCTGCTGGATTAGCTGGCTTGTTCAAAAATAATGGGACACACGCACTGCCATACTCTTCCCACAGAGCAGCCCGCTCAGCAACAACTTGCATTTACGTTGCACCATCACTGTCATAAAACGACCCGAAGGGGACTTTGCAGGATCTTCATCAGGTTATTTAATGCTGGTCCAAATAAGGAGTTAGGAAGACAACAGATCTGAAGCTTAGACAAAGGGTTAAGGGTTAAGTGCCTTGAGGAGAAGGGTGAAAGGTGCAGAAGTTTCAGGAGCGAATTCCAGAGTTCGGGCCCTTGGCAGCTGGAGACAGACTGCCAACGATGGAGCAATGGAGATTGCGAGCGTGCAAGAAGGCAGGACTTGAGGAATGTAGATGGTGTGCAAGAGTTGACAAGACCACGCAGGTCTTCCTGAAGCAGGGGAAATGGTGAGGAGGAGCCATTGTAGTCAGTGAGCATGGTGAGGTCTTTGAGAGTTGTTTACAGGAGATTGGAGTCATTGGCCTTCCCTCGCAGACAAGGGTAACTTTCTTCCACTCTCAAGGTAAGTTTGCAGATGGCTGCACAGTTGCCTATGTCTACTGCAAACCCTGTTACACTTGGGGCAGAAGGTGGTCGCAGGAAGGGATGGGTGGGGCATCGGTGCGGCAGCGTCCTCCTTTCACGGTTTTTGCCTGGCTTCCGCTTACTGCCGACGGCCAGTCTCGAGGTGATCAATGCCTTCCCAGATGCTCCCCTTCCACCTTGGATGGTCTTGTGCCAGTGATTCCCAGGTGCCTGTGGGAATGCTGCACTTCGCCAGGGAGGCCTTGAGGGTATCACTGAAGTGCTCTCTCTGTCCACCTGGGTCTTGCCTGCCTGCTCAAAGCTGAGAGTAGAATTCCTGCTTGGGGAGTCTCGTGTTGGTCATGCAGATGACGTGCCCAGGCCATTGTAGTCGATCTATGGTGGTCAGTGCCTCAATGCTAGGGATGTTGGCCTGGTCAAGGGTGCTGGTGTTATTCCCAGCGGATTTGCAGGATCTTGCGCAGGCAGCGTTGGTGGTACAGCTCCAGTGCCTTGATGTATCTGCTGTAGATTGGAGTGCGGTGTGCTTGACACACAGGGCTTGGTTAAAGTTATAATACGACGTAACAGAGCTTAGAATAAACTTGTTACTGAGGCTATAGATTCAGTGTACAAACCAGTACAGACTCATGTTCAACAGGCAGCCGTACATAAATACCTTGCCAAAAGATCCACTTGGATTATATTGGAATGTGGCCTTTTCCCCACTATGAATTCAGTTTGTCTGTGTATATCCTCATGGAGATTGTGAATCTTGGCTTATAGGTTAATGGTTGCTGGAGACGATAAAGGGGCACTGAATTGAAAATACTGGCTTTTAACATTGCAACATTAATGGGACTACAGGCAGAAACGTTGGCTCATTGGTAATGTTGCTGGACCAGTAATCCAGAGGCTCAGATTAATTTTCTGGGGATATAAGATTCAAACCCCAGCACAGCAGAAAATAAATCTGGAGATTAATATCAAGCTCGCCTTAGTAATGGTTCGCTAATGACTTTGACGAAAGAAATTTGCCCTGCAGAAATCTACCAGGCCCACAAAAATGTGGCTGACTTTTAACTGCTTTCTGAAGTGTCCTAGCAGGTCACACAGCTTTAAGGCAGTCAGGATCAGCAACAAATACTGGCCTTGCCATTGACACCCACATCCCATGAATGAAGCAAAACAAAAACTGTTAGTCATTCTTTGAAGCAGAAAAGTTAATGGCATAAGCAGCAATTCCTTTTTTTATTCTTTAATGGGAATCTGTAGTTCTGTTCTATCTTGTTGGTCATGTTTCACAATATAAAATGTGTGGAATCATTTTGGGAACTGCTGATTTTTAACAAATGGAATAGAGTGGCTCATACTTCAGTTCCTGTGGTGTTTGGCTGCTTCTCAAGTATTTCGCAGAGAGAGTGAATTGTGGCATTTGTTATATTTTGCTAGGACAGTTGTTACATTTCACTAGCCTCCAAATGCTTATGGAAACAAACATCTTTTTTACGGTTTTGATTCTACTTGCGAGTAACAAGATTATTAGAAGTGAAGTACATCTTACTATATTCCAGAAAGCCAGGTGCTAAAGGATAGAACTGGAGCTAATCTTCTCACAATATATATTTGCAGAAACATATTTCAAGCCTGTGCCCCTCACCCGTACAATGCAGCTTTTGGTTTGTTCCATTTTGTAGAGGCATAAATAAACCCCTAACAACAGCGTAAATTGCTGCTGACCTTCCTTGCCTAAGTTTTGGATATATTCGGAAGGAGTTGCATTTCATTAAAAAAGTTTGCTTTTCATGACCTTTTGGAGTGTCCCACAACATTTTACAGCAGATGAAATACTTTTGATGAAGTCTGTAACTTGGGAAACGTTTAAATAATTTGTGCAAAGCTAACTCTCGCAAACAGCAAAGTGAAAACGATCAGATCATTTTAGCGATGTTAGTTGAGGGATAGAGATTGATCGGAGAGAGGCTCCTTGTTCTTTTTTGAAATAGTGCCCCAGAATCTTTTATACTTTTATCCCAGAGGCAGATGGGGACCTTAGCTTAACGTCTCCCCTGAAAAAAATAATCTGTGCTCTGAATGTAGTTGGAATTTCAGCTTGGATTTTGTGTTTAAAGCCCTTCAAAGACTTGAACCATAAATCTTCTGCTTAACGGGGTACTGAGCCACCTTCATGTGTAAGCTTGTTTGGAAACTGAGGTTCACCCAGTTGTTAGTCTGGGATGCACTGAGGTTAAAAAGTGTAGCATTGACAAAGCTTCTCTTCTGTAGCCCCATCCCTGTGGGTCTAATGACTTTGCTTCTACCTGTACCAAAGGACGTGTTGTTTGAGATTGTCAGCTCTGTGACTGGACATTTCCTGGGAGATATTGTGGAACTGAGTTGCAGGGTGGGGGGTTGGGGTTGGAGTCTGACACAAGTACACTCTAAAGGGAATTACAGACTTGGTTCTACATTGACTGGTCTGTAACCCTTTAGGCAGCAGAAAAGCTCACCAACCCCAGTCCCCTAACCCGGAGGCCAGGTTAAGTAAACTTTTAAATCTCCAGTTCTTCACAAAAGGTGGAGGAAATGTTTACACAGCAAATTCAGTCTAAAGACAGTTCGTTTGAAGATTAAGAAAGGTGTCAAAAATACGTGCTTGGAATAGAAGCCCTACAGTGTGGAAGCAGGCCAGTCAGCCCATCGAGTGTCCGAACAGCACCCTGCCCAGATCATATCCCTGCATTTCCCGTGGCCGGTCCACCTCACCTGCGTATCTTCAGATTGTGGGGAGGAAGCACAAGCCGACACAGGGAGATGCAAATGCATTCGCCCGAGGCTGGGATTGAACCTGGGTCCGTGGCATGGGGAGGCAACAGTGCTAGCCACTGACCCACCTGCCCTTATACCAGCAAATCGCATTCCATTCCACCTGCTGGAGATTGGGTCTGGAGTCACTTTGGGATGAGAGAGGATGACAGCTGGTTCATGTTTCAGCGGTGATGAAATAGAACCATTCCTAATTCTGCAATAGTTCAAGGACTTGCTGCTACAGCCCTGCTCTCTGGTGTGGGTTATGTCTGGCATCACTCCTGGAGTTACCCAGAGAATGGGACACTGAGGCCAGGCTTACACTGTCAGCAGACTGCTAGGCTAACCTCCACCACCCTACCAGCCCCCACCAACAGTTGCTCACAACCTTTACTTCGCTCATATCCCAAAATATGAACGGATAAACCACCCATCCCATTGAAAAAGGCCTGAACCTCATCCATTCAGAGTCCTAGATAACCAAGTGTGAAGCTGGATGAACACAGCAGGCCACGCAGCATCTCAGGAGCACAAAAGCTGACGTTTCGGGCCTATGTCAGCTTTTGTGCTCCTGAGATGCTGCTTGGCCTGCTGTGTTCATCCAGCTCCACACTTTGTTATCTTAGATTCTCCAGCATCTGCAGTTCCCATTATCTTCTCTTTCTCTCCATTCAGAGTCCTCCTGGCTTTAGTTTTGAGTGAAGAGAGATTTGAATTTTAATTGCGTGATGCAGCTCATGATGACCGCTGTTTCTAAAAATCTCCCAGAATGCTTGCTCTGGTCCCTGGGAGATGGATGGATGCTGATCCCTGTTGCAGGAGGGTTGGCAACCCCCATTTCTTTTCAAAATGTCCAGTCCTCCTACCTCTGGAAGCTCAAGATCAAGCCTGGAGATCGCTGACTGACATTGGCTCTCGGCCCGACCCACTGTTTGATTTTAAGATCCTCAAATCCGGTTATGGCCTCAGCAGTCCCAGAACCATTCCCGACTTTGTGCAGTCCTCCAATTCTGGCCTCCCTGCACGTTGCTGGTTTGAATTGTTCCTGCTGTAGCTGGCTGTGTCCCTAAGCTGTCGTACACACTCCCTCAGCCTCTCCACCTCTCTCTCTCTTCCCTTTCTCCTCGAAATTTATCTCATTAGTCAAGCTCATTGCTTGCACCTCCTTACACTATATAAAAGGAGGAGATGGTGTGGTGGCATTATTGCTGGATTGTTGATCCAGGGACCCAGGTATTGCTCTGGGGACTTGGGTTTGAATCCCATCACTGCAGATGGTGGCATTTGAATCCAATAAAATTCTGGAATTAAAAGTCCAATGATGACCATGAAACTATTGTCAGGAAAAACCCACCTGGTTCACTAATGTCCATCTGGGAAGGAAACTGCCATCCTTACCTGGTCTGGCCTACATGTGACTCCAGGCCCACAGCAATGTGGTTGACTCTTAACTGCCCACTGGGCAATTAGGGATGGGGCAATAAATGCTGGCCTAGCCAGTGACGTCCTCAACCAGTGAATGAATAAAACAAAATCTTTTGGGGCACATGGGGGACATTTTGCTACGTGAAAGGTGCTACAGAGATGCAAGTTGTTGCATTGACTGAGAGTAGCAGTTGTACACATTAAACAAATGCAATGCTGAGAGCAGTGACCATTTCCCTTGTGCCTTTCTGCGTTAGCTCTTGCTGCGCTGGGTGTTGTACTGTTAGCTGAGGAGCCATGATTAATCTGTGAAAGGAGAATTCAATGTTACTTCATGAAAGGATTGCTATGTGGAAGGCAGACTTAGCTGACCTCTCCTTATCAGCACAGTCAGGATCACACTTACTGATGGAGTAAATCCCTTTGAGTGAGGCCAGAGATATGTCCTAACTTGCACTAAGAAGGATTACGGCAGCCTTTCCTAAACCTTATAATTCAAAGTTCTCCGCATCTTCAGGAGCCTCAAAAAGATTAATTGTGGCTAAAAGCGGCCGTGTGGGGACATTCATCGAGTCCCCTTGCATTTTTTTAAAAAAATCACTTTTCAAGTGGTTGTACTCCGTTTGACCTGGTTTCGGTAAATGTGTACTTTTTTTTAACGGCCTCCATCTTCACAAACCGATTTATTCCTGTTAACAATAGCCCTTTGTGGCAACGACTGAGGTCATTTGCAGCATCGACATGCACGCTTGGAATGAGCGGAATCGCTCCCCATTGACTGAAACTCCTCCTGGGTGAGTTTTCAAAGTCAGAGTGACCTTCCCTCAGCTCAGAATACTTTCCAATCGGCAGACCCAGCAGTGAGTGCAGTAATCTTGCCATGGAGTACACATGACCATTCACAATCAATTGTTTCTGTTGGATCGGGTCGCCTTGCAGAGCTTCACATTGTTAAAGGGGAGTTGGGATAATGTGGTGTGGGCCCCAAATATCCATTGAGACTTTACTATGTAGGCACCTGAGGAGTGTCACTGAACAAAGAGACCCAGGTTCATAGTTCCTTGAAAGTACAGTCATAGGTAGGCAAGGTGATACAATTGTCTTTATTGGTCAATGCATTGAGTGTAGGAGTTGGAAGATCATGTTGAGGCTGTACATGACATTGGTTAGGCCACTTTTGGTTCAATTTTGGTCTCCCTGCTATAGGAAAGATGTTGTGAAACTTGAAAGGCTTCAGAACAGATTGACAAGAATGTTGCCAGGGTTGGAGGGGTTGGGCTTATAGGGAGAGACTGAATAGGCTGGGGCTATTTTCCCCGGAGCGTTGGAGGCTGAGGGGTGACCTTGTAGGGGTTTGCAAAATCATGAGGGGCATGCATAAGGTGAATAGCCAAGGTCTTTTCCCCAGGGGAGGCGAGTCCCAAACTGGAGAGCATAGGTTTAAGGTGAGCAGGGAAAGATTTAAAAGGGACCTGAGGGACAAACTTTTCACGCAGAGGGTGGTGGGTGGATGGGATGAGCTGCCAGAGGAAGTGGTGGAGGCTGGTACAATTACAACATTTAAAAGGCATCTGATGGGTCTGTGAGTAGGAAGGGTTTAGAGGGAAATGGACCAAATACTGGCAAGTGGGGCTGGATTGGTTTAGGATATCTGGTTGGCATTGATGAATTGGACTGAAGTATCTGTTTCCATGCTGTATGACTCTTTGACTGCTGGGTGCCCTGCTGGGACCCACTGGAGTCAGGGAGTAAGAGTTTTGAGAACATGCATCTACATGTTTGCATTTTGCATTTCCTTAGCACAAAAGAAGTGTCTCAAGGTGCCTGAGGGGTTATCAGACAGAGAACCCTGACGTCAGGCCACCTGGGGAGATGTTAGAAGGGGTGACCGAAAGCGCGCTGGAAGAGGTGGGTTTTAAGGAAGATTGTCGAGGAATGTAGGGAGGTAGATGGGAATTGGGATGGAATTCCAGAGCCTACAGCCCAAATGGCTGAAGGATAGTTGTGAATAGCAGAACAAAGGAAGCTGCCAGAGAGTCAGAATTGCAGGTTGCAGAGCTCTTTGGGCCATGTGTTCTTCTCGAGGCAGTGGGTGAGGCCATGGCGAGATTTGAAAACCAGGGAGAGGATTTACATTTGACGGCAACTTTGGGATGGGGAGCCAGTGTAGGTTGATGGGACTGGTGGGAGTGGGGTGTTGCGGTACGCTGTCTTGGAGTGTGAACTCCATCCATCTTGTAAGAAACTGTTACCCTGGCATTTGTTAGCAAGAAATCGCTGAATTCCCTGTGACACAAGGCCTAGCTGGGCCACCAGAACCCCTTTCAGATATGTGGTTGATGTACAGTGCCTTCCCTGCCTCAAAGATTGAGTCAAGCTGCAGGACTTGGAGGGCTTTGGAAAGTGCCAAGTGCCTTTCTGTCGCTGCCAAGCAGCTCTCTCATCAACCTGTAAATCCTACAATCGGGCTGTACCAGTGTCTCCTGTGGAGTGGAATCGCACCCCCTACAGGCTCTGGTGACAGGCTGGGTGACCTGTTCTAGGATAACGTTACCATGGCAACAGACAAAAGCACAGGCTTTTTGTCTGTCTCATGTGCCCCTAAGCCCGGGAAAATCTCCAACAAGTCTAAGTAAGCATTCCTTTTGAATCATTCACCCCCTCCTCCCTCCTGTTCATTCCTAAAAAAAGACGCGCGAGTCGACTGTGTAGATCTTCCTCATTTATCAGCAAACCAGCCAGAGGTTCAGCTTTGACCGCCCAGCCTCCCTGTTCCCAGCTTTGCATCCCTCGCCGGAGATGGGGGGAGAAAACGAGCTGAAATATTTCCGCCTCTATCGGCAGATATGTCAGGTTCGGGGCTGACAGGGGAGTCTGAGGCAGTTAACAGCCTCCTTTCCATCAGTGAGGCTTTTCAATGCTGCCGACGAAAATTCCTAACTTTTTTTTACCCCAGGACCCATCCGCTTGTTGCAGCTGGGTGGTCAGATAAGGACATTGACAGCTTAAATCTGTCAGGGGCCTCTGTCTCTCTTTTATTTTTTGAAAAGCTTTGTTATGTGTGCGTATCGCACATATTCCACCTCCACACAGCTGTCAGCTCGGAGCTACCTTGGGAGACGCGCTGCCTCTCAGAGCACCGACCGCCTTTCTCACCTCCATCCCACACTTGCTGACATTTAGGGGATGGGCACATAGTGTTAGCTGGAGGTCTCCAGTCTGAGTCCCAGCTCCTGAATCTTGACCGCACTCCCCAGGCCTGTCTTTACCTCCCCAGCCAGCTTCGCAATGGCAGCCCCCAGTTCCAGGACTTCGTAGCACCACGGGGCCTGGCTGCCTGGAGAGATGGGGTCTCGGTTGGGCAGTTCACCCATGCGGTGGACTGTGTGTGGCATTTCGTCAGCCAAGCCTGATGCTTGCTCAAGTCTCTCTTTTTATCTCTCTGCCTCCTCTCCTCTCTCTTTCTCTCTCCCCTTCTCTCTATCTCTATCTTCCCCTCCTCTCTCTCTTTCTCTATCTCTCCCCCCCTTCGGTTGGGCCGAAGGGCCTGCTTCCACACTGTAGAGAATCTAATCAATCTAATCTAATTTCTCTTTGTCTATCTCTCTCCCACTTTCTCCCCCCTCTTTTTCTCTCTCTCTGTCCCCCCTCTTCCCTCTCTTTCTCTATCTCTCCCTCTCCCCCCTCTCCTCCCTCTCTATCTCTCTCTCCCCACCACCTATCTCGAGTCGTGACTTCTGTTCCATGCCCTTCTGATATCTTGGAGGTGATATCATGTAGCTGCAGCCAACTTCAAACGGAGCGAACTGCCGGGGGTTGGGGACGGGAACGGGGAAAGAAGGGATTTTTACGATGCCGGAGTTTTGTCGACGTGAAGGCGGCTGAGAGAAGTTAGTTTGTCCGGCTCTGGACAGCTGGTGGGTCACCAAAGGGAATTAAGCGTGGCTGCTTCTGACCTCGGAGCCTGCTACCGCAGATGACTGGTGGTAACAAGGTGTAGAGCTGGATGAACACAGCAGGCCAAGCAGCATCAGGGGAGCAGAAAGGCTGACATTTCAGGCCTAGACCCTTCTTCCATTTCTGAAGAAGGCCCAAAACGTCAGCCTTCCCGCTCCTCTGATGCTGCTTGGCCTGCTGTGTTCATCCAGCTCTACACCTTGTTACCTCGGATTCTCCAGCATCTGCAGTTCCTGCTATCTCTGACTGTTTGTTGATGTTTGTATTAATCCCCACTGTGCAAACTGAGCTGCGCCGAGTCCCCCAGTCCCCCCTTTTGGGTTCCTTCTCGATCTGTTTGAAGCTCTCCAGCAGCATCATTGCAGCACTGAACTAAACCTTGGCAAGAATCAACCTGCATTTTTATTTGGAGAGGGGGGAACACAAAAGTGTAGTCAGGATGGGAACGAAACAGAGAGGTGCCACCCAACCTGACCTACTCTTGTGTGTTAGCAGACGGCGCCTTTTATTTCCAGTCCCCCAACCAACAACGAGAGCTTGCATTTATGTGGTGCCTTTACCAACCACCCACCGCATCAGGACACCTCGCGGGAGTGTTACCCGTGGTCCTGCTCCTCTCTGATGCTGCTTGGCCTGCTGTGTTCATCCAGCTCCACACCTTGTTATCTCGGTGAATTTAATATGACAGGCGCTGGGAAGGAAATGTTGCAGCAGTTAGCCAAAGAGGCAAGGCACACGGACTGAGGCAGGGAGGGAATTCCAGAGCTTTGGAACGAGACCAGCGCCAAGTGGAAGCTGGGACGGAGCTGGCTGACAGGCTGGTGCCTGTTCAACGTGACTCTGGGAGGACCTTCACAGGCCTTTTTCGCTTCTCGATGCCTCTCAGTCTGCAGCTGAGGGAGCCTCATGTCAGTGCAAGCCCATTGATTGAAGCAGGCCCGACCAGCGCAGTTTCCTGTCACGGGAACTTGTAACCATATCCTCTGCAGGCTAGTCTTAGCTTGACTGCGGTCGGGAAGGAAATTTTCCTCTTGGTGATTCGGGGAGCTGACCGACCACTGCTGGCTCGCACTGTGCCCAGCCAGAACGCTGCTGGAGGGATCCGGGGCAGAGACACTGCTTGAAGAGAGCTCTCAGCGTGGACTATTTCCCCAAAGGTTCCCCTGATCTCTGCTGTCCCTGACTGCAATCTGAGCGTTCCTGCTCGGTGATATACGGGCAAACATTGGTACCTGAGGGTTCATTCCTCCCTCTCCGAAGTGAGCTGGCCTTTCTGCTGGCAATCGCGCAGGATCGGCGTGTGTCTGCTGGCGATCCCAGGGTAGGGTGGAGAGCGCACATATTGTGTGGGAGCGGGCGGAAGCTGCCCCTCCTTATTGCAGGGCAACAACGCAGCCCTGAACGATCACTCCGGAGAGCTGCCCTCCCAGAGGTTGGTCTTCGCTGCCCCGCTGTTTGCCTGTGACAGGGACAGACCTCCTGTCATTGTGAAGGATTTTGAAGAAGCTGTTCGCGCAGCGCAGGTTTTAAATGGACCTTGTATTTCAGGGCAGTCAACCTGTCATTGTTACTGCATTCTCCGTGGAAGTGAGGGACTGCTGTCGCTGTGTGGGTTCTCCTGTGTGCAATGTGACTGAAATGCACGTGACAACCCAGCTCCAGCATCTGCAGTTCCTATTACCTCTGATGCAAAGATAGTTTGTCATCGCTGTCGTCCTTTACGCCACAAACCAGTGGAGGGGAAATTTAACCCTCTTCGTTTAACTTGCCGGCACAGTTTGCACTCTGTCAGAGCGAGTCCCCATTACTGGAGCAGAAACTTTGGAAAACCTTCCCTTCCCTGCTCTTGTCTCCAGACAGCAACCGAACCAAGTCAGTGCAAAGGGTCAGCAGAAATTAGCACCAATAACGACGCAGGCAACGTGATAGCTCAGACAGTGCTTCAATCCTAATGTGATCGTGCCCACTGCTTCATACACTCAATGTGTGCTACACCCTAGCATCACAGAAAGACACAAGACAGTTAGTGTGATCACCCTGTGGGCTCCAGCCTTCCAACAGCAACATTCTGCTGCTTTTGCCTGGCCCAGGAGGAAGATCTCTGGGCTGACTGTGTCCCTCTGCACAGGCTTGGTGGCTCCCCAAGTGGTTAGCAGAGCTGGGCCAAAGTATCAACAAGAGTGGGTGAGCTGGCCGCCAGCGGGGAGCCATGGAGGTTGGTACAGGGAGGGTTACTGCAACCACTCGCTCCAAGTCACCCATGGCTTTGAGTGGCGGCAAAAATCAGGTGAACACCAAAAGTTGTGGCAAGGAGGGAGTCAATGATCAGCCAAATTAGGACAGACAGTTAGAATCTGTTTCCTTTGGTGGTGGGGAGGGGAAGGTCAGATGAATTGAAGCCCCCAGGTGGCCTGGCTACATGAGGAAGCCCACCCTGTCACTTAGGGAAGCCTGGCACCCTCAACCATCCCAATCCTACCCAGCTTGAGAAAGCCGTTGAGCCCAATGGTTAGTTTGAAGTCTGAACTTAATACCTCTTTATAGGGAGGGGAGGGTAGAGTAAGGTTCACAATAACCAGCGCAGTTAAATGGAGTTAAAACACAGACCGTCTGTGGTCCGAATGGTGAAACAGGCTTGAGGGACCAAATGGACTTCTCCTCTTTCTCATTCAGGCAACTCTGGAATTTGGATCACATTGAGTCCCCATGTGTATGTTGCTTGGAACAAACCCCTTCTGTTCGCATTACAGTGCCCAACCTGGTTGGCCCTACCTGTTCCTGAAGGACCCTTCTTCCTGTCACCTCTCAGCAACCCCTCATCAGAGAGCATCCTTCCCAGACTGGATAACTGACAATCTGTCAGTAATCCGGCTTGCTGAAAAGGGAGACGTGTTGTTGAAGCTCTCATGGGGACAGATGTGAGAATTTCAAATGTTAAATGGCCAGGACAATTTCTACAAGCATTATGGCTAAAAGGTGCTGAGTAATCAGGCAAAGCCTTGTGCCTTTTGTTTAAAAATTACCTTGCAGCCTGGTGAACTTACCATAGGTACACTCTCTCAGTGGCAATACACTGGCCAGTCTTGGTTAACTTGCCAACCATGCTATTATTTGTCCAGATAAACAAGACTTAAAACTTTGATAACAAGCCTCTCAATTCATCACCTTGAGTTGCCCTGAAATGCTTCCCAGCCAATCTTTGGAGCGTGGTTAACATTGGAAGCCAATTTGCACACAGCAATCTCCCACAAACCGATAATAACCAAATGCTTGGGGCTTGGATCGCCAGCATTGGAAACACATTCAGAAAAGATTCATCAGACTCATTCTGGAATTGAAGGTTTTTTTTCAGTAAGGTTGGGTAGGTTAGGCTGATTTTATTTCATTGGGGTTTATAAGAATGAGAGGTGACCTTAGTGAGACGTGTGAGGCTCTGAGGGGGCTTGATGGTGCGGATGCTTTGAGGACATTTCCCTTCGTGGGCACATCTGGAACAAGGGGGCAGAATTTTCAAAATTTTGAGAGGGGTGTGGTTTCCAAAAGAGAAATGAAGAATTTCTCCTCTGCTAGTGTGTGGAATTCTCTTCTCCTAAAGTCATTCAAGGCTAAGTCAAACAGATTTTTGGAGTCCAGGATTAAGAGGGGCACAGAAGGAAGTCAATATAAGGGTACAATTAGAGGAGCCATGAGCCCACTGAATGGCAAGCAGGCTTAAGGGGCTGAATGGCCTACTCCTGCTGCTTCTTATTTTCTAATATGAATATTGGTTAGGATCATTCAAAAGTACTCAATTGGTTACAAAACTCCTCTGCTGTCCTTACATAGGGTCATATCTTTACCATCTGCTGAAAGAGGACCTGGGTTTAACATCTCATCTGAAAGACAACAGTGTGCCTCTTCCCTCCCCACCTCCCACCTCGGTACTCCGCTAGCGTTTCAGCATTGATTGTGCGTTCAAACCCTCTAACTCTCACACACAAACAAGCAGCAATATTTTTTCTCAGCGGCGATTAAAATCTGTCTTTTCGAAGTGTTAGACGAGAATCACATCCAGTCTTTTTTTTTGCAAAACCTCATTCTTCCTGTGTGAAGTTGGGGAGCTAACAAAGGTTTACTAAACCATGAAAGCATTCTTCTTTGACAAACAAAAAACCCAAGTCAGCGCTTTTATGTGGCCTTGTGGCCGAAACCAACTTGTTGCCTCCTAAAGGAATTAATGCAGATGCTTCACATTCTTATGAGCCAAAGGGTGAAAGAGAAACAGAATCCCCGGGAGACGCAGCAATTTGGAGGTTACATTTAAGTTGTCAGTCTTTGCTGATGACTCTTTCTAGTGGGATCAGAAAGGTCTCCCGACCACAATGATCCTGTTCGTCTGCCTGCGTATATTCTCTGGGGAGTTTAGCATAGCCAAACCACCCTAACCTTTCGACTGTGGGAGGATATTCAGAGCACCCGGAGCGAACCCACGTAGACACTGGGAGAATGTGCAAACTCCACACAGTGACAGTATGGACCGAGCCAGGCTAAACCCATGTCATTTCAGGACAATGGAATTCTACGTCCTGCCCAGCTCAGGCCAATTTTCTCCAATATTGCAGTTGCACAAGGAAACAGAAATCATCGGTAAAACACATGCACTCTCTCCCTCTGATAATAAAATGTGAGGCTGGATGAACACAGCAGGCCAAGCAGCATCTCAGGAGCACAAAAGCTGACGTTTCGGGCCTAGACCCTTCATCATTGTGCTCCTGAGATGCTGCTTGGCCTGCTGTGTTCATCCAGCCTCACATTTTATTATCTTGGAATCTCCAGCATCTGCAGTTCCCATTATCTCTGACACTCTCTCCCTCTGTCTCTCTGAATGCCCTGCTTGGCTGCAAATGGGATGTGAGTCCTGTGCACACTGTAAGACTGTAAAGGGGTGGCACAGAGCCTCACGGTGCCAGGGACCTGGGTTCAATTCCACTCTCAGGTGACTGTCTGTGTGGAGTTTGCACGTTCTCCCCGTGCCTGCATGGGTTTCCTCCGGGTGCTCTGGTTGCCTCCCACAGTCCAAAGGTGTGCAGGCTAGGTGGACTGGCTGTGCTAAATTGCCCGTAGTGTTCAGGGACGTGTGGGCTAGGTTTATCAGTCATGGGAGATGCAGGGTTACATGGATAGGTGTGGGTCTGGGTGGGAAGATCTTCAGAGGGTCAGTGTGGTCTTGATGGGCCGAGTGGCCTGCTTCCACATTATAGGGGTTTGGTGAAATAGGGACAGGAGTAGTCTGCTTGGCCATTCAATGCAATTATGGCTGATCTTACACTCTTCACATCCACTTTCCTACATTTTCGCAACCATGGATTCCTGGACTGATCAAGAATCTATCTCGGACTTAAATGCACACAAGGACTCTATCCCACAGATCTCTGCAGCATGGAGTTCGAAAGACTCTTAACCCTCTGAGGAATGAAATTCCTCCTCATCTCTGTCTTAAACTGTTGTCCCTTAATTCTGAAACTTTGCCCTCTGGTCCTAGACTCTTCCATGAGTGGAAATATCCTCTCAGCATTTACCTCGTCTATCCCCATACTAATCCAATATGTTTCAATGAAATCCCCTCTCCTTCTTCTAAACCCCTGTGAGTAGATTCCCAGCCTGTTTAGCCTTTGTTCCTGAGACAATCCCTACAAAGCGGGGATCATCCGAGTGAAGCCAGCATTTTTGTTGTATTGTGAGATTCACAGCAACAGGTTTCAGTGACCAGAAGTACATACTGGAAACAGTAAGAGAGGACGGTTTTATCTGGAGCCCTACAGAGCCGGGCTCCTGTTCCAGGTGATCTGACGTTGCTGTGACGTGACTGCTTTTGCACGCTCCCAGCAGCTCTCCTTAATGTAAAGGTGTAACTCCCTTTTACTCCACATCTCCTTCTCTTCCACCCAAGTCGTTTACACCACCATAGCCTAGGCACTGACATTTCACTCTGTTATTCTACGTCCCCCCCATCCACGTGGCTCTGTTCTCTTGAAGTATTCATCACTATCGGTGTCGTCCAAAAGGATGTGGAAGCGTGGGGCCATTTATTATAACCGTTCTGTTGGAGGGGAACACACCGATGGAGTGGACTGGCATGGTAGGTTCTGATGAGGCTGTGACACTCAGCAAGAACCTGGCTGTAACTGCAGTGAAGACCAATTGATGAAGAACTGACTTAAAGTAGAGCACTTCGGGGACTTTAATGATCACAACCTCATGAAAAGGAGGGCAAGCAAATGAAATCTTTGCTCCCCTTCCCTTCTGCTTTATTCTCTGATCTAAGGATCTCAGTGAAATGAAGAATAGAGATTGCTGTGAAGATATTCCAGAGGTGAGGACATGAAGACTTCTGTCCTACGTTGGGGGTAGGAATTTTTCTCGTGGTACCTTTTCCACACTTGCTGTTGACTTGCAGGTAATGACATCGCAGGGACTCCCTGAGAAATTAGGACTGCACCATCATCAACAACAGGATAAACTGCTGGAGCAGGGTCTATAAGACATTACAGTGGGACAGTATACTGCCTGTAGATTTACTTGAAGGATTACTGTGGAAACTTTGCTTCCCAGCTGGGGTCTGGCCTTCTCTTCTCAGACAATTTTCTTCACCGAACCTCAGCCGCATCTCTTTGGCATGTTCTATGAAATTCAGACAGCTTTACATTACCGTTACCTTCTTCGAGAGAAGATTGATTCTCTCCAAAAGAGGCTGCTCACGTCCAAAGGGAGGGAGACTTCAGTCCACAAACAACCTTAGCAGGGAATTCCTTCTTTGTAACTAGATGCTGAAAGACCAAGCCAAGGTCCGGAAAGCCCACTGGAAATGGCCAGAGCCTTCTTTGCCAGTTTTCTTCCTAACCATTTGTAACTCTATCTTCAGGGAAATAAAAGTCTGCCCCACCATCTCATAAATATTAGGACTGAAGTGTACATAATAAACAGTGATTCTTGGCACCCTGAGTCGACATTGATGTCTTTGGCGTCTTCGAACTGAAGAATAATTAAACCTAACCAGGATGTCGCGCTTGATAAAGAATCACAATGATTAGGAGCGACATTAAGATCTGTGCAATCTCTTTTCCATTATCATGCACGAGAAACGAGACACGAGGAAGAGTTAGACAGACGGATGGGAGAAGTTTGGGGCTGCTCTGGAGGAGCAGAGGTTGAGAGGTGATTTGAGCGACAGCACTTTTCAAAATCATGGAAGGTCTGGGCAGAGCGGAGAAGGGGAAAGCCACTCTCCCCCTGCCGAGAAGGGGAGGCTTTGAAGTAAGGTGATGGCCTAGTGGAAGTAATGGAAACATGAGGGGAATCATTTCACATGTGGTGAGAGTTTGATTTCGGATGCACTATCCAAGAAATTGGTGGAGGCCGATTTCAATTACAACGAGCCTATTGTATGATAACGTTCCTGAAGGTTAGAACTGGGAATCCCTAGGGGTCAATACTATCAAAAATGCCCTGCTCTTCCAACCCTCACCATCCCTCCCCCAACCAGAAGTAAAAACCTGAATAGTTGGGCCTGAGAGCCATTAGTTATACAGCAAATCTGAAGAAGACTAGATATTTTCCGGGGAATTTAATGGGCCCCCTCAAAACCATGGTGGGGCCGAGAGCTATGGGTTTTAGTGGCAGAATGGCTGGTAACCTCAGGACACCAGTTATAAGATAACAGGAAAAAATTGTTCCAAGGGGGGATAAAATTTGTAGAAGTGGTGGATGGAATGCAGTACCAAAAAGGCTGGAGGGGAAGCAGATTCATTGGGAACTTGAGAAACATTGGGAAAATACAGGCGGTGTGAGACTGATTGAAAGAGCTACCCTCATCTAAGCTAGCACAGGCATGTGGGCTGAGTAGCCTCCTCCTTTGCTGTCATTTTGGTCCGAACCTCTAAGATTTCTTTATCTCCTGCGTGTTCATCTGATCTTCCCATCGACCTGTTTTTCAAACTTGAGCAAGAGCACCCCTCTGCTACATCGCAGTGAGGTGCATGTACCCACATTATCAACACAGGGTGGGAACACCCAGCTTAACATTTGCCCCAGTAAGAGCAGACTAACCTGCACTCCGTAGATCCAAGGTTCAGGAAAAGATAAACAGTCCTGTGTCGAAGGGTTGTGAAATAGATGGCAGCTGAGAAACAATCATCATGGCCTGTCGATGGGTCTCCTTTGTATCTGAAGCCATGGATAATTCTCTATCCGAGAACCTGAACCTGAAGCCAAGGGTATTTGGGGAGAGAAGAGCAGGGCAGTGGTCTCTACTGTGGATCCATCTACCTTTAGAGGATTGAGGGACAATTCATTGAGTGTTGAATCCCTACAATGTGACAGCCATTCAATGCAATTAAATTCATACCCATCTCAGCGGGAAGGCAAAGTCTTCCATTCATATTGACTGGAAAGACCGGGACTTTTTTCATTGCAGCATTGGAAGTTGAGGGGTGACCTTACTGAGGTTCACAAATCCATGTGGGGCATTGATATGGTGAATGACAAGGGTCTTTTCTCTGGGGAGGGGGAATTTGAAGCGAGGGTGCATATGTTTAAGGTGAGAGGAGAAAGATTTGTGAAGGACATGAGGAGCAACTTTATTCTTTACAGAGTGCGGTTGGTGTGTGGAATGAACTGCCAGAAGAAGTTGTGGGTACGGATTTAGTTACAACCTTTAAAGAACATTTGGATAAGTTCATGAATGGGAAAGGTTTGGAGGGAAATGGGCCGAACGCAGGCAGGTGGGTACGGATTTAATTTGGGAACATGGTCGGTGTGGACTGTTTGGACTAAAGGGTCTGTTTCCGCCTTGGAAACGACCCAATGCTATATCCCAACATGTGCGGCACTTAATTAAGTACTTTTCTGAAGCGTGGCCACCCTTTAATGTAGAAGACGAGTGTTCAATTTGCATGCAGGAAGCTCTCATAATCCTCTTTGTGATAATGACCAGGTAATCTGTTTCTCCTGATAAATAATAGTCAGGGCCCTAGTGATAGTAAGTCGTAATATGATGGTTTAATATGTCATCTGAAAGTCAGCACCTCCGGCAGTGCAGTACTCCTTCAGTAGTGATCTGGACTGCTGAGCTGAGTCAGTAATTCTTCTACCTGAGCCCGTGGATCTCAGCAGGTGGACAGAATGGTTTGTAGGGGGTCCGTGTAGGAACAGGTACAGGAGAGGACTCACCTTGAAGGTGGGTGGCTGGAGAAAGATGGTGTGAGTTGGGAGTGAGGGGACAGCTAACATATATACAGCACAGAGATAACGGTCTGTCCCATCTCAACAGAGTGCACATCGAGACTGTGTACCCATAAACCACCTCCTGTTTTCTTTAGAGCTTCACTGAAGCACGCTGTTTATGTGCAGCACTTCTATATTACGAATGTAATAATTTGTAATGAATTATACGACATAATAATTTCAATGACGGTCTCTGATTAAAAATGTATTTGAAAAGGGGATCCTTCAACCAAAGTGTTTTGTGATGTCTGGCCTTAATCATGTGTGGACATTTTGAGAGTGAGGCCCGATCCCACAACAAAGGTCGTCCTTTTGTACACACACAAGAGTCAAAGTTGCCCTCAGCTAAAAGCAAATTAAGTGTTTTTGTTGTCGTTATTGAAGTAAAATGATGTTTTGGGTTAACATCAAACTGATCGTATGAGTCAGTGCGATTGTGTACGAGCAAAACTGAACACATTAATTGTTTTTATGTATAATTTTGGTGCCGTGCCAAGACCAGAGGAAATTAAGGTCTAAACTGCAATTGGGTGCAAGCTTTATATCATTTATCAAAAGTACTTTTTTTTCAAGTTCACTTCAAAGCTAATGTCAAAGGCAATCCGTTACCACTTTGAACTCTATTGCTGCATTACAACAAGTGACGACAGTTCAAAAGTATTTCATTGGCTGAAAGGTGGTGAAAAGTGATATATAATTGCAATTCTTCCCTTATTTTCCATGTTTAAAATTTTTCTCCTCCCGTGTCTGCCGTGGTTGGGTTGTGGCTCATCTTTGAGCCAAACAGTTGTAGTTTTGAGTCCCACTCCAGCCCGCATTTAATGCCGACATTCCCAGTGCACTGCCGAAGGAGTGCTAACTTTCTGAGGAAGCACCAAGCCCGAATTCTGACTGCTGTGAGGTGGAGCGTAAATGTCTCTAGGTGTGGCAGGTCAGTTCTGTGCATGCCAGTGCTCAGATCGACTGTCATCTTGGCTTCACTCTTGCAAATTGGCAGCTTCAGAATGCAGGCATCCAGAGAGTGGAGAGAAAGGCGAGAGAAGAGTAAAATAACTTGCATGTACAGAGCACCTTTCACAGTCATAGGATGTCCCAAAGCACTTTGTAGCCAGTTGAAGTGATGCCACTGTTGTAATGTAGAGAACAGGTCAGTCCATTTGCACACAGGAAAGAACTGCGCACGGTTCTTGCTCGGGGCAATGCCAGGACTCCAGGCTCAGGGCCTGTGCCTGCCAACAGTCCCCACTCTGGGTACTGCCGCCACAAAGAGTCCAGGATCCAGGCCTACCTCCGCTAAGAGGCCCTGCCCCGGGCACTGTCACCGGCAGGAGTCCACATCCCGGGCACTGCTGCAGGCAAGAGTCCAGGCTCCAGGCCTACCGCTGCCAGGAATCCCCGCTCCCTCAAACAGCAATGTGATAACGAACAAATAATTTGTTGCGAGGAAGATGGAGACGCAAAGTGCAGGAGTAGGCTGTTCAGTCCCTCAAGCTCTCCTGCCATTCAGGATCATGGCTGATCATCTACATCAGTACCATCTTTGCTGTGCTGTCCCTGTATCTCTTGATGTCATGAAAAAATCAATCAATCTCTGTCGTGAACGTACTCAATGATTGAGTTTCCACTGTCCTCTGTGGTGGAGAATTCCAAAGATTCAACACCCTATGAATGAAGAAATTCCTCTTCTTTTCAGTCTGAAAGGTGTATTTTGTTCTGTCCCTCTGGCCCTAGGTACCCCAGGTATTCGGGTAAGGGGTCCAAGAGTACATTCCAAGTATGAACGTGTTGCGTTGGTCGAGCGCTGAACATCAACCAGAACATGCCTGCTCATTAAATACTGCCTTAGTACGTTCCAGACAGGAGAGCAATTTTAACATTTCATCTGAAAGGTTGCATGTCTGACAACACAGCACTCTCTCAGTGCTGCAGTGCCGTGCTAGCCCTAATTGGTATTGTCACAGGAGGAATGCAGGCAGAGGTTTCGCAGATGCCTTCCTATGAGGAAAGACAGAGGAGAGTGGGCCTGCCTTTTCTAAAGCTTGGAAGAGGGAAAGGCAAGCTCATTGAAGCTGAGAAAATACGGAAAGGGTGCTACAGGGCAGACAGAGGAGGAATATTCCCTCTGGCCAGGGTAGCTAGAACTGGGGCTGTGGGATCCTCTGAAGAGGACATTTGGGACTGAGATGGGGAGGAGCCTCATCATTGGAGGGCCACGGAATCTCTGTCGAAACTTCGAGACGGATATGGAAGGCCTCTTGGGGAATATGGGAGCACACTTGCTGCTCAGTATCTAGGACATGATTGGAACTTAGAACCTCCAGGCCCAGCAGCGAGGGAGAGTATCTCCGCCACTGCTACCTGTAAACTGTGAGCAAAGGTTGACACAACCCTCCCTAAAGATAAACTTGGGAGCGATTGACTCATATTCGGAGGAAATTGCCGTGACTGGCAAAGAATTTTGTAGCTGCAAGCTATATGTACGTGTGAAGACAAGCCAGGGTGTTTAGTGTCAGATAGCAGCTCTCTTTGTGCTGCTTCTAAAAGCTGCCTGCCGTATTGAGAGAGATTCTGACTGAACAGGTTCATTTTAGCCTGTGGCTGGCCTGTCACTTCAACACCCCATGCTGTGCCCATCCCTGACACCACCATCTTCTTGACAGATTTTGCCAGCTTTCTGTTTGTTTAATTTTTTTTTAATTGTCGTCAATCTAATTTGTTTGCCTGCGAAGGTTTCTGCCAATGCAGTCAGCATTTACTTCACTAGAACACGGTTTTTAAACTGTGTGAGGAGCTGGCATCGGATTGCTGTCTGTGGCTGGCATACCCATCTCTGAGGCAGAACATCTTAGGTTCAAGACCGCACCCGCCGCCGCGCCCTAGCCCCTGACACTCAAAAATCTAGTCTGATACTCCAGTGCACTGCTGAGTCAGTTTGACATTGTTGGAGGCGCAGTATTTTGGAAAAGGCACGAAATCAAGGTTCCAAAGGTGGATGTCAAATAACGCATCAGCCTGTTTTGTAAAAGGACCTGGCTGTTATCCCCAGAGTCATACACCCTTCAAGCAACGTCACTTCTTTTTCAAAACGAGCAGGTCGTCTGTCGCTGTCTGTGGGAGCTTGCCGTATGCAAGTTGCCTGCAGTGCTTCCGATCTTCCAATGGTGACTTTGCTGCAGAAAACCTACTTTATTGAATGGGCAGCACTTCAGCTGAGGTTGGGAATGGGGACGAGATAAATACAGGATGGTAGTAGAGAGTGTGAGTCTCACTGAAAAGGGAGATATGTTGGCGAAGCTTTTCATCGTGCACTCATCAGGACACACACAAGAATGTCAAGTTCCAAACAATCAACCATTTATACAACATGTTAGGTGCTGAGTGATTGATAAGTTGTCTGTAGCTGAGGCGCTGCAATCGAGGAAGCAGTGGGGAGTTACAGGCTGTCAGTTGAGTTTCTAATGTAGCTGATGTACAATTGCCAGGAAGGGACATGCATACATCCACAGGGGACCCGTGCTCTGCAAACAAAAGGAATATGTTCGACCTTGTGGTTTTTCTCAATTACCTAGGATCTAGGAGAGCCGATAGTCCCTGTTCTTTTGCCCGTGGCAACTTGTAACCCAATCAGTGTCAACCTTCCACAGCAGACAGCTGTGAGCATGTGAACTTTGGCATTCTCGTGTGTTTTTCCTGACAATTTCAAGGCGAAAAGCCACAGCAATATATGCAAAATAAATAAACGTCTCATCTTTCGGCTCAGGCGGACACAAGCCTGTGCAAAAAGGTGGGCGACTGAGGAAAGAAATTTGCAGGAGCTTGTAAACCATTCAATCTGGAAGTAAATTGCTAACAGCACAGTACACTGGAATCAGGAATTTCCCAAATTGCAAATCAGAATGACCAATTTGCAAATGTTTTGTAGTGCAGCAGCAAGCCTTAATTTGAGCGAGTTTGTTCCACATGATAGCAACTGATTAACATATATATTGCACAAAAGACTATTTACATCTCATGCATAGTGGTGTCTGGGAGAAATTGTACAGATCAAGATTGTAATTGAATTTTGTCTGTGCAGTGTTAAGTGATAAACTAGCTCACTGAATTATCCTTGTCAGTCAGTACTCATGGGGAGTCTGGAATTTTGGAATTCAGCTATTTCCTTATCTTGACCCCAATCTCAACATGGTCCATTTCAGTCAGATGTTGTCCTGTGCAGGAATGTCTCAGCCGCACGATTTTCTAGCTTTGTTTTTCCACTCGCCCAGAATCTTCATTTTAATGTCCAATAGCATTCAATGGGTAGTGTTTTCACCTCTGTGGCCGAAGGTTACGGATTCAAACGAGAGGGGATGGGTTTAAGATGGGAGGCGAAAGATTTAAAAGGGGGACTGAACTTTTTCACGCGGAGAACAGTGTGCGTATGGTTAATGAGCTGCCAGAGGAGGTGGTGGAGGCTGGTACAGTTACAGCATTTCAAAGGCATCTGAATGGGTACATGGATAGGAAGGGTTCAAAGCGGTATGGGCCAAATGCTGGCAAACGGGACTGGGTCAGCCTGGGATGCCTGGTTGGTGTGGATGAGTTGGGACCAAAGGGTCTGCTTTCATGCTGTATGATTCTACAACTCAAAATGCCACGTTCACGATTTGAGTGCTAAATGTAGGAGCCATACTTGGGGGAGTACATCACTCACGGGAGAGCTGTCTTTCGAGTAGGATAAGGGTCCCTTTCGCCTCCTCAGGTGGCTTGCACTCATTGAAGAGAAACTGAGGTCCTGGTCAATGGTTACCACTGAGCCAGCAACTTAAAATAGGATTATCTGATCATTATTGTCTTGTTTTTCTTAAAAAGCGTAGAGAAACCACAGTATGAAAGGTTAAGGGTTCACATCTCTGGTGGCCCGCCCTCCAGCCCATGCTCCCTGGTCTAGCAGCTTCTGCTTTTCTCTGGCCAGCTGACCCTCTGGCACTCACCTCCCTCCTCAGATCAAACCGTTCTTCAACTTTACCTACCAGGAGGAACATTTCCCCGCTCGCCTTTGTGTATAGGTTTCCCCAGGCGATTTGAGGAATTTCATAAGACGTAGGAGCAGAAATTAGGCCACTCGGCCCATCGAGTCTGCTCCGCCATTCAATCATGGCTGATAAGTTCCTCAACCCCATTCTCCTGCTTTCTCTCCGTAACTCTTGATCCCCTTGATAATCAAGAACCTGCCTGTCTCAGTCTCAAATGTACTACTTTGCAAATTGCTTCCCAGTCGCGCGCGGCCAAGGCGTTTGTGGTCCCTGCGCAGACAGCACTTAAAGATTTGCACACTGGGCAGGTCGAATGCAACCGCCCACGTGTCTGTATCAGGAGCGAGGTTTCACAGGCGAGAACACCTCACATTTTCATGCGAGTGCAGTGCGTGTCCAAATATTTAAATTGTGCTTCCCTGGACAGTGCTAATGGGGTCAGGAAACATGCAGTTTTGAGCTACATCGGCCATTATGAACTGGGCATGGTTTCCATGATTAAAATATTCTTGCTGAAAGGGTGCCAAAGGTGCGCTCATCAGGACCAATACAAGAGTGTCAAATTTCAAATGTTTCTCGCATTTGTCCTGACGACCACAAAGCAAGCCCCACTCCCGCAGCAAGTCTGTCTCCTCAGGAAGATGCGAATAAGTTATGCTGAAGTGGTTTTCAGTGGCTCGGCATCTTGCGTGCAAATAAGCGCCACCCCTGAACTCCCAGTTTCATGCGATTCAGTGATGGCGCTGTGAAAGTGTTTTATTTCAGGAGTTCCAACAATATTCTAGAGAAAGGCAGTCTGCAGAGAGAAAGGGAGGCAGAGTTATTGCTTCGAGTCCGATGTGACCGCCCTTTCAGGATTCAGACCAGTTCTGATGAAGACTCATACCAGGCTCGTAACGTTCAGTCTGTTTTTTTCCCATAAATGCTGCCAGACTGGCTCTGATTCTCCAGAACCTCTCGATCCCTGTCTCCAATTTCCCCGCGCTGCTCAGCTTTTACTTGAAATTCCAAAGCTGGCCTTAAGTGAGGAGCAGTTTACTGGGGGAGCTGGGCAGGGTCCTTCAGGCTGGGTGTGTGCTGGAACACATCACCTTGGCAAGCCTTGGGTTCGAGGAGGAAGTCGGAAGTGGTGATGAAGCCAGAACTCAGTGAGATCAGATATCTGGCAGCGTTAGGGGATTGAGGGAGATTGCAGAGTCAGAGATCACATGGATTAGAATTTTGAAATCAAGGCTTTGCCAGACCCAAGGACTAGCGCAGGTCAGTAGGACTTGGTGCAGGTTAAGTTATGGGCTGCAGGGTTTTTGGATGAGTTCTCAGTGTGCCCTATAATTTCATCCAAGTCCCCATGCCTCTCCTCAAAACAACCCTGCCAGTATTCAGTAAGTTGGCTCTGCTACATACATCCATTGAATCTGGTGATTGAGTCTTAAGCCGTTTGCATTCAGAGCTTCATCTCCCAGACACCCCTGAGGTATCAAGTGTAAATGAGGAAAGAACAGTTGTCTGTGAGTTATAGTGCAACAAATTGCTGCATGGGTATGAGCAGAACCAAACTAGACACACAGACATAAGATCAAAGCTCTCCTCCGCACAGCAATGACAGAAAAGGCCATTTTTCACACAGTTTACAGGCAGTCAGTCTCCTTTCCCTAAGTCACGTAGCCTCCCAACATTTCAATTCAGGATGAAATCATCCTTTAACCCCTTCGCTGTGCAAGCCTGCGTTCACAGACAGCAATTTGAGCTCAGAACCTAACTTCTCCTTTCAGATACACAGTGCCGAATGCATTCACAAACGCTCCTCATCATTAGGAGGGGATTGTAGCCCTCAGTTGCTCTGGCACTTCTTTTGCACGAAAGGGTCATACAGTAAGTGCTAGGACATGATGTGGCAGGAAATGAGGCCATGTGTTCTCGTTTTGGGAGCCATGCTTATGGTCTCTGAGCAGTAAGACATTTGCCCATGCAGCCAAAGGAAAATTGTAGACACTAGGTGCCCTTTGAAATGATCTCAGAATCTCTCTTTTTGCCTTGCATCCAAATGTTGACAGGCAGCGATCTGAATGCTGGCCAACAGCAGCTGCTACTTTCCATGGCTGTTGTTCCTGTTGTACTTCCCCAGTCCCTTCATTTCACTAGTGGCTGTGGTTTTACAGTTCCCTCCTCCTTAAAGCTACCTCTTAGATCCAACTTTCTGGCCATCTGCCCCTATATCTTCTGCTTTGTCTTGGTGCTGATTTCTGGCTGATAATTCTCCACTGAATTCGGATGCTTCACGACATTAAAGTCGCCGTGTTAATGCAAGTTGTTGTTGAAGCGAGGAGTTTCATTTTTAAAGGCTGCCAACTGTGACTTTTTACCTTGCCACCTAGACACAGTGACGGATTATTTCTCGCAGTTGGTATGTCGGTATATCTTTAAGACATTTTCATATCATCACTGAATCACAGCATGTCACCTTAGACTATAAAGGTCTCATGCTCCATCTTACTACTTGAAGCATGATGCTTTGGGGGAACCATGCTGCTCTATTGTGACATTCCAGTTAAATTTTTACCCAGACACTCATGTCTGAGAAATGTAATATTTGAACATAATAGGGCGTTGAAGTAAATATCTGTTGGATCCTTCAATACCACTACACCAAGTTTCTTATTGCTGCGAGAGATGACCTAAGCTTTTGGTGAAACACCTTTTTGGAAGCAAATTATTAACAAGTGGTACTTTTGATCAGATTCCGAATTGCCAGGCTCTTCAAACTCCCTTTTTCGTTTTAACTGCACTCGGTGCTCTTGCTTTGTGATCTGTTTCCAAATGCAGAGGTAACTGAGGGGGGAGCTTCTGTATCCACTATCCTCGGAGTTTGCAATTTTCTGCAGAAATAGAAACGGTAAAAGAGTTGGGACCGCCCTTGGAGATCATGGATTGGCCGACTGTGAACTGAGATATTTTCATCAAGTTGACAGGAAACCTCTGACCTGACGGAGACTTATTGGACTTGGAAAGTTAATTTTCTGTTTCACTCTCCACAGGGAATGTCAGAACTGCCGAGTTTCTGCAGCACTTTACTTTTTCAATTTAGGACACTAATTCTTTACGCGTTTGGTTGAGAATGATTGAAGAATTTTAAAGTAATGCGTTTGCGGGATGGCATTTAATACCCTCGCTCCTAATTCAGAAGATAATGATGAGCCGCTTTCTTGTATATAACTGATTAGCAGGATATCTGGTGGTTAAGCTCGTTTAAGAATGTGTGGGTGTGATTGGTGACTGAGGCAGTCAATCTGTCATTGTCCGACTGCGGATCAGTCAGTCAGTCCCTCGCTCGCGGCGTATTTACTTTGAATGCTTTTCTTTAGCTCAAAATCTTGAGGAGTCAAGGAAGGGAGGATAGAGAGAAGGGTTGAGAACCAGGGGGCACAGAATTCCAGCCAAACTAACAAAAGAACCAAAGGCAACATGAGTCAACGAATGTCTTGTTTTAAAACAAGCTGTGCTTTTCCAGATCTGGAATGTTCCGCCCGAGGCCGCGAGAGTTGGATTCAATGATAATCAGTGAAATATCTGAAGGGCAAAAATAATGTGGTCTACAGGGAAGGAAGGGGCTTGCTTGGGCATGGGACCTGTCAACTGGGCTTGCACACACTCAGTGGGTTGAATGGCCTCCTGTGGTGTGACCATTGCACAATCCCTGTGATATGAAGTAGCTCAGGATCAACGGTTAACTCCAGAGAATCAGTGCCAGTCAGCAATTTGAAAATTAGCTGCAGAGGAAGAAACCTCAATAAATTCCTCTGGTTCTGTATTCCATTCTTCGGGACCACTTGAACCTCCCTCATTCCCTTTGTCGGAGTCTCTCTTCAGCTGCCTAGGCTCTACGCTCTGGAATTCTCTTCCTAAACCCCTCCACTTCATCTCCCCTTTCCTGCTTTAAGTCACCGTGGGCCACCTGTACTGATATCACCACATGAGCCATGTTCTGGAGTGCAGTGCCTGAAAGCGATTCGGAAGTAACATTCCGAACGGAATTGGCTCCCTCTGCTCCAAGAAATTTGGGGAGAAAGCAGGCTATTGAATCCTTGATCGGAGAGCCAGGACATTTGGCACAAATAGAGGTGTCCGCGACTGGAAAACTTTATAATGTCTCTCACGCTCTCAGGCCCCGAATCCCCGATCGGAGTAAACCACTGCATTTTTTCAAAGAGAAAGAAATCCCACCTGCCTCTGCTTTTTCATAATAATCTTAAATCCCTTATGTTCTGGTTGCCATCCCCTTTGGCCAGTAGAGACGGAGGGGTGGATTTGTGCAGCAGGGTATGGCGGGGGCTGGTATTCTTTGCCAGCCCACTCACTTAAGGAGCTCTGCAGTAGGCAGAGCTAGCAGTGGGGCTTAGGCCTTCCCACCTAATATTTAGCTCGGGCAAAGCTGGGAAGGTGGCAGGGTTCTGGTCTGCCCACCATTTTTCTCTTTCTACTCGCATCGTGGCACAACCAGCTGACTATAATTCAAGCTGGCCGAAAGGAGAGACATGTTACTGAAGGTTTACATCTTGCACTCTTCAGGGCAAGGCACAAGAATGCTAAATTTCAGCAACCTGTCCCCGAGGAGGAAATGCAAACTGATTAGTTGGCAAGTCGACTCTGCTTGGACCACTCGCGGCTGTCCAAGAGATTTGAATAAATGTTTTGCCCAATTACAGTTGGATGCCCAGGTTGGTACAAGCAAGGTACCACCCCTGCTGGATCTGTGTGGGTCCAGTGGACTCTAGGGCAGCGAGACTCAACTCTTAACTTTGCAGCTCTGGTGTAAGAAGTTGGAATGAAACGCCTGCTCTCCTATCCAGTTTTGGGCTCTTCGGTTGGAAGGAATTAAGTTCCCTTCCAGACTGTGGGCCTGTAAGACCAAGCCTTTGCAATGCTCAAAGTGTGCGACCAGGCATCTGTATTGTATCAGAAGTGGCTTGGCAGATAGCAACCTCTCCTCTGCTGGGCCAGAGATCAAGCGGTTTTCTCCCACTCCGACATTTCAATCATAGTCACTGTTTGGAAGTATCACTCTGACTGTCATTATGCTGTGAGAATGTCCAAAGGTCATGTATGTTCATATATTAATACAAGTCTCAACCTTTTCATTCAGCTGAGGGTCTGGCTCTGTGTCTCTCGAGGACTTGTTTGCGCTGTTTATTCAGGAGAAGCTGGTTATGTGTAGATCCATTGGGCTCAGCTGGACACTTCTTATACATCCATGTGGGCGCCAATGGTTATTGCTTATTAAGCATCTCTAAATGCCCAGAAATTAAGCATCAGCCACATTGCTGTGAATCTGGGGTACATTTAGGCTAGACCAGGAAGTGTACGCATGACAGATCTTCCCTCCTTGAAGAGGATAAGTTGGATTTTTGCGAAATCAACATGGCTGACTTGTTTTGTGTTCCAGATTTTTACCAGATTCAAATTTCACAATGTCACCGTGGTGGGAGTTTGACCCCATATCCCCCGAGTGTGAACCTGAATAATGAGTCCAGTGACATTACCACGACACCAGCCATGGACCTGGGAGAGAATGCAGCAGTTTGCAGAGATTTGAAATGTTCTCATTCCCACCATGTTGCGTAGCCTGTCGCCCCTATGCTCATCCACATTGCTTCCTAGTCCTGTTTTATTTCAACTTTTGTTCAAAATTCCCTTCCTTTTCTGTCCAGAACTCTCCAGGGCTGTGTATCATTGCTATCTCTCAATCTCCTATGACCCTCTGCAAGGCCTCTGACTATCTTAGTTACAACTGTTGGGGCCGAAACTCTGGAGTTTCAGACCTAAACCTCTCAGTCTCTTTGCTCCCTCTGCAAAACATTGCTTAGAACCATTGAGGCCAGGAATATTGCGGCGAGTAACTCACATCCTGACTCTCCAAAGCCTACCTACCATCTACAAGGCCCAGGTCAGGAGTGTGATGGAATACTCCCCACTTGCCTGGATGGGTACAGTCCCAACGACACTCAAGAACTTGACACCCTTCAGGACAAAGCAACCCATTTGACTGGCACTATATCCACAGGCACCCACTCCCTCCACCACCAACACTTGGTACCATCAGCAGAGTGTACTATCTACAAGATGCACTGCAGAAATTCACCAAACATCCTCAGACAGCACCTTCCAAACCCATGACGCCTCCATCTAGAAGGACAAGGGCAACAGGTACATGGGATCACCTTCAAGTTCCCCTCCAAGCCACGACTCATCCTGACTCGGAAATATATTGCCCTTCCTTTACTGTCGCTGGGTCAAAACCCTGGACTCTCTCCCTAATGGCATTGTGAGTCAGCTGAGAGCAGGAGGGCTGCAGTGGATCAAGAAGGCAGCTCACCACCACCTTCTCAAGGGCAACTAGCGACAGGCAATAAATGCTGGCCCTGCCCATGTCCCACAAATGAGTAATGGTAAAAGAAACAACCAGAGACAGACTGGGCTTAGCAGTGCATGAGCAACGCGGCATCTTTATGAAAGTTGCTTCTCCGTTTTCTTGCTTTTTTTCCCATAGGGTAACTTCAAGTGAACAATAAATGCACATTGTAATTTCAGAACTCCATGGCACTGTGGTTAATGGTGTAGCAGTTCATTCATTCTGCCTTGTCGATCTGTCTTTGCTGCATTTTGATGGTGGACTTGGCAGATAGGACACGCTCTCCTGTCGCCACTTAAAGCGTTGGACCAACCTAAAACAGTGGCTGTCCACTTCGGCCCGGTGTCTCTCATTTATCACCCCCCCACCCCCACACAAATGTGAGGTCATCAGTCTGCATCAACCTGCAGCAGGTCCCATTTTCCTATCCCCAGTGTGTTCGCTGATCTACGTCAGCCCTCATTCAGCAACGTCTTGGTTTTAAACCTCTAATCCTCGTTTTTAGATCCTTTGATGGCCTGCAGTCTCTGATCCCACAACCCTCTGGGATATTTGATTTCCACGAATTCTGGCCTCTTCTGCATTCTTGCTGATGGCTGCCGCACCCCTTCTCATGCCAGTGCTGTTGAATTCCTCAATCCCAGGCTCTGGAATTCTCTCTTTGCACCTCTCTGCTTCATTGCCTCCCTTCACCGCTTTAAAATTCCCTTCAAAAAGGCACTGCCTCTAAACCTACCTCTTAGATTGGATTGGGTCAGATATCTCCTTATGGGACTCAGGGACGTATTCTGTATGTTATAGCGATGCTGTGAAGTACCTTTTGGATGTTTCATTGTGTTAAAGGCGACATATGAACAGATGTAGTTTGTGTTGTTGTCTGCTCCACCTGGGGAAATCAGTTCCTGTGGCAGTACCAAAGAAAGAGAAAATGCTCGAATTTATACATTCTTTTCATGAACTTAGCACCTGACTTTGAAATGTAATCGCTCTGCTGGCATGAGAAAAGGCAGCAGCCAAATCGTACACAGCGCGATCCCACAATTGGCTATAAGGTCCAGGACAGTAATTCTGTTTGCGTGATGTCGATCGGCTGATTGAGAGAGCCAGTGCTGTCATGATGGGCTGAGTGGCCTCCCTCCACAGCATAACAATTCTGAGATTTATATTGGGTCGGGCAGCTGGGAGTGTCTCCTTCAAAATAATGTCATGGATCTTGTGAATCCACTTGAGAAGCTTTGTTTTTGTCTTCCCTGTGTCCCTCGAAGTGAGGAGGATGCTTGTCCCAAGGTACAGGCCATAGCAGGAACCTGCTGACCTCTGGGATAATGGGAACTGCAGATGCGGTAGAATCCGACATAACAAAGTGTGGGGCTGGATGAACACAGCAGGCCAAGCAGCATCTCAGGAGCACAAAAGCTGACGTTTCGGGCAGTGCCACAATGATGTCACCCGAAGGTTGCAGGAACAGCAACTCATATTCCGCTTGGGAATCCTGCAGCCCCATGGTATCCATGTGGATTTCACAAGCTTCAAAATCTCTCCTCCCTCCACTGCATCCCAAAACCAGCCCAGCTTGTCCCTGCCTCCCTAACCTGTTCTTCCTCTTACCTATCCCCTCCTCCCACCTCAAGCCGCACCTCCATTCCCTACCTCCTAACCTCATCCCGCCCCCTTGACCTGTCTGTCCTGCCCAGACTGACCTATCCCCTCCCTACCTCTGCACCTATACTCACCACTATAGGCTCCATCCCCACCCCTTTAACTTGTCTGTCTCCTCTCCACCCATCTTCTCCTCTATCCACCTTCGATCCACCTCCCCTCTCTCCCTATTTATTTCAGCACCTTCTCCCCCTTCCCCTTTTCTGGTGAAGTGTCTAGGCCCGAAACATCAGCTTTTGTGCTCTTAAGATGCTGGTTGGCCTGCTGTGTTCATCCAGCTCCACACTTTGTTACCTGCTGACCTCTGCAGTGACCGTACAGTCCTGGCTGACCAAGCGCTCGTTCACTCATACCTCCTGCCATAGGCACCTTGAAGGGTTTACAGCTTGGCATTGTTTGGTCGTGCTAAGAAGGCACCTTCCATCACCAACCAGTGAGACCTGAACCCAGGAACATTACCCACTGCCACCACAAGACCTCCCAGGGCTTGAGGTTAGCCTGTTTCTTGGAAGACAGTATCTACTGGCCGTGCGGCACTCCCTCAGTGCTGCACTGGGTCTCATCTCTGGTTTTTCGATTTTGAATGCACAACTAGGGGGCAGAGACTCAAAATATGAAAGAACAGATGTAAGACTGAGTTGAGAAGGAACTTCCTCGCCCAAAATGTTTGCGAATCTGTGGAACTCCCTGCCCGGTGAAGCAGTTGAGGCCACCTTGTTGAATGGTTTTTAAGGCAAAGACAGGTTTTTGAACAGTAAAAGAACAAAGGATAATGGTGAATGGGCAGGTCAGCTATGACCTTATTGAATGTTGGAGCAGGATCAATGGGCCAGATGGCCTACATGTGCTCCTATTTCTTACGTTCTTGTGTTCTGTCTACTGGTTGAATAAGTTGGGCTCTACCATCTCAAGGAGTTAACCATGGAACCCAATCACATGTCGACAACTTTGCTCCCCTTAGGATCCTGAGCGCACCAGAGCGATGTTTATGACAATTTGGCGACTTGAACTGACTTTCTCTGGACTGATCTGCTGATGTAAATGCTGCTCCCATTGTTATGATCTCAGTTGCAAATTTGTCACTTGATGCAGTCGGCTCCGACACGGCGCCATAGTTACGTTCTCGTGCGATCTCGTGTATGAGGAAAATCGTGGCCATAGCCGCGCCGTTTAAACGAATGGGGCCGGAATCACATTGTAGCCAATACGGGTAAGGAAAAATCCGCATTCTACAGACAACGGTCTAAATTCTTCAATCCCCGTTGAAGCCAATTCGCGTTGAAGAAGCACGCTGTATACCGGAACCGACCGTACGCTTACAAAGACCAATTTCAGCCATCAACAGGGTTGATCTTCCCTGTCTTTTTCGCCTGCACTCCTCCGTTCCTCTTCCTTCCAATTCTATCTGCCTCCGCCTCCTTGAATAACCCTGCCTTCACCACCTTCTGAGGCACAGCATTCCAAAGTCAAACAGCCCTCAAAGAAATAAATTCCCCTGATCTCTGTGCCAAAAATTTGACGTCCAGTTTTAAAGCAGTGCCCCTCAGGCCTGGACTCGATATTGCCAGGACTGGAGGGTTTGAATGATAAGGCGAGGCTGAATAGGCTGAGACATTTTTCCCCTGGAGTGTAGGAGGTTGAGGCGTGACCTTCGAGAGATTTATAAAGTCGTGACAGGCATAGATAAGGTGAATAGCAGAGGATTTTTTTCCCCCAAGGGTTGAGGAGTTTAAAACTAGAGGCTGTAGGTTTGAGGTGAGAGGGGAAAAATTTAAAAGGACTGTAGGGGCAACTTGTTTCACGCAGAGGGTGGTGCGTGTAAGGAAAGAAGTGGTCGAGGTACAGTTACAACATTTAAAAGACATTTGGGCAACTACATGGATAGGAAAGGTTTCGAGGGTTATGGGCCAAATGCAGGCAAATGGGACTGGTTTAGTTTGGGGAAATTAGTCGGCATGGATGAGTTGTGCTGTAAGACTCTACGGCTCTAAGATGAAACATCATTTCCAGAACCACCTCATCAAGATATCCGGGATCTCAAACTTAAATCAAATCACCCCCGACACTCCTAAACTCGAGTGTTTATTTTTCCTTCCCAATCATTTATCCCATTCCACTTCAGTGAGTGAACCTTCATTGGATTGCCTCCAATGTCAGTATATCTTTCTTGAGATAAGGGGACCAAAACTGTCCGCAGTATTTCAGCTATGGTCTGACTGGTTTCCTATTTATATACTCCATTCCCTTTGAAATAAAAGCCAACATTCCATTTGCCTTCCCTGAAACACAATGAAATTGGATGCAAGATTTTTGAGATCCGTGCTCTGATTCCCCTACATCCCTCTGTCCTGCAGCTTTCTGCAGCCTTTATCCATCTAAACAGTGTACAGCTCTTCTCTTCTTCCTGCCAGAACGCGTATTTCACATTTTCCCTCCATCTGCCATGTTTTTGCACACTCACGTAAGCTGTCTATATTTGTCTGCATCCTCTCTGTCATCCTCAGTGCTCGCATTCCCACCCGTTTTTGCCATTTTTGCAAACCTGGTAATTTACTTTTATCATCCAAGTCATTAGTCTACACTGTAAATAATTGTGGCCCAGAGGCACTCTACTTGTTGGAGGTTGCCATCCTTAAAATGCCCCCTTATCCCAACTCTATTTGCTAATAGATAATCAACCCTCTATTCATGCTAATATACCAAGCTGAATACCATGGTTTCTTAATTTATTGAGTAGCCTTATATGTGGTACCTTTATTGACTGCCTTTTGGAAATCAAAATATATCACATCTACTGGCTTCCCTTCATCTACCTGGCTAGTTACCTCCTCAAAGACTGTAATAAACTTTGCAGGCATTATCTCCCTTCGTGATACCCTATATTATGTCTTTCGAAATGCTCTGCTATTACATCCTTCTGCCCGATGACAGCTATCAAGCTAACTAGCCTATAGTTACTGTATGTTTGCCTCCCTCACTTTTCGAATAAGGGTGCTGCCAGTTTTCAAATCCTCTGGGACTTCTTCAGAATCTAAGGATTCTTGAAAGATTGCTACCAGTGCATCCACGACATCTGCCACCAAGTCTTCGGATGCAATCCCTCACATTCAGGGGATGTTTTAACCTTTAACCCCTGTTATTTTGTTAGCACATTTGCTTTCGTGATAGCTATTGTGCTTATTTCCTTCCACCTTTCACCCCTTGATTATTTAATATTTTTGTAATGCTATTAGTATCCCCTACTGTGAAGACTGATGCAAAGTATTTTTTCAGCCCTTCTGCCGCTTCCTGATTATTATTATTTCCCTAGCCTTGCCTCTATGGTGGTGGGGTGGGGGGGGCTATGTTCGTAGGTTATTCAGCCCATCGACTCCCTACTGACCCTCTGAAGAGCAGCCTACCCAGACCGAACCCCCCCCTCGCTCCACTGCATCCCTGTAGCCCTGAATTCCATCACAGTGTAACAAAGCCACCCCACCTCCCTTCCCTCCCAGCCTGCCCTTTTAAAAGGTGTCATACCCCTAAATGTTCAGTTCCCAGCATTGTTCTGTTTGTAACCATGTCCATGTAGTGGTCATAAGCTCATTCCCATTAACCTCGATTTGTGCTGTTAATTCATTTACTCTGTTCAGAGTACGACACAAATTCAAATAGGGAGCCTTTCATTTCACCTCAATATCTTTTGAATCCCTGGGGTCCCTTTTGCCGCTGCTTTTCCAAGCTTGTACACTGTACCCCTTCCTGTGCCCCTCTCAGTGTCATGATGAAAATAGTTGCCCTACAACGCTGCCTTGTCATTTTGATTTGAAAGTCAACATTTACTTCCTGCTGAACCCTCCCACCCACTCAAATTAGTTTAAACACAGCCTGGTTATTCAACTTGCCAGGACAAGTGAAGCCTATCGGAGCAGAACAGCTCTCTGCTACCCCAGCGCCCCACAAACTGAAAACAATTCCTCCTCCTCCGGTATTTAACTCGTGCATGTAACTCCTTTGCTTGCCATGTCCTGTGCCAGTTTGCCTGGGGCTCGGGTAATGATCCTGAGATTATCACCTCGAAGCTCTTGCATTTTCGGTTTAGCTCCTAATTGCTGTAAATCTGTGCCCTCAGTTAAACACACTCCTGCCGTTGGAAGCAGCACCACCTTTATCGATTTCAGAAGCTGTGGTAAAAAACTAATCCACCACTGTCAACATATGCTTGAATGATAGAGTACAAAATCATAAGCGGAAGCAAATTTGGAATTAAAGGCTAACTCTCTCAAGGGGAAATTGCTAATGCAGTGGGCCAAATGATTTCCTTCTGCCTTTTGAATGCAGTGACAGGACAAATACAATCTGCTATAGTGCTGATTGGATAATTACCTTCAATCAGGAAAACCACTTTTGCTGTAAGTGAAACAGCATCATACTTACGGCACAGTGGTAACGTCCCTATCTCTGCACTGGAAATCCCAGGTTCAAATCCCACCCGCTCCAGGTGTGCGTAGTAACGTCTCTGATAAAAAAAAAGTCTGCTGCTGTAGGTCACACAATATTGTCCTCTATTATGTTGCTGGAGAAGCAATCCTGTTTTTTAATCAGGAGGCTTTGCAGTCATTTCTATTCTGAGATCAGAGAATTAAAAAGTGGAAAGCACAGGATCTACATGCACCTGCAGCTCCAGACAGCGATAAGGCCAATGTGGGCCTGAAATTTCATTCATGGAATCCCTACAGCGTGGAAACAGGCCCAACAAATCCACACTGACCTCAGGCATCCCACCCATATCCATCCCCCTAGAACTCACTTAACGTGCACATCCCCGAACGCTACAGGCAATTTGGCGTGGCCAATTCACCGAGCATCTTTGGACTGTGGGAGGAAACCGGAGCACCCAGAGGAAACACACAGATATGGGGAGAATGTGCAAACTCCACACAGGCAGTTGCCTGAGGGTGGAATCGAACCCGGTTCCCTGATGCTGTGAAGTAGCAGCGCTAACCACTGAGCCACTGTCCTGCTCAAATTCTATGATCCAATTCTATGACAAAATCCCATGCAGTGAATCCTGGAGTTGGCAGTCCAAAACAAAATGGCCACCCCCATGCTTGAGTGGGGTGTTGGTGGGGGGGGGGCGCGGTGCTAGCAGCAAAAGTGGAGTCTGAGTCATTAATTGGCAGCATTTATTTATGTACTTAAGGATTTTATGAAGTGTTTGCCTTCTAGACGTATTTTCAGGGGGCAGTGGGTGCCATCAGGAGCTGTGTGGAGTGGAATGGCTCCAGGAGGCAGTAGGGAAGGAGTTGCTTGTGATTCCAAAAATGGCAGAAGCTCCCATGAGAAAGTTTAATTGCCGTGCAACAAATGAATAAAGATGAACCTTTCCCTGCCCTCTCCCAGCTTGCCATCTGCCCTGGTCAATTTGAGATTGCACATTCCTCTGATTTTTATCTCTAACAAAAAATATCTTTCACAGGCAAATCACAGCAATGGCTGTGGAGACGGTCCAAGGACTTACCAGCTTCCCTGGGTGTTCCCCTTCCCCCCGCCATCTCAGTCACCATAGCAACCTCTCCCTTGCTAGGCTTCAAGAGGAGACTATATAGAAGTTTGTAAAGTCGGGGGGGTATAGGTAGGGTTAATGGGAGGTGTCTTTTCAGTAGGGCAGGAAATTTCAAGATCGGGGGCACATTTTTAAGGTGAGAATGAAGGAGATTTAAAAGAGACATGAGGGGAATTTTTTTTAAGAAAGAGGATGGATCGCTTGTGGAATGAGCTTCCAGAGGAAGTGGCAGATGTGGGCACCATTACAATGTTAAAGAGACACTTAGATAAGGACATGAATAGGTAATGTTTGGAGGGTTATGAGCCAGGAGCAGGCAGGTGGGACTAGTTTGGTTTGGGATTATGTTCAGCGTGGACTGGGTGGACTGAAGGGCCTGTAAGAGCCACCTGGAAGTGAAGCCCCTTGTTGGCTCCCACCCAAATAAAGCCGAAGCTCTCCTTAAAATCGAATGCAGTCTGATCCAGTTTTCTAAAG
Source organism: Stegostoma tigrinum (assembly GCF_030684315.1). NCBI lineage: Eukaryota > Metazoa > Chordata > Chondrichthyes > Orectolobiformes > Stegostomatidae > Stegostoma > Stegostoma tigrinum. The sequence goes on along the minus strand of NC_081360.1, from coordinate 18,718,019 downwards.
ATGAAATTCATCTCTCGTGCACTGTGGGTGTCGCTGGCATTTTTGTTGCCCCTCTCTAATCACTCTTGGCTTGCTGAGCCATTTCAGGGGCAGTAAAGAGTCAATGACACTGCAGCACTCCCTCGCTGTTATGCAGGAGGATCAGGTCAGACTGGCAGGGCCCCTCAGCATAGGGCTGAATGTACCAGTGACACCAGCAAAAGGCAGACAGTTCCTTTGCAAAGGATTGTTAAAAGCTTTGTTTCCTGTTTTTATTGGCAGGATTAGAGACAAAATTTACGACTGGATAGTTCCAGTTGGAAAGGTCAGTGCCGGTCACTTCAGTAACGAGAACAGACTGTCCGAGGGATTGGAATGAGCCTCAGTGCCGGGAATATCTGAGAGCCACTTGCGCATACACTTTAGACCGTGTCTCAGCAGAGCCCTTTCCATGCATTTCCACTCCCACCCCTCACTGTCTCGCATGTCTGGGCAGGAAATTCTCATGTCTGGCCTGATGTGGAGATTCAGCTGAGTGCGAAAGGCTCAGGGAGTCGCTTGTATCACCTGAGTTAGGCACAATCTCAGTCACGCGCTGAGGGAGTGCAGCACTGTCAGTGGTCTGCCGTCTAGAGGAGAAATTAACCCGAGGCCTGGTGCATTTGAAACGATCCCATGACACACAGTTCAAAAACAAAGTTTGGGAGGGGAGGGTAGGCACTTTCACCTCCCCTCCATGCACACATAACCATATTCCCTCAATTACCTAGGGCATCTACATCAATTCATTACTATTTGTAGGGCCTTGCTATGTGTGAACATTGGGTAAATGGACAGTCAGGCAGGAAGGTTATCCAGGAAACAACGGGAGAAGAGAGAGAGCCGGCACATGTACAGTGGGACCAAAGGCCTCCATCGAGGTTGTACCGTTCAGTAATCGGGCTTCTGCTGCAGTGGTGGAAATGTCAGCATTCACCATCATTGTTCTCCTGAAACTGACCACAATGGTGTCTGACTGTGTGCGCCGAATAATACAGAAACACTGAAGTTGCTGTTTTGTGATTCCTCTGCTATTCCACTGTGCGCTGCAGACAATTTCCCAAATTGCAATCGATCAGATTGGCAAAGAGCTTTTAGCCCTGTAGAAACTTCATAATTGTTGCTGAATGTCGCTCATCAGCCCAGGGAAGTTAGTTCTATATTTGTGGTACATCAGATTTATCCATGATATAGGGAAAAACTTCTTCCATAGCTTGTATTTTTAGCATCCATATTAATCCAACCGTAATTATACTTTGACTGCTAAAATATAAATTCAAGGGGTATGAAAGGTTCTTAACTCCCTGGTTTGCTGTTGTGAGAATACTTCAACAGTTTTCTAACACAAGGTGCAAACTAACACAAGCACTCTCTTGACTTGGAGCCAAATGTAAAGTGTCATCAGGAAGGGGAGTCCCATACTATGGAGATTGCTAGATCATATATGCAGCTTTCTTCAGAGCTGGGTAGGGACGATACTTGCTCTGTTGCTGATAAGAATAATTCAGGCCAGCAATCCTCTCTCACGCTATGTTTGATTGATTGATTGTTTTATTGTTGTCACATGTCCCGAGGTACAGTGAAAAGTGCTGTTTCATGTACTACACTGGTAGATCGTACCATACAAAGTGCATGAGGGTAGCAGAACAGAGTGCAGAATACCGTGTTACAGCAGCAGAGAAAGTGCAGACAGAGAGAGTGTGTGAGATCAGAACTAGCATTTGAGAGGTCCACACAAAAGTCTGATAACAGCAGGGAAGAAGCTGTTCTTAAATCTGTTTGTACATTTATTCAAACTATTATATCCTCTCCCCGACAGAAGAGAGTGAAACAGAATATAACCACGGTGGGAAGGGTCTTCGATTACTTTGCCTTCCCAAAGCAGCAGGAAGTATAGATAGAGTCAACAGATGGAAGGCTGGTTTGCATGATGGACTGTTGCTGTGTTCACAACTCTCTGTGGTTTCTTGTGGTCTTTGGCAAAGCAATTGCCATCCCAAACTGTGATGCATCCAGATAAGTATGAAAACTCCCCATGTCCTGTGCTGTTTTGGTCATATTTTGTGTAGGTGCCTGGTTGCCTGGCCATTGGATGCCATCCTCCCATTAAGACAAGAAACCAATGCTCTGTACTAGGGGTGCAAGTACATGTTAGAAGATCCCACAAAGACCTGGGAGTTCTCCTAGATCCTGCACAACATTTCTCCTTCAGCCTGAAATCAACCCGTGTTGTTCATCTGACCTGTTGCTGTTCGGCAAACTTGCTGTATCACAGGCCACTGTTGCATTTACTTGCTTTGATGGTGTTAAATCCCAGTGAAGCAGTGGCTCAGGGGCTGCACACTGGCCCTTTGAAGGAATCTGTGCTTTCAGTCAATACCCCAGACACCTGAGCCCTTCGTAGAGCTGGCATTGCATTGTGGCACTGCAGATGTGCTACATGGTCAGGAATGCTGCTTTTCAAACTGATGGCGCCTAAATTGTCCCAGGCTGTGCCAAAAACAATGGAGCTGTTCTCTCTTGTAGCCTTACCAATGTTTATTCCTTGACTAACACCACCAGAAAATAGAAAAACGGCATTTCGAAAGCGATTTATACAGTGTAAGGTGCTTTGGCAGACAGGGTGGTTAAGAATTGTATCAGTGATAATGGGAACTGCAGATGTTGGCAGCCCAATGGTATCAATGTGGACTTCACCAGTTTCAAAATCTCCCCTTTCCCCACCGCATCCCAAAACCAGCCCAGTTCGTCTCCTCCCCCCACTACATCACACAACCAGCCCAGCTCTTCCCCTTCCCCCACCACATCCCAAAACCAGCCCAGTTCGTCCCCTCCCCCCACTGCACCACACAACCAGCCCAGCTCTTCCCCTCCACCCACTGCATCCCAAAACCAGCCCAGCCTGTCTCTGCCTCCCTAAACTGTTCTTCCTCTCACCCATCCCTTCCTCCCACCCCAAGCCGCACCTCCATTTCCTACCTACTCACCTCATCCCGCTTCCTTGACCTGTCCATCTTCCCTGGACTGACCTATCCCCTCCCTACCTCCCCACCTATACTCTCCTCTCCACCTAGCTTCTTTTCTCTCATCTTCGGTCCGCCTCCCCCTCTCTCCCTATTTATTCCAGAACCCTCACCCCATCCCCCTCTCTGAAGAAGGGTCTAGGCCTGAAACGTCAGCTTTTGTGCTCCTGAGATGCTGCTTGGCCTGCTGTGTTCATCTAGCTTCACACTTTGTTATCTTAGGGTGGTTAAGAATGCGTTTAGCACACTTACCTTCTCTGCTCAGTCCTTTGAGCAGAGGGTTTGCTACATCATGTTGAGGACATTGGTGAGGCCTCTTCTGGAGTGCTGGGTCTGGTTCTGGTTGCCCAGTTATAGGAAGTCTATTATCAAGCTGGAGAGGGCTCAGAAGAGATTTACCAGGATGTTGCCGGGTATGGAGGGTTTGAGCTACAAGGAGAGGCTGGATAGGCTGGAACTTTTTTCACTGGAGTGTAGGAGGTTGAGGGGTGACCTGACAGAGGTTAATAAAATCATAATGTGTTTAGATTAAGTGGATGGCAGGTGTCTTTCCCCTAGGGTGGGGGGGATTTCAAGACCACGGGGCTTATTTTCAAGGTAAGAGTAGAAAGATTTAAAAGCATGAGGGGCAGACCTTTTGCTCAGAATGGTTCATGTGCGGAATAAACTTCCATGGGAAGCAAATGGTGGATGTGGGTACAGTTACAACATTTAAAAGATGTTTATAAGTACATGGATAGGAAATGTTTGGAAGGAATTGGGCCAAGCACAGGCAGGTGGGACCAGTTTAGTTTGGGATTATGGTCGGCATGGACTGGTTGGACCAAAGGGTCTGTTTCTGTGCTGCTTGACTACGAGACTGAATGCATTGCTAATGTTTCAACAGTAACTGCACCACAAAAGCGATTTAGACTATCTAAGGTGCTTTGGCACATCCCAGGGCGGTGAAAGGCACTAGATAAATGCACGTGTTGTTTTATGAACCTTCACACTCAAATTGCTATCAGATGCTTGCGAGGCGATAATAAAACGCTCCATTATCAGGACAATGTATTTGCCAGCTTCCATTTTCACGGATCACTGAAATTGTGACAAGTGGACTATAAAGCAAAAAAATTGATGACTGTATCGGCACCACCTCATACTCCCAGGAGGAGCTTGAACAGTTCATCCACTTCACCAACACCTTCCACCCCAACCCTAAGTTCACCTGGACCATCTCTGATACCTCTCTCTCCTTCCTGGACCTCTCTGTCTCCGTCTCCGGCAACCACCTCGAAACCGATATCCATTTCAAGCCCACCAACTCCCACAGCTACCTAGAATACACCTTCTCCCACCCACCTTCCTGCAAAAATGCCATACCCTATTCCCAATCCCTTCGCCTCCGTCGCACCTGCTCCCAGGATGAGGCGTCCTCATTTTTCAAGGACTGCAACATCCCCCCCTCAGTGGTCGAGAACACCCTCGACCATGTCTCCCGCATTTCCCACAACCCTTCCCTCACACCCCCTCCCTGCAATAATAACCAAAACACAATCCCCCTAGTCCTCACATACCATCCCACCAACCTCCAGATCCAAGGCGTCATCCTCCGACACTTCCGCCATCTGCAATCTGACCCCACCACCAAAGACATTTTACCCTCCCCACCCTTATGTGCTTTCCGGAGAGACCACTCTCTCTGTGATTCCCTTGTCCGCTCCACACTCCCCTCCAGCCCCAACGCACCCGGCATTTTCCACTGCAACCGCAGGAAGTGCTACACCTGCCCCCACACCTCCCCCCTCACCCCCATCCCAGGCCCCAAGATGACTTTCCACATTAAGCAGATGTTCACCTGCACATTTGCCAATGTGGTATACTGCATCCGCTGTTCCTGTTGCAGCTTCCTCTACATCGGGGAAACCAAGCGGAGGCTTGGGGACCACTTTGCAGAACACCTACGCTCGGTTCGCAATAAACAACTGCACCTCCCAGTCGCAAACCATTTCCACTCCCCCTCCCATTCTTAAGATGACATGTCCATCATGGGCCTCCTGCAGTGATGCCACCCGAAGGTTGCAGGAACAGCAACTCATATTCCGCTTGGGAACCCTGCAGCCCAATGGTATCAATGTGGACTTCTTCAGCTTCAAAATCTCCCCTTCCCCAACCGCATCCCAAAACCAGCCCAGTTCGTCCCCACCTCCCTAACCTATCCTTCCTCCCACCTAACCCCTCCTCCCACCTCAAGCGCCACCCCCATCTCCTACCTATTAACCTCATCCCACCCCCTTGACCTGTCTGTCCTCCCCAGACTGACCTATCTCCTCCCTAATTCTCCACCTACACTCACCTTTACTAGCTCCGTCCCCACCTCTTTGACCTGTCTGTCTCCTCTCACCCTATCTTCTCCTCTATCCATCTTCTATCCGCCTCCCCCTCTCTCCATATTTATTTTAGAAACCCCTTGCCCTCCCCAATTTCAGAAGAAGGGTTTAGGCCCGAAACATCAGCTTTCCTGCTCCTCTGGTGCTGTTTGGCCTGCTGTGTTCATCCAGCTCTACAGCTTGTTATCACCTGCGCTTACTTAGTGCCTTTCACCACCTTGATATGTATAAAGCACAGGCTGGGAACAGAAATTTGCGAGGAGCTCATTTTTCAATCCGATAAATCGTGGCAGCCGGTTAGCTTTTGAGACAATTTCATTTTCGTTACAAAAGAATGTCAAGGGTGCTTGAGTGAATTGATGTGGGAGAAGTGCCATGAGAATGTGACAGGCATCAGTAATCCTCCCACCACACCGCCAGCTCTCTCCTTACACTATCAGCATCATACTTTGAGGAGGTGCACTGAGCATGTGCCAGATCTCTTAAAGAGACATTCACTGACAAACCCTCTCCCTGCACCACCCCCCCTCCCCACCCCTGACAGCCCTGGAAACATTCCCCTTTTCAAGTAATACATCTCATTTACACCTGAAGTTATCGAGTCCGCTTCCATCAGGTAGTGCATTCCAGATGACAATAACTGACTGCATCAGTGAAAACAGAATTTATTCCCCACCCCACCCATCCAACCCCAGGCATTCCTCTGCTCCTGTCCCCTTTGAGTGCTGACCACCACCCCCCCCCCCCACCCCCGACCGCCCCAGGCACCCACCACCACTACCACCATCCAATGGTTCTAATCTGCTGTAGAGCCCTTCGAGTGCTTCTTTTGAAGTGTGGTAACTATTGTAAATACATAGCAGCCAATGTGCGCATGGCAGAGCCTCACAAACAGCAACTAAAAAATGGCATTTTTCGTTTTTGAGCAACGTGGACCCCGGCGATAAGCACTGGCCGGCGGGGGAGCTCCCCCCTGCTCTTCTGAAAAGTAGCAGCATGGGCATTTTTCACATACCACCACTGGGACACATTGGGGCCTCAAAAACGTTTAGCTTTTCAACAGGAGGATAGGACCCCCAGGTCAAGTGCAGTACTGTGTCCGGTTCTTGTCACCCTGTTACAAGGAAGGATATTATTAAGCTGAAGAAACTTACCAGGATGTTGTCGGGTATGGAAGGTTTGAGTAATAAGGAGAACCTGGATAGACTGCGACTTTTCTCACTGGAGCATAGGATGTTGAGAGGTTGACCTTTCTAGAGGTTTATAAAAAACCATGATGGGCATAGGTAAGGTGAAGGGTAGGTGTCTTTTCCCTAGGTTGGGGGATTTCAAGACTAAGGGGGGCACATTTTTAAGGTGAGAGGAGAAAGATATTAAAAAAAGATTTGAGGGGCAGATGTTTTACACAGAGGGTGGTTCGCATGTGGAATGAGCTTCCAGAGGAAGAGGTGGATGCAGGCTCAGTCACAAAGTTTGAAAGAGATTTGGATAAGTACATAAATAAGAAATGTTAGGACGGGTGTGGCCAAGCACAGGTAGATGGGACAAGTTTAGTTTGGGATTGTGGTCAGCATGGACTGGTTGGACCGAAGGGTCTGTTTTCGTGCTGTGTGACTGTTTGGCTCTAAGTGTGTGCTCCAGCCTGTGCAGTGGGTCTTGAACCTATTCTAAAATCTGATCTATACTCTGCTAGAATCATACAGCATGGAAACAGGCCCTTCGGCCCGACAGGGCCTTGATAAACATAATGATATTACAAGCGATGGTAAGAGAGGATGTTTTCTGGTACTCTACAAACCTGGGCTCCAGTTCCATGTGATCTGACATGGGTCCTTTTCTCAGTAGCTAAGCTAGAAATAAAAACTAGAATTAATCCTTTACTCCACAGAACTGGACACCAAGTGTCTTCCATGCTATGATTGTATTCGGTCCCTTTTGAAATGTCAGCGCGGAACATTGGGGATGGCATGGTGGCTCGGTGGTCAGCACTGCTGCCCCACAGCAACAGGGACCCGGGGTCAATTCCACCCTGGGGCGAATGTCTGTGTGGAGTTTGCACATTCTCCCCGTGTCAGCATGAGTTCCCTCCGGGTGCTCCAGTTTCCTCCTACCAGTCCAAAGATGTGCAGGTTCGGTGGATTGCCTGTAGTGTGCAGGGATGGATAGATTAGGTGGGTTATAGCAGGATGAGTCTGGGTGGGATGCTTCCAAGGATCGGTGTGGACACGTTGGGCCAAAGAGCTTCTTTCCACACTGTAGGGACACAACAAAAAAAACCAAACCCCAGCGAACACTTTCAGATAGCCATCCCTGCGGATCATGTGGATGTGATGGCGACTGTTCTCTTGCCAAAAGTGGAAGCAGTGTGACATCACAGAGGTCAAGGGTCAGTAGTTGGCCTCCGTTAATGGGAGGAGGAGTTTAAACAAGGGGTTGGAGTCCTGTTCAGTAAATCGAGTTATGGGAATCCAGCCATTCCCGGGATTTGGTTGGGGGTGGGGGTGAAGGAGGGGTGGAGCTGGAAATGGCCACACGGCACACCACACATCATTGCTGAGCCTTTTGGGGGACAGGGGTGAAGATAGAGATAGTAGGAACTGCAGATGCTGGAGAACCTGAGGTAACAAGGTGTTGAGCTGGATGAACACAGCAGCATCAGACTGTTTGCTGCTTGGCCTGCTGCGTTCATCCAGCTCAACACCTTGTTATCCAAACAAATATGTTCACCTCCTCAGCTGGCAGCAGCACATCTTGCCCGAAGGTGCACCTGGAACAAAAGAAATATCACTGCAGAGCCATTAAAATATGCCTGAACAACAACCTGAACCAAAAACAAAAAACAGAGAGAGACAGAGAGGCCTGAATGGTAGGTTACACGCGTAGAACTACCAAACCACCTCCTGCAGTGGTCACAGAATCAGTGCTGAGCTCCCTGAGGAAGAACAGAGGCAAGCAACACCGAATTCCCATGAGAAGAACCAACGTGCTAACTCATGTGCTCCTGAGATGCTCTTGGCCTGCGGTGTTCATCCAGCCTCACATTCTATTATCTTGGAATTCTCCAGCATCTGCAGTTCCCATTATCTCTGCTAACTCACTTTGTTTTTCCCACCCCGAATCAGTCTGTCCACTTCAATCCAGTTTTGTCAATAAGAAGGTTAATCTGTCTTTCTGTGGCATTCCAACTCCCTGACTCACCCTCCAGGTAAAGAGTAAAAATACCATTTCACTCGCAATTCTGGCATTCCTGCCTCTGATTGCTTCTTTATGGATCAACACATTTCCATTACCTAAGCTGCTGAAATATGCAATGGGACAGCTGTCAGATAAGATATTCTGCTTTCCAGAAGTGAGGGAGATAACAGCTCGGTGCTGGTCACCCAGCTCCTCCCTGGAGTATAGGGTCACCTGGCGAATACACCTAGCTCGGGGTTAAATACTACAGCCGTGCCCCACCCCATACACTGGAGTGCTTAGGTAGCCACAGTGTGGGTCTAACTTCAGTTGCAAGGTTGAAACCTCACACAGAGGAAAAGTAATAATTGCTTGGTGGGACAGAACTTAAACATTACTCAAAAGAGACTTGAAATCAAAGCCTTGACTCCTGCACTCGTCGAGACTGAGACAGCAGAAAAGTTTAGAAAGGAAGCAATAATCTTTTGAGCCTGAGAAGGGATTGCTGTTTGATTAGACTATGGTCAGCAACCATTCAGCGCCCCCTTCTCATGCTCTAAAGATTATTGCTTCCTTTCTAAACTTGGCTTCCTTCTGTTTCAGTCATGATGAGTGCAAGACAAAAAATGTCAACATCATGTCTCCTTTATTCAGAACCTTCTAGTTTGCACCTTTAAGAGAATAGGGCATCTGGATGGGGACATGCTTGGGAAGGGTTTAGTGGGAAAAGGGCTGAATGCTGGGCAATGGGGCTAGATTAATTTAGGATATCAGGTCGGCATGGACGAATTGGACTGAAGAGTGTGCTTCTGTGCTGCACAGCTCTATGGTTCTCTGACTGTGTGACACTTACAGTCATTGCTCAATAGGTAGTACTTCTGCTGGAAAGTTGTAGGCTCAAATTCCATACCAAAGATAAGCACAAAACCTGAGCCGACCCATTCTGTGCAGGACAAGGGAGCACTACACTGTCAGGGGTGCCATCTTTCAGGTGAGACATTAAACAAAGCCTCTGCCTGCTCCCTCAAGAGATCCAACAGCGCTCATCCAAGGAATGAAAAGAAAGCTTTTCTCACAGAACTGCCCAAACGTATTCCTCGGCCAGCATCAATAAACAGGGATCCCCTGATCCTTGCAGCTAGTGGGATCCTGCTATGTGCAAATTGGCTGTCGTGGCTTGGACAACAGAGATGCTACACTGCAGGTGAAGGGATACTGCCATTGGCTGCACAAGCTCCTGGGAGCATCGGGATTGGGAGAGGTGCTAGAGAAATGCAAGTGCGTCTTCTCTCGATCAGCCAGCCTGCACTCACAAGTTGACAGTTTCGTTCAGACTTGAGGGCAGAGAGTTTTAATTAAATAACAAGAATGAAAACTTTAGATGAGAAAGGGCAGCTTGGATGTGAAAGGGAGATCGACAGTGATGTTTCCAAAAGCACCTGTGTTTACCCAGGGTGTTGTACACATCACTGGGATTTCTGACTAATTTTTAGACAGAAGCACTGATACCAATCAAAATCATACAAACTGCCATTTGCTTCAAATTAAAATTCCATAATTACAGGTAGCAAAAAAATCACTGTTTATCTTGAGGTACTCATTTCCATTTGGAACACATACAAGTGTTCCTAATTCAGATTTCTGAGAGTTTCCAATCAGTCATGATACAGTTTTGGAAAATGTATGGACTCACTGGATGTAGGTCTGCATTTATTGCCCATTCCTAATTGTCCTGGGGAAGGCTGATGGTCAACTGACCATTGAGCCACTGTAGTCCATGTGCTATCGGTACAATGTTGTTGGAAGGAAATTCCAGAATTTTGAGCCAGCAATATATTTCCAACTCAGGATGATGCCCATCTTGGAGGGGAATTCACACGTGGTGGCGCTCCCATGCATCTGCTGCCCCTATCCTTTTTAAGTGGCAGAGGTGAAGAATTTTGAAGCTGCTGTCAAAGGAGCCTTGGTGAATTTCTGCAGAGCATCTTGTAGGTGCATTGAATGTTAAGAGGTGGAGGGAGTAAACGTTTAGGGTTGTCAATGCAATGCCAATCAAGCGGGCGAGTTTGTCCTGGATAGTGCCCAGCTTCTTAAGTGTTGGAGTTGCAACAGAGAGTATTCCATCGAACTCTTGAGTTGTGCCTCATCGATGGTGGACGGGCTTTGGGAAGTCAGGAGGTGAGTTTTTCACCACAGAATTCCGAGCTTCTGACCTACTTTTGTAGCCACTGCCTTTATATAGCTGGTGCAGTTCAGTTTTCGATCAATGGTAACTCCCCGGATGTGGTATTCAGTGACGATAATGCCCCCAAATGTCAAGAGGGCATTTCCATATTCACTTTTGCTGCTAAAGGATATGGACTGCTGAATTATCTAAGGAGTCGCGAATGGTACTGAACAATGTGCAATCATTGGCGAACGTCCCCACTTCTGACCTTATGGTGGAGGGAAGGTCAGTGATGAAGCAGTGGAAGTGGGGGGTGCAGTTATGTATCTACTTTAAGAAAATGTCCTCCAAAGCGCTTCACACGAGCGTTACCAAGCAACTTTTTAAGGCCCCTAGGTGGCACTGTGGTAGTTCCCCTGGACCAGGAGGCCCAGGTTCAAGTCCCAGCTACTCCAGAGTGTGTAATAACATCTCCAAATAGGTTGGTTCGAAAAAAAGGGTCAAACAACATTTTTACACCAAGCCAAAGGAGGTTACATGATGATAAATGGAATGATTTTTAGGGAACATCAGAAAAAAGCATAGTAAAGGTTTAGGGAGGAAATTTCAGAAGTTAGGGCCTCGGCAGCTGACGGCCAAGTCGCCAGTGGTTAGGCAAAGGAAATCAGGATTGGGAAAAGACTGGAATTAGAGGATTATAGAGATTGTGGAGGTTTGTGAGGAGATGGTTAAGACAGTTAATTACAAAGGTAACAATGGAATTGTATGTGAACATTTCAGCAGTGAATGAGTTCACTGAAATGGATAGGGAGTCATCAGTGCAAAGACAGCCTCATTTTGTAAACAGTGTAAGAATGTGGTCTTGTAATGCATTACAAGTGTTCTAATAATCTGACATCTCAACCTCCAGTTCCTTGCTAACTGCTGTAAACCTCTCCCCAGCTGCAGCCTGAAATTCACATGGTCTGTTCACTTACCAACCGCAAGATGAGCTTGCAATTTCATAGCCCTGCCATCACGAAGACCATCTATTTGGACCTCCTTTACAGCCTCCTGTCTCTGTCCAACTGCTGTTGAAGCCCTCATTCTGAGCTTTGTTACCCCTGGACTACAGGACTCCAATCTGCTCCTGACTACTTAGTCCCTCACCTTGTAAACTTGTAGTCATCTGGATATCAGCTGCCCTTGTCTTTGCAACAAGTATGCTGTCACCTCTGCTCACCTATACTGGTTCCCAGTCAAGGAACATCTTCACTTTAACATTTTCATTCTTATTTTCAAATCCATCCATGGCCCTGCCCCCAAAGAAACCCCCTCCCCCACCCAGCCTCAAATCCGTATACTTGCCTCTAAACTACAATGCTGCTGTAATTCTGACCTCTTCAGCATCCTTGATTTAATTGCTACAGCATTGGTGGTGGGTGGGGGGCTGGGGGGGTTGTGGTGGTGCTCTCCCTTCAGTGATATTCTCTCTTCACTTCTCCAACTTCCTTTAAGATGCTTCTTAAAACTTGGATCTTCGACCAAGCTTCTGATTAACTGTTCTGGTCTCATTTTATATGATCCATTGTCGTGTTTGGTTTGACAAATCTCCTGTGAAAGGTCAAGACTTGTATACAGCCGTGGAGATGTACAGCACGAAATCAGACCCTTCGGTCCAACTCGTCCATGCTGATCAGATATCCTAAATTAATCTAGCCCCATTTGAAAGCATTTGGCCCATATCCCTCTAGACCCTTCCAGTTCATACATCCACCCTGTAGCTCAAACCCTCCAAACCCGGCAACATCCTGGTAAATCTTTTCTGAGCCCTTTCAAGTTTCACAACATCCTTCCGTCATTACATCAAAGGTGCTATATAAATAAACGTCCTTTGCGAGAGACGTCATTTTGTCACTGCTAACCCCACTTGCTCCTTTAAGGTCGCAGAGTAAATATCTTTAACACACTGTTCACCAACTTCCAAGAAGCAGCACGTTTTACAGAGGCTTACAGTAAACAGAAATTCATTCCTACTCGCACGCAGAATGGTTATTCCAGCACTCAAATGGTTAAGAGTTTGGATCCTGCGCCAACTCAAGTCACTAAGATACAAACAATTGGGTTTCAAATGTTATTAGGAGAAAGCTCGCCTGCAGTTTTGTTCCATTCTGCCGATCCTCATCTGAACTTGAGATAATAGAGTGATCGTGAATGAGGGGCCCAGCAGGCTGCTGGGGACATGCCAGCAGGTTCACTTTGGTTTCAAAAGGCAAACGCAAACCACAGGTGCCTATTCAATACAACAATGAAGAAGGGAGCCTCTGACATTACACTGCAGGCTGGAAACAGGAAGACTTGCATTTATGTAGCTCCTTTCACGACCTCGGGATGAACCCAAAGCACTTGAAGTAACAAATAAGCTGTGTTGTTGTTCGGGGGAGATGGCTGGGCACAGATCCACTGGCACGTCTCCTTGGTAACGATGACTGCACTTCCAGAAAGCGCGGTGGGGGGAATTCCCGGCTTGCAAAAGGTGCCATCCGAAGGCAAGTCCATTTTTCTTTTAACAGGAGTGTTTTTAATAGGTTAGAAATTGCACCAGATTGTGCTGAGGACCAGGGCCACTTGCAGCATTGACAGTGGACTTGGGCAGTAAGAAAACCATCCCACTCTTTAATTGACCCTATTGTTGACTGGGCTCTGTGCTGCAGTGATGAAGTGGGGGAGGAGCGGCACTGAGAGGGCCAGGAACAGGGACTGATTCACAGGCTGGGGCGCTGGGCTGACAACTGCTTAGAGAAATCCAGGCCTGAACAATGAGGTCTTTCATTGCGTTACAATGTCTTATGCAATTAGTGAAGATGGGGCCTGAAGGAAGATAATTAGCTCCACTGTTGGTTTGAGCACGGGCACCCTCCAACATTCCCATTAACTCCTGTAGGCTGAGGTGGAACCATCACCATTACAATCATTGGTAGGTTTTAGACCCGGCACACCATCTAATGCCCAGTAGATGGTGGCAGCATGGGTATGCTGCTGCATTCGTGACTGAGAGGCACTGGTTAATGCTCTAGGGACGTAGGTTCATATCCCAGGTCAGCTTTAAATTTACTAAGTAGAATCAAGAACGTAAATCTAATTGTAATAATGATGACCATGACAAATGGCACTGCTGTAAAATCCCATCAGGTTCACTCATACCCTGTAGGGTAGGGAATCTGACATCTTTACCTGACCTGGGCAATACATGACTCCTGGTAATTGGCTTGACAAGGTTCAGAAAAGATTTACGAGGATGTCGCCGGGACTACACGGTTTGAGCTACAGGGAGAGACTGAATAGGCTGGGGCTATTTTCCCTGGAGCATTGGAGGCTCAGGGGTGACCTTATAGAGGTTTATAAAATCTTGAGGGCCATAGACAGGGTGAAGTGGTGGAGGCTGGTCCAATTACAACATTTAAAAGGCATCTGGATGGGTACATGATTAGGGAGGGTTTAGAGGGATATGGGCCAAATGCTGGCAAATGCGACTAGAGTAATTTAGGACATCGGGTCAGCATGGGCGAGTTGGACCAAAGGGTGTATTTCCGTGTTGTGCGACTCTATGAGTCTGTGACTGTCCTTCACTTTGAGGATGACATCTACTCAGGGTCATGAGGGTCACATCCCAATGTTCAGGCCACAGGACATCCCATAGGAAGGGTCACCGGACCCGAAACGTTAACTCTGTTTTTTCCTTCTCAGATGCTGCCAGACCTGCTGAGCTTTTCCAGCAACTTCTGTTTTTGTTTCTGATTTACAGCATCCGCAGTTCTTTTGGTTTGTACATCCCATAGTGTGTTGGCTGCTGCCGGTAACTCTCCTCCCTACGCTATTTTGGAGACAAATTCTAGGATCATACTCTACCCATTGGAGTTTAGATGATTAAGAGGTGATCTCATTGAAACATTCACCAGGCAGTCCACAGAATAAACACTGAGAGGATGGTCCTCCTCATGGGAGAGTCCAGTGACCACAGGGCATAGTCTCAGAATAAATGGGCATCAATTTAAGACTGAGACGAGGAGGAGTTTCTCTTCATGGAGATTTGAGATTCTTTGGAACTCCTTGCCACAAAGTGCTGAGGGGGCACAGTCTTTGTGTATATTTAAGGCTGAGATCAGTAGAGTTATGGAGAAAAGGCTGGAAAGATAAAAGAGATCAGCACAATCCTATTGAATGGCATAGCAGGATCAAGGGGCTGAATGGCCGACTCCAGTTCTTATTTCTTATGCTTTTATGGACTTTTAACATAAGCCCAGGGCTGTGCAACTGGGTTATCTAATCAGATTCTGCTCTTCTCTCATAATCCTTCAACCTTTTCCCTTTATAATTATGAGGGATTGACATTAGAATCGAATAACAAGAGCATAGGAAGCACATTTAAATACAAAATGGTTGGAGAGGTTAAGTGAAAATTAAAAAATGTACCTTGAGGATACACATCAAATTACTTTTCAAGTTGTCAGGTTCAAAGAAAAAGTTGTTCAGAAAGCTGAAATCAAATGTAATTCTGTGTGACTGAATTGCATCGTGCATTAGGTTCATCGTATGCAGGGAATGGCAAGTGATGCCAACTTGAATATTTCTCTTGTAACGGAGATGCCCCTGAGGTTGGTATTGCTAACTAAACATGCTCGCTTAAAAACGAGGAGAAAAATGGAGAGTGGAGGAAGAAACAAGACCAGGAAGAGAGACAGATGTTAGATGCCTTCAAGGCAGAGATTGACAAATTCTTGATCTCACAAGGAATCAAGGGCTACGGGGCGAGTGCAGGGAAATGGAGTTGAAATGCCCATCAGCCATGATTTAAATGGCGGAGTGGACTTGATGGGCCAAGTGGCCTCACTTCCACTCCTATGTCTTATGGCCTTAAAGGTCTGGAAACTTGGGGATGACTGAATTCGAAACCATGATCCGTCAGAAAGGTAGTTTCTGCTCCGATGCCAAACAGTCCACTCTGAGAGCACTCGCAACCAATTCCGAAAGTAGTGAATTCAAATTCCAACTCAGCACCAAAACCTAACCTGGCGCTCCACAGGTAACAGCTGCTGCACAGGCACCGTATTTCAGAGGAGACCTGTGCACCAGGGCCCTGTCTGGTCTCGCAGGGGAACTGGGATAACCAAATCCCAGCCCATAAGGAGCAGGAGAGATTCCCCAGGAGATACTGGCTATGGGTACAAACCCCACTGCGACAATATCATTGGATTTAATCCAACCGTGTGGCTCATGGATTAGCATCTTAAATGAGTGTGAAAAGCTGCTCGCAATAAATACGCAGAAACTGCTGGGGAAATTCAGCAGGTCTGGCAGCATCTGCAGAGACGGAAAGTGAGTTAATGTTTCGAGTCGCATGACTCTTCTTCAGAACTGAAGAGAGAGGTAGAAAAGTGATGGGCTTTATGCTGTCGAGAAAACGGGACACAAAGCTGCCAGATTGTTACAGGGAAAAGAACAACCAGCCTGCTCCTGGGTCTAGGGAAGGAAACTTGTCACTCCAATGGGCCTTTGTGTTCCGCTCTAACTGGATTCCAGACACCAATGACGTGAGTAATTCTGAATGTCTCAGAGATAAAGCAGGTAGGTGGTAAATATTCCTTTATGATGGTCATAGAGTCCAAGAGATGACAAAAACCAATGTGAGATAAGCTGTCAAGCCAAGGACGAGAATTTGCAACAGTAGGCTCACTGAGTAAATCACTGCCTCCTTGGGATGTAGAGTCAAAGATGGAGTTAATACACAATACAGTAAAGCAACAGGCCCCTCGGCCCATCCAGCCTGCACTGATTCCTAGTCCTTATTTAGACCGGCTACTTATTACCCATACGTGGTATCTATCCCTCTGTTTCCTCCCATTCGTGTGTCTCTATCAACATATGCCTTAAACATTGCTAACATGCCTGTTTCCACTTCGTCAACTGGCAGTGTGTTCCAGGCACCCTCCACCCTCTGTGGGAAATTTTCCGCGCACTTCTCCCCCGAACTTTCCTCTTCTAACCTCAAAACTCTCTTGTAGTTGGCTTTTCTACCCAGATGGCGGGCAGAGAAAAATCTCTGACTGTACCCCCTACCAAAGCCTCTCATAATGTTGTAGACCTCAGTCGGGTTGCCTCTCAGCGTCCATCTTTCCAGTGAGAACAATCAGAATTTTATCCATCCTCCCCTCATCGCTAACGCCTTCCAGACCAGGCAACATCCTGGCGAGCCTTGTCCGCACCCTTTCAGAAGCGTCCACGTTCTGGTAGTGTGGTGACCAGAACTGCATGCGGTTTACTGAGACTTGATACAGTAACGAGACGGTGATCGATACCATGACATAGCCGTGGCTTCAACAATCAGGAGCAGGACACTGTGAAGAAAGGACGGGCAAACATCTCTGTGGAGGAGAGTGTTTTGTGTACATCAGTGGAAATCAAACAATTCACAGAAACTTACCAGAATCAGACAGCAGTCACTCTTAGATAAGTAGACACTATTATAGATTACAAACTATCATGAGAGACTATGACAGCCATGTCTCTAATGTGCAGATTGAAATCCTGAGCTACAAGATCAAAAGAGATTGCAATAAGAATCAAGTTTTAGTGTCATTGACTCAGACACAGCAGCAACTTGCAATTATATGGTAAAATGTCACAACAGAGCTGTGAGCAAGATATTAGGGCAGGTGAGCTAATGCTTGGTCAAAGAGGTCAATTTTAAGGAGATTCTTAAAGGAGGAGAGATACTGAAATAAAGAGAGGGAGATGCTTACAAGGGGAATGCCAGAGCTCAGGGCTTAGATAGCTCGAGACGCAATAACTAATGGTATGACAACAAGAAGCCTCCCTTCCCACACAAGTACTCACCAACACGGTGATTTCAGATTCACAGAGGGGGAGCTCTTACTGTTAATGAACTCGCAAACTTCTCAATACTACACCAACTGTTTATGTCAGGACCACACAAGTGGACTGCCTCCTTCCCCTTCCCCACACGCAGGACAATACAGATCTTCCAATTGTGTGGATTGAAACAAGCAGAGCAGAAAGTGTCACCAATTCTATGTATTAACAGTTTCATGAGAAGAATTAGTGTGGCCTCCCTTCAAAACAGGGTTGGTAAAAATGTGAGGAGCTATTTATGCTGATGACTCCTGCAACGTGGCTGCAAAAATCACGAAGCCAGTCATTCACAAAAAGGAATTTGCAAATTGTTTTTTCAGTGAGATTGAGCAGCAACAGTCAAAGCCCAAAGGATTTGAAAGTTTTCAATGTAACACCATTGATCCATTACTGTCCAGTTCACTATTAGGCAGAAATTCAGTTGCTGTTGTCGCTCTGGTAAACCCTTCGTAGAGAATGCTGTCTGTGCGCAGCCACCTCAAGACTGGCAAAGAGACAGTTCTCACCAGCTGATGTTTGAAAGGAAGTCACAAATATGTCAGAAGCTGGTAGCTTCTCACCAAGGCCTTGATGCCTGACCCTACTCAAAGCGATGACGCAGTGCTCATAGAGGGGACTGGGAGTAACATTCCAACAACCATCACCACATGATTCAACATGATAAACCCAAATGGCAGCCACAGCACAGAGTGTCATTAGAGCTAACGCAGGGGATGCTGATGGCCTGGTGGTATTATCGTTGGACCATTAATCCAAAGACCCCAGGGAACGTCTGGGGACTCAGCATCAAATCCAGCCATGGCAGATGGTGGAATTAGGATTCAACAAAAAAAAACTGACATTAAAAGTTTAATGATGGCCTGGAATATATTGCCAATTGTCAGGGGAAAAAAAGTATATTTTACTAGTGTCCTTTAGGCAAGAAAATTGTCTTCCTTACCTGGTCTGGCCTACATGTGGTTCCAGGCCTGCAGCAATGTGGTTGTCTCTGAACTGTCCTGTGAGCAATTCAGGACAATAAATGCTAGCACAGCCAGAAATGCCCTTGTCACATGACCGAATAAAGAAGAAAATGCCAATGGTTTTCAGGTTCGTGTTTCACCTCCTTTCTGCTAGATATTGATGCCTTCGACAAAGGGTCCATTTTGAGCCCATCTTGTGATAAAGTGGGACTCTTCCTCCTTCTAATCAATTGCAATACAAGTGAATGGAGTCACTTGAACTAAGCGTCCCAAGAGAACGTCTGTTTCCTTCTGGAATGCTGGAAGGACTGAGTGCCTGTGTTATAAGTGGATAAAGCTCTGGACTTCAAAATGCCGGGAAACCAGTTCGATAATACTTAGCATGCAACAGTGGATGCCAAGCTTCAGTGACCAGGTTCGATTTTGGAGCACTGGGTCATTTGCTCAGGTTTTCCCAACTGCCACAAAAATAGTCCCTTTTAGCTAAAGCCACATCAGGTCCTTGAGAGACATTAAAGTTGCTGAGAAACTTCAAGCTGAGGCCCTCTTAGGTGACCAGAACAGTCCACATATGAGATTGGCAAGCAGAAAGGTCGCCTCTCTTTCCTCATCAATACTTACCCCTCAAACACCACCAATAAAATTGATTATCCGAACATTTGTTCATTGCTGTCAGTGGGAGCTTGCTGTGGGCAAATGGGCTGTAATTACTAAATTCCACAGTATTCCACGGCCTCAGGTTGTCACAAACTGCTTTTCAGCCAATGAAAGGGTTCCATAAATGTAACTCAATTTTTTTGGAATTAGAGATGTTTCAATTGGATGGTCACTCAACTATGGTATAACTGGTGTTGAGCTCAGAGCTTTCAACTGCTAGTTCAGAGGTAGTCACTCACAGCTAAACATGAAGGGAGGGGTTTGAGCTAACCTTCAAAGTATTACTTTGGTACAAGACTTCTGTTCTTGGTTTATTGGGAATAGATGGGAATATGGAATTCGGAATGCATAGAGATCAGCTGCTAAGGTGAATAGCGAAGGTCTTTCCCCCAGGGTGTGGAAGTTCAAAACCATGGGGCATACTTTTAAGGGGAGAGGAGAAAGATAGATTTTAAAAAGACATGAGGGGCAACTTTTTTACATAGAGGATGGTTCATGTGTGGAATGAACTGCCAGAGGAAATGGTGAATGCAGGTGTAGTTATGCTGTTAAAAAGATATTTGGACAAGTTCATGAATAGGCCAAATGCGTCATGTGCGACTAATTTAGTTTGTGAACATGGTCGGCATGGGCTGGTTGAACTGAAAAGTCTGTTTCTGTGCTGTTATTGAATGGCAGGCCGGTTCGGAAAGCTGAATGGCCTACATCAGTTCCTAAAGTCATATGTTTTGTATGAACTGGAGAATGGGACTATTTGGTTACCATGGTGAGTCTGTCACATGACTGGGGCTGTAATCACTAAATTGTTTTTATGTGGAATGTAAATGAATTTGGTCCGCACACAAGCTTTATTACGACTGTATTTTTCTTCCATCACCTGCCTTTGACTTGGAATATGGAGATCCATTACTTTAGTCTTGCTTGAGGAATCCTTTTTTCTATAATCCCTTTTTGTGAAAGAGCACAACATGAAGAACTTTGGGGTAAAGACCAGGTTTGGTTAGGGTCCAAAAGAGAAAGAACGTTCGACTGTATAGTGCTTCTACATCCTCAATGTTCCCCGAGGACAACAGTGCTATAAAGTATATAAAATCTTTATAGTACCATTTCAAGTATGGTCAATGTTGTAATGTCGGGCATGTGATAACCAATTCATGAACAACATGATCCCATAAATAGCAATCTCATAATGACCAGATGATCCGTTTGAGTCATGATAGCTCAGGGTTACGTTTTGATCCACAGAACTTGCTTGCTGTGTTTCAACATAGTGCAATGGAATCCCTTATGTTCACTGTTACCCATCATGCTTCATTCGCCTAAACTGTAGACTGAGCTATTCCTTCCCAATTATTTATCCAGTTCCACTTTGAAAACTTCCTGAATCTGCTTCCACCACCCTTTCAAGACTGAGTGCATTCCAGATCATTGCAACTTGTTGGATGAAAATAATCTCCCTGCTGGGATTTTTGAAAAATGTCTTAAATGTGCAACCTCTGGTACTAACCTTCCTGTCTCTGGAAAGAGTTTAACATCATTAGCAAATGCAATTTGAAAAAAAAATGAAATGTGGTCAGCTTTATCTTCAAAGGAGTTTTGCATGTTCCTTCAGTGTCCAGTAGTAATCCAGATTTTATAGGGTGATAGCTCCTGAGATGCTGCTTGGCCTGCTGTGTTCATCCAGCTTCACACTTTGTTATCTTTTATAGGGTGATTTTTTTTTAATCTTACAGTCATAGAGTCATACAGCACAGAAACAGGCCCTTCAGTCCAACTCATCCATGCCTAACAGTTTTCCAAACGCAAGTACTCCAATTTGTCTGCATTTGGCCCATAACCCTCTAAACCTTTTC
This sequence comes from Stegostoma tigrinum, assembly GCF_030684315.1. Taxonomy (NCBI): domain Eukaryota; kingdom Metazoa; phylum Chordata; class Chondrichthyes; order Orectolobiformes; family Stegostomatidae; genus Stegostoma; species Stegostoma tigrinum. The sequence continues at coordinate 18,696,884 of NC_081360.1, read as the reverse complement.
TATTCATGTACCTGTCCGAATGTCTTTTCATGTTGCAATTGTACCACTTCCTCTAGCAGCTCATCCTGTGTGGAAAAAGTTACCCCAAGGCTCCCTTTTAAATCTTTCCCCACTCACCTTAAACCTATGCCCTCTAGTTTTGGACTCCCCTACCCTGGGGAGAAAAGATCTTTGCTATTCACCTTATCTGTGCCACTCCCTCACGATTTGAAGGTCTTACGAGGAAAGGCTGAGGGGCTTGAGGCTGTTTTCATTAGAGAGAAGAAGGTTGGAGAGGTGACTTAATTGAAACATATAAAATAATCAGAGGGTTAAATAGGGTGGATAGGGAAAGCCTTTTTCCTAGGATGGTGACGGCGAGCACGAGGGGGCATAGCTTTAAATTGAGGGGTGAAAGATATAGGACAGATGTCAGAGGTAGTTTCTTTACTCAGAGAGTAGTAAGGGAATGGAACGCTTTGCCTGCAACGGTCATAGATTCGCCAACTTTAGGCACATTTAAGTCGTCATTGGATGAGCATATGGACGTACATGGAATAGCGTAGGTTAGATGGGCTTCAGATCGGTATGACAGGTCGGCACAACATCGAGGGCCGAAGGGCCTGTACTGTGCTGTAATGTTCTATGTTCTATGTTTAATGAACCTCTGCAAGGTCACCCCTCGACTTTCTCCGCTCCTGGAGGAAAAAATTCCAGTCTACCCCACCTCTCCTTCAAACTCACACCCTCCAGTCCCGGTACCCAAGCCCAGAACTAGGGGGCACTGTTTTAAAATTAAGAGGTCACGTTGCAATGTTGAATGTAGTTGATGCAATATATTCACAATTTTGTTCTAACATTTTATCAGAAAATGGCACTTCTGACAGCATGGCACTCTCTCAGTACTGCACAGGGAAGTGGTAGATGTTGGTCACTAAAATGAATGCTATTGCATCTCCAGCCTGTTTTAAGGCAGATAGTCAGTTTATTCAGAAGTGCAAAGAACTATGAAGCAGCTGATTTGATGTGGGCGTTTGGTGTCACCACAGCAATGCAAAATGCCTCCATGTCCCGAAAGGGTCCGAAGCTGAGGATGTGTCTAAATCCATCCCCTCCCCGATCAGTGAAATAACAAGGATCTGTATTTAGCTGACAAGCCCAGGCGTGCCATCTGACACGAGCAGCACATGGTCGATCTGCCTTCTGCCTTCGCTGAGCCTAGGGCAGGGCAAAGGTGTGGGGTAGTGGGTGGAGTGGCATGGGCTTGGCATGGGAACTGTGAATAACCCAATGTGCCCAGTAACACTCTCAGCCGCTGCGCATATTTTTCCTCCACCTTCTTCGAAATCGAATTCTGGAAACAAACCTGGCAAATTCATTCTGAACGATCGTTTCTAACTCCATTGGTGAGTTCCCCGAGAGCGTGTTCCTTAAGAGCTCAATGAATTTGAATTGGAAGCAGCTGCCTTTTCAGAATAAAAGTCCGCTTTGTTGACTGTTGTCATTGCTTAAAGTTGAAACATGTTGGTTTTGAGATGATCTCACTCGAAAAAGGGGGTACAGCCCTGGGAGAACGTTTCTCTGCAGAATGCTGCTCCTCTTGTTACTCAGTGGAAGGGGAAGTCTTATATAGCGACTTTTGGGAAGGCAGGATGCCTGAAACAGTGCCGTTCCTCTGAGGAAAGTGGGAAAGGTGCTCTGTTGATGCAAATCTGTCTTTCTCCCCAGCATCCAGTGGTTGGTGACTCTGTAAGATAGTGTGCCGATCAGCCAGTGAAAGTTGTCAACTCTGATTGGCCGTATCTCCTGGGATTGTATCATGTGACATCCTGATACAGCACATCCACTGCGCCCCCCCTCAACCAAACCCCTATTCCAAACCGGAAAGTCACTTTTTGTGATATGGAATAAGGCATTAAATAGCAGCCAGGACACTGAGGAGAGCCCTGCTTCTCTTTGCAATACTGCCTTGGGGATTTTTAAAATAAATAGTTAGATACAAAGATAGCAACTTCAGCATGGCTGCAAGACCTCAGTATTGCACTAGAGTTTCAGCCCTAATGCTTATATTCTCGTCGGGAGTGGGGATTGAACCTGAGTCCTTGTGTCTCTGAAGTGAGATTGCTCCGAACTGAGTCACAGCTGACAACTGCTAGTGGGGAGGTCATAGGCAGGCTATGGAGAGGGAGAGGGAGCGAACTTCTTCAAAGTGGGCATTCCTTGAAGAGACCTTGCAGTGGTACAAACAAAAACAGAACTGCAGATGCTGGAATCCCAGGTGGACAAACAGGAGGCTGGAAGAACACAGCAAGCATTTGTATGAAACGAGCAGTCAATGTATTACCCTTTTTCAGGACTCTTCTTAATGGGTTTGCTGTGGTGCACCCAGAGATCGCGTTAGACCTCTGTTCCCTGAGAAAGGTTTGCCTTTGATGAAATTTCAAGGTGAAGAGGCTGTTCAGCCCTTTGTGTGTTGTCACACCCATGTGACTCCTCTGACTTGCCTCCATCTAACCTCATCAACATATTGTTGTCTCCATCCTCTTGTTCCTATTTGGTTCCTCTGAAATTTATTCATTCATTTTCCTATGACAGGTTCTTTGATTGTTGTTGGCTGACAGAGCTGTACTTTTGTAGGTTTATTCTGTTGGTGACAATTTGCTGTGACCTTCCGTCCTAAGCACACACAAGGAGGCTAACCTTGGCAGGGCAGGAGTTGAACCCATACTGTTGGTGGCATTCAGAACCTCAAGCTGGCCATTCAGCTAACTGAGCTAACCCATCTGTGAACAGCCTTCATTGTTTTAACTGTGCCCTGAGCAGTTCTATGAGCATTTCTCGATCTGAAGTTAGGCATCTATCGGTGTAACAACTCTGTTCAGGGAACTGACTACAAATGAGTTCACCCTACATTTATATACAGCCTTGAGTAGCTTTAGGATATCCCATAATTAGATTAGATTAGATTAGATTCCTTGCAGTGTGGGAACAGGCCCTTCGGCCCAACAAGTCCACACTGCCCCATGCAGCATCCCACCCAGACCCATCCCCCTGTTACCCACACACCCCTGAACACTACGGGCAATTTAGCATGGCCAATCCACCTAACCTGCACATCTTTGGACCGTGGGAGGAAACCAGAGCACCCAGAGGAAACCCGCGCAAACATGGGGAGAATGTGCAAACTCCGCACAGACTGAGGCTGGAATCGAACCTGGGTCCCTGGCGCTGTGAGGCTGCAGTGCTAACCGCTGAGCCACCATGCCGCCCTGAATGTGTTCCATAGAATGATGTACTTTTGACCTGCAGTCATTGGTATAGTGTGGGAAACACCATGAGCCACTGTATGCACAGCAAGCTCCCACGTACGGTAACATCATGGCAGACCATCTGCTTTTGTGATTTTGGTCGAAGGATAAAAGTTGTCCGTGAGACCAGGGAGAGCTCCCTCAACCTTTCTTCAAAGAATGGTCAAGGATGTATCCATCCAACTAAGATGGCAGGCAGAACCTCAACTTGATGTCTTATCCAGATGATGAAGCATGAGACTTAGGTACATAAAGAGCTGGAGGGGAGAGGAGAAATGTCATGAACAATATTTATTATCGCAATAAGTAACAGTTCTTACAGAGTTAATGTTGACGATTGCATTAATCTCCACCCAATCCAATGACGCCCTGTTTCCTTGAGTGGGGATAAGACTCTTGACACAGCTCCATCAGTTCTTGATTGCCCTGTGACTTGAAACATCCTCTCCATATCTACCTGTCGAAACTTGATTAGAATCTTGTAAATTTTGATAAGTCCTATACCTATTTGTCTCCTCATTGCACTCCCAACAATTTTGAATGAACTGATGTAGATACTTTCGAATCAACCTGTTCAGAGATATTAGGATGCACCTTTGGAGCAGGTGGGATTTGAACCCAGGCCTCCTGGCCCAGAGAGAGGGTTCACAGTGCCACAAGATCCTGCAAAATAGTGTTTGTCAAAACTTCTTAACACACTGTTAAACAAATCCTTCCATTCTGCTCTTCACCAATCATCACAAGCCTCCGATGAAGTGTGGATACTTTTAGTTTACCTGTTCAACAATACTATGACACAGTTCTGAGCAGCTGGGCCTCCTAGCTCAGATGTGGTGACTCTACCACTGTGACATGAGAGTTCTGCGCGGTCATGTCCGGCCATCACTTGGAAGATCCAACTGTACTTAGGGCAGCTCAGTTGAAAGGTCATTTTGGTAGGTAGGCACTGTTGAGATCATTTGTACTGAGTTGCTATTGTGCAATAGCCTTTGGGGCTGTTGTGGTGCAGTGGTAGTGTCCCTGACTCTGAGTTGGACTTAAATCTTTCATGCTCCAGAAGTATGTGATAATATCTCTAAACAGTTTGATTAGAAAGCCTTCCTTCCCTGAGGAGGTCCTGCGTTGGTGTGCTTGGACTGAGATAATTAACCCCAAATAGCCATAACCGATTGTCATCACATAGAATCATGCAACAAACTGCACCTTGTTAAGACAAGTGCATCTTATTAAAGACTGATGGTGTTTCACACTGTCTTGGTGTAAACCAATTAGGTCCTAAGTCCCAGGCAAGAAAAGAAGATCAGTAACTGCTGTGTATTGCCATGTTTGTATCATGGCCAGTACTCTTGTGTTGCAGTTACAAGGGGTGGCCAGAATAGAGTTGATTGGATAACTCCCATCAATCAGGGATACTATATTGCTGCAAGTGAAACAAGGTCTTGAGGTAGTGTCCCAACCTCTGAGCCAGGAGACCTTAATTCAAGTCCCACCTGCTCCAGAGGTGTTATAACATTGTCTAAACAGGGTTGATTTAATGTAACTTGTTTTTTCTTGATTCATTCGTGGGATGAGGGCGTCACTGACCAGCCAGCATTTATTGCCCATCCTTAATTGCCGAGAGTCAACCACATTGCTGTGGGCCTGGAGTCACATGTAGGCCAGACCAGGCAAGGATGGCAGTTTCCTTCTCTAAAGGACATTAGTAAACCAGATGGGTTTTTTCCCCCCAACAAACGATAAATGGTTCTTGGCCATCATTAGATTCCCAATTCCAGATATTTTATTGAATTCAAATTTCACCATCTGCCGTGGGTGGGATTCTGGGTCCCCAGAATGTTGTCTGGGTCTCTGGATTAACAGTCCAGCGATAATACCACTAGGCCATTGCCTTCCCTCTACAAGAGGAAGAACAAGGAATGGGGCAGCATGCCTCTACCCATCGCTTAGTCATCACTTAATCTATATCACTAAAGCAGGTGATCTGATCAGTTTCTCAGTTTGGGATCTTGCAGTGCATTAGTTGCTAAATTCCAACAGTTCCTGTGCTTCAGGAGCTCTTCATTAGCTGACAAATGTTGCAGTGTGCCCAATATTCTTAAAACAGAAAGATTTAGAAGCAGGATTAGGCCATTCAGCTCATTGGTCCGTCTCCATCATTTAGTAAAATTGTGGCTGATCTGATTGTGATCCTGACACCACTTTCCTGCCTGTCCCCATAACCCTTGACTTCCTTATCAATCAAAACTTAGTCTAAGTTGGCCTTGAATATCTTCAGTGACCCAGCCTTCACTGCTGTTTAGGCTGGCTGTCAGAGATGAAATTCTTCCCTGTCTCCCTTAAATTAGAGAGCCCTTATTTTGAAACTGTAGTTCTTAATTCCCACACAAGGGGAAACATTCTGTCATTATCTCCCCTATTAAATGCTACTGGAATTTTAAATGTTTCAGTAAGATCACCTCTCATGGCTCTAAGCTTCCAATGTTTCCTTATAAGGCAACTCCTTCACCCCAGGAATAAGACCAGTGAACCTTCTCTGAGCTGCTATCAATGCAAGTTTATCCCCGATTAAATAAGTGAATCTAAACTTTACACTATATTCTAAATCTCACCAATGCCCTGAATAGATGGAGCACATGAATGGTGTCATTTAAGTGCCAGTGATCCAAATTGTGGCAGCATAGGTGTAGATTCTGTGTTGCTGGATTGTTAATCTAACAACACCAGAAAAGGCCCTCTGCATTTGCTCTTCTCCTGCAGAACAATGGAGGGCCAGTTAGTGATAAAGGCCACCAAGTGTACCCTTCCTCTTTGTGAAACAGAGCTATGGGGTGGTGCGGTGGCTCAGTGGTTAGTGCTGCTGCCTCACTGCACCAGGGACCCAGGTTCGATTCCGGCCTCAGATGACCACGTGGAGTTTGCACGTGTTCCCCGTGTCTGCATGCATTTCTTCCCATGGTCCAAAGCTGCATATGTTATGTGGATTGGTTGTGCTAGATTGTCCCGTAGTGTCCAGGGATGTGCAGGCTGGATAGATTAGTCTCAGGAAATTCAGGGTTACAGGGGGTTGAGTTTGGGTGGGATGTTCTTCAGAGGATCAGTGTGCTCTCAATGGGCTGATCGCCTACTTCCACAGTGTAGGGATTCTATGGGCAGATGCCACAGCCATGTCATTTTGCTGTGATTCATGCCACAGCTTTAATAGATCTCAATGGCCTTAAAACTTGACTCATTGAGGGTAAAGATCCTTAAGCAATCCGTGATGCGGGAGGAGAAACAAAGAATGCTACATCTCAAACAATTGACGTTTTGTTCTTTCTGTATAAACTCTCCAATGCGATTATCTCTCTCTCACTCTCAGCCTTTCTAGAGCAGTTTCATTTTGATCTTTGGAATAGCCACCCCCACAGCAGTGTTATAGCTACACAACAACTTATGTTTATGTAGTGCTTCTGTTTTAGTGGAAAGTCCCAAGACTCCATTCACAGAACATTATGAAACAAAAGTGCTTCAAAGAGCCACATAAGCAAGACATTCAGTCAGATTAATAAATGTTTGGTCAAGGAGGGAAGTTTTAAGGAAGCTCTTAAATGGAGAAAGCATGCATTTAAGGTGAGAGGGCTAAGTTCAAAGCAGATCTGAGAGGCGAGTTTTTGTACACAGAGAGTAATAGGAGTGTCGAATGCACTGCCAGGGATACTGGGAAGAGGCAGATACAATGCAGGTGGTTCAGGGACTTTTAGGTACACACATGAATATGCAAGGAATGGAGGGATTTGGACCAAGGGCAGGCAGAAGAGGTTAGTTTAATTAAGCATCATATTTGGCACAACACCGTGGGCCGAAGGGCCTGTTCCTGTGCTGTACGGTTCTGTGTTCTAAAGAGAGGCACAGAAGCGCATGGTTTGAATTTCTGAGCTTGGGAGGGAGGAGGGGTGTCAAATCAACTGAGAGCAGTCACCAATGGTGGAGCAATTACATTGGGTCAAAAAACTGGAACTCCCTTCTTAACAGCTCCCTCTATATCCCGAGGACTGCAGCAGGTAAAGAACATAGAACAGTACAGCACAGTGCAGGCCCTTCAGCCACGATGTTGTGCTGAACTTTTACCCTAATCCTTAGGTCTATCTAAGCCCCACCCCTACCTTATACTATCATCCATTTGCCTGTCTAATAGCTGCTTAAATGCCCCTAATGGGACCGAATCCACTACCCTCTCCGGCAATGCATTCCATGCCCCAACCACTCTCTGAGTAAAGAACCTACCTCTGACCTCTCCCCTATATCTACCTCCACTCACTTTAAAACAATGCCCCCTCGTAATAGCTACCTCCACCTGAGGAAAATGTCTCTGGCTGTCTGTCTATACCTCTGATCATTTTGTACACCTAAAGAAGATGGCTTATCATCACCTTCTCCAAGCCAATAAATGTTGGCCTGGTCAGCGATGCCCAGGGCTCAGAAACAAAGTTTAAAAAGTTACCAGAACTAGAGGAGTGATTTTGTTTTTGACCTGTAGGTTGAGGAACCAACAAGGTTATCGTGGGTTTGGTTTGGGTGATGAGAGTGGCTAATTAATAACAGTATTGAGAGATGTCTGAGAGAAAAAGGAACCGTAACATAATAGAATTCTTTGATGCAATTGAAAGTCAATTGTCCAAGCCAAAACTAGGCTGCTACATCTAAACAAGGGAAACTAGCAAGGTGTGAAACCTGCCCTGGCAGTGATAAACTGGGTGACTTCATTAACAGGTATGATAATGGATTGGCAATGGTTAACAATTAAGAAACGAATGCATGCGTTGGACCTGTTAAATACTCCTTCTCGACAAAACAACACAACAGGAAAGATGGCCCAACCATGGCTAACGAAACAAAATTAAAGATATGATTAGTTCAAAAGAGAAGTCACATAACTCTGCCAGAAAAAGGAGGCTGGGAGTAATTTAAAATTCAGCATTGATTAAGGTGGGGGAAAACAAACAGAGTATGATAATAAAGTTGAAAAGAAGATAAAAGCAGACGGTAAGAGCTTCTCTAAGTCTGTAAAAAGAAAAAGTAAAATGAAGCAGGGTGAGGCCAGATGGTGAGAAAGCCAAGCTTTGGGTTTTGGCTGCTTCTCAACACATTAAGCCTACTGAGAGGGGAGCCCATGCTTCCAGATCTTTTTAGTGATGGCGGTTGAGGGATATCGAGGAGAACCCAGCTCCACTTCTGCTCCAGGATCTTTTACATCCATTTGAGGGAAGAGCAGGGGACTTAGTTTAATATCTCATTTGTACAATGGTACATCCGACAGTGCAGCATCGCCTCGCTACTCTGCTGGCGTGTCGGCTCAGATTCCATTCTCAGGCCTCTGTAGTTAAGCTTGAGGCCACATCTTTGGGATATAAGAGGGGAAAGTGCATTCCACTAAATTGTGTTGACACTGTAGGCTCCATATGGAATAAGCACAACAAGGGCCGCCATTGGCCACAGAGGCTGATGGGTGGGGATGACAGGGGCACAAGATGAGGGCTTCTATGTTGTTGCTGCTCAGCATGACAAGTACTTTGGCAGGTTGGGGAGCATCTTTGAGCTCAGAGATTGCCTTGTTCAACAAAACCCCACCGTGCCCTCCTCCATCCCTCCCAAATGATTGAAGACCTTGAGTGAACCACTGCAGCCTGGCTCTTTAATATTCTACCCAAGTCCCTCAAATGTTCAGTAAGGTCGGGGCTGATGCGTATCTTCACTCCCTTTATCTGCCTAGGTTGCTTACTAAGGATACCTTACCTCACAAAGTATAGGAGTCCTTCTCATCGGCATTTCCCTTGGCCAGGAACAACTGTGAGAATGGCAGGCGTTGGAAGTTAATTGTGAACGTCTGGAATTAGAATTCAGTTTAAAACAATGGCCTTTTTTTTGTCACTGTTGTTGCTACGTACAATATACAAGGTCGCACACCTGCAATCCAGATGGAATACTGTTTAATATGCAGATTGAGAGCTGCACATTCTTGCCCTGACTATAACTCAGCCCAGTTTATTATTACCTTTGCTCGTCCATGCGTTGTAGCACTTAACAGTGACACATTTAATCCCAGGACTTTGAATCACATAGACTGGGACTGCCTTAGCGTTAAGGGCTTAGGATGGACAGGAATTTGAGTGTGCGCAAGAAAATTTTCTGATTCCGTACATGGATGTACCTGCTAGAGAAGGTGCAAAACGTGGCCTATTGCTAGAAAATAAGGCAGGGCAGGTGACCGAGGTGTTACTGGGGGAGAACTTTGGAGCCAGTGGCCATAATTCTGTTAATTTTAAAGTAGTGATGGAAAGGACAGACTGGACCCAAAAGTTCTAAATTAAACGAAGGCCAATTATTATGGTTTTGGGCAAGAACTTTCAAAAGTTGATTGGGGACGGATGTTTGCAGGTAAAGGGACAGCTGGAAAATGGGAAGCCTTCAAATATGAGATAACGAGAGTCAGAGACATTACTTACCTGTTAGAGTGAAAGGCGAGGCTAGTAGGTGTAAGGAATGCAGGATGACGAGAGAAATTGAGGTTTTTGTCAAGAGTAAGAAGGCAGCAGAAATTGAGTGATTCCTGAGAAGTGTAGAAAGGCAGTAGGAGTATACTTAAGAGGGAAATCAGGAGGGCAAAAAGGGGACCTGAGATAGCTTTGGCAAATAGGATTAAGGAGCGTCCAAAGGGATTCTACAAATACATTAAGGACAAAAGAGAGACAAACTAGGGAGAGAATAGGGCCCCTTAAAGATCAGCAAGGTCACTTATGTGTGGAACTGCAGGAAATGGGGGAGATACTAAACAAGTATTTTACATCAGTGGTTACTCTGGAGAAGGATATGAAAGATACAAAATGTGGGGAAATATACAGTGACCTCTTGGAAAATGTCCATTTTACAGAGGAGGTGGTGCTGGATGTCTTAAAATGCATAGAGGTGGATAAATGCCTGTGACCTGTTCAGGTGTACCCTAGAACTCTGTGGGAAACTGAGGAAGTGATTGCTGGGCCCCTTGCTGAGATATTTGTACCATCGACAGCCACAGGTGAGGTGCTGGAAGACTGCTAGGGTGACGTTACTATTTAAGAAAGGTGGTAAGGAAAAGCCAGGGAACTATAACCTGGGGAGTCTGACATCGCTGGTGGACAAGTTGTTGGAGGGAATCCTGAGAGACAGGATTTACATGTATTTGGAAAGGCAAGGACTGATTAGGGAAATTGTATGTCATGAACTTGATTGAATTTTTTGAGGAAGTAGTGAAGAAGATTGATGAGGGCAGAGCACAGGACATGATCTACACAGACCTCAGTAAGGCGTTCGACAAGGTTCTTCATGGTAGACTGGTTAGCACATGGAATAGAGGGAGAGCTAGTCTTTTAGGTACAGAACTGGCTCGAAGGTAGAAGACAGAGGGTGGTAGTGGAAGGTTGCTTTTCAGACCGGAGACCTATGACCAGACCCTCTAATAAGGAGGGAAAGAAAGTATCCAAATTTCATTCAAAGCCTTGAAAAGCTCAAATCATTCTTTAACTTTGTTTATTTCAAAGTTTTGTTTATGCAAAATATGTTCATAATCCAACACTTGGATCCTTAGTAGCATTCTGGTGAATCTACATTGTACTTCTTGCAGGAATATTTCCCAAGATTTGGCAAGAACTGTACACAGTATTCGAAGCCTGCGCTACACAGATGCAGCAAAATCCTGTATTCCAGCATCCCACTTATAATAAAGCTTGGTTACCACCTACTGAGCTGGGTCAAAGGTAGAGGACAGAGGGTGGTGGTGGAGAGTTGCTTCTCAGACTGGAGGCTTGTGACCAGCTGTGTGCCACAAGGATCAGTGTTGGGTCCACTGCTTTTTGTCATTTATATAAACAATTTGGATGTGAATATAGGACATACGGTTGGTAAGTTTGCAGATTACACTAAAATTGGAGGTGTAATAGACAGAGAAGAAGGTTACCTTAGAGTACAATGGGATCTTGATCAGATGGGCCGATGGACTGAGGAGTGGCAGATGGAGTTTAATGTAGATAAATGAGAATTGCTGCATTTTGGAAAGGCAACCAGGACAGGATTTATACACTTAATGGTAAGGTCCCGGGGAGTCTTGCTAAACAAAGACCTTGGAGTGCAGGTTCATAGTTCCTTGAAAGTGGAGTCGCAGGTAGACTGGATAGTGAAGAAGGTGTTTGGTATGCTTGCCTTTCTTGGTCAGGAGTATAGGAGTTGGGAGGTCATGTTGCGGCTGTACAGGACATTGGTTAAGCCACTATTGGAGTATTGCATGCAATTCTGGTGTCCGTGCTATAGGAAGGATGTTGTGAACCTTGAAAGGGTTCAGAAATGATTAACAAGGGTTAGAGAGTTTGAGCTACAGGGAGAGGCAGAAAAGGCTGGGACTATTTTCCTTGGAGCGTCGGAAGGCGAGCAGTGACCTTTTTGAGGTTCATAAAATCACGAGGGGCATGGATATGGTTATTAGACAAGATCTTGTTCCCAGGTGGAGTATTCCCCAACTAGAGAGCATAAGTTTAAGGACAGAGGGAAACGATATAAAACGGACCTAAGGGGCAACTTTTTCATGCAGAGGGTGGTGCATGTATGGAAAAAGCTGCCAGAGGAAGCGGTTGAGGCTGGTACAATTAGAACATTTAAAAAGGCATCTGGATGAGTAATGAATAGGGAGGGTTAGAGGGATATGGGCCAAATGCTGGCAAATGGGACTAGATTTATTTAGAATATCTGGTCGGCCTGGTTGAGTCGGGCCAGAGGTTCCGTTTCTGTGCTATATATGTGTATGACTCTATTTCAAAAACCATTAGCAAGATATGTCACTCAAAAACAGGCTATTCAGCTAAACATTGTACTCCACGTGAACCCCATGTTAACCCACTGTCTCCAGCCTTATAGGATCTTTAAAATTAGTAATTAGCACTAATAATATGTTTGTACATACAAACAATGGTAGATTGGAAAGGTTCTGTTCCTTCCTTCCTCGTGCTCATCAGTGGTGGTCGATATGTTGCAGTTCACGCATGGAGTCTGGGTTGCCGTGGCAACATGAACTGTTACATGTGTGTTGTTGTCTGAAGCTATGGATGGTGAAAGTAGGTGCCAAAGTTGTTGTTCTATCAAATTACTGACCAGAAAGCAGAGAGAATGCATAAATAATTTTTTTTCGACTAGTGACCAGTGGTGTGCTGCAAAGATCAGTTCTGGGCCTCAACTTCTTGCAAGTTATGTACGGGTAGTGATCAGAGATAATGGGAACTGCAGATGCTGGAGAATCCGAGATAGCAAAGTGTGAAGCTGGATGAACACAGCAGGCCAAGCAGCATCTTAGGAGCACAAAAGCTGACGTTTTGGGCCTAGGCACTTTGTTATCTATGTACGGCTAGTCCCCAGTTTATGAACGTCTGACTTATGATAGCTCATACATATGAGCAAGATCTCATTTTATAATTTAAAGATCTGACACACATATGTTTGCTTGTCCTTACGAGAGGCTATTTTATATCGTAATGTGTTGTCTTCTGACTTTCTAACACATTGGCTTATGAATGTACTCAGGAAGGGAACCTGTTTGCAAGCCTGGGATGGCCTGTAAACAACTTGGATGGTAGGACATTTGGTAATTTTGTTGATGACATGGCGATAGATAGAAACGTAGGCTGTGAAGAGAACAAATGGAGGCTATAAAAAAGGTAGAGATGATTGAGCAGAGATCTGGGAAGTGATGCACAGTGTGGAGAAAATGTGAAGTGGTTCATTCTGGCTGGAAGGACAGACCAAAGCTACTGTTGAAATAGTGGGAGATTGCAGAGCTCTGAAATGCAGAGATAGATATCTTAGTATCAGAGATAATGGGAACTGCAGATGCTGGAGATTCCAAGATAATAAAATGTGAGGCTGGATGAACACAGCAGGCCAAGCAGCATCTCAGGAGCACAAAAGCTGACGTTTCGGGCCTAGACCCTTCATCAGAGAGGGGGATGGGGGGAGGGAACTGGAATAAATAGGGAGAGAGGGGGAGGCGGACCGAAGATGGAGAGTAAAGAAGATAGGTGGAGAGGGTGTAGGTGGGGAGGTAGGGAGGGGATAGGTCAGTCCGGGGAAGACGGACAGGTCAAGGAGGTGGGATGAGGTTAGTAGGTAGCTGGGGGTGCGGCTTGGGGTGGGAGGAAGGGATGGGTGAGAGGAAGAACCGGGTAGGGAGGCAGAGACCATTTCCACTCCCCCTCCCATTCTCTTGATGACATGTCCATCATGGGCCTCCTGCACTGCCACAATGATGCCACCCGAAGGTTGCAGGAACAGCAACTCATATTCCGCCTGGGAACCCTGCAGCCATATGGTATCAATGTGGACTTCACCAGTTTCAAAATCTCCCCTTCCCCCACTGCATCCCTAAACCAGCCCAGTTCATCCCCTCCCCCCACTGCACCACACAACCAGCCCAGCTCTTCCCCCCCACCCACTGCATCCCAAAACCAGTCCAACCTGTCTCTGCCTCCCTAACCGGTTCTTCCTCTCACCCATCCCTTCCTCCCACCCCAAGCCGCACCCCCAGCTACCTACTAACCTCATCCCACCTCCTTGACCTGTCCGTCTTCCCCGGACTGACCTATCCCCTCCCTACCTCCCCACCTACACCCTCTCCATCTATCTTCTTTACTCTCCATCTTCGGTCCGCCTCCCCCTCTCTCCCTATTTATTCCAGTTCCCTCCCCCCATCCCCCTCTCTGATGAAGGGTCTAGGCCCGAAACGTCAGCTTTTGTGCTCCTGAGATGCTGCTTGGCCTGCTGTGTTCATCCAGCCTCACATTTTATTATCTTAGATATCTTAGTGCATTGATTACAAATGTTGGCACGGCACGTGATTAGGAAGGCTAAGACAATGTTATTATTCATTGCGTGAGGAATTAAATAGAAAAATACAGAGCGCAGCATAATGGCTCAGTGGTTAGCACTGCAGCCTCACAGCTCCAGGGACCTGGGTTCGATTCCAGCCTCGGGTGAATATCTGTGTGGAGTTTGCACATTCTCCCCATGTCTGCGTGGGTTTCCTCCGGGTACTCCAGTTTCGTCCCACAGTCCAAAGATGCGCAGGTTAGGTGGATTGGCCATGCTAAAATTGCGCGTACTGTTCAGGCGTGTGTGGGTTATAGGGGGGTGTGTCTGGGTGGGATGCTTCAAGGGGGCGGTGTGGACTTGTAGGGCCAAAGGGCCTGTTTCCACACTGTAGGGAATCTAAGCTTATGCTTCACTAATACAGAGAATTGGTGAGGTTCATCAAGAGCAGAGTGTACTGTGTTAGCCACCTTATTAAATGAGGGATGTAACTGTGTTGGAAGTGGTTCAGAGAAGATTTACCAGACAAATAGCTGGAATGTGTGAGTTGTCTTGTGAGAAAACATTGGATATTCAAGGCTTGTATCCACTGGAGTTGAGAACAATGAGGTGACCTGAGTGAAACATAAAAGCTTCTGAGGGTCTTGATATAGTGGATATGAAGAGGATGTTTTGTCTGCAGATTCTACAGATCACAGTTTCAAAGCTCGGGGCTGTGTGTTTAAAACAGAGATGAAAATGTTTGTTCTTTCAGAAGGTTTGTGAACTCTCTTTCTGAAAGGATGGGTCGAAACTATTTTTTAAAGGCACAGACAGACATTCTCTTGCTAAGTGTTATCGGTTTGATGAGGCTGTGGATCTGAGGCTGCAATCAAATGGTTGAGCAGACTTGACGGGCCATATAGCCTACTCCTGTTCTTTAGTTGTATCTATTTCTCCTGCTGTTACCACTCTTGGAAGGATTTCAAAATCCTTCAACCATGTTTTGGCCTGAATATCAATGCACTCAGTTGGTCCATTGCTTGGTTGTCAAGTTCTGGAATGGAATTCAAACCCAGAGCTCCTGGCTCAGGGGCAAGTCCAAAGATGTACAGGCTAGGTGGATTGGCCATGCTAAATTGCCTGTAGTGTTCAGGAATATTTAAGTCAGGTGCATTAGACATTGGGAAAATGCAGGGGTGGGGGAATGGGTCTGGGTGGGATGCTCTTCGGAGGAGCAGTGTGGACTTGTTGGGCCGAATGGCCTGTTTCCACACTGTAGGGATTCTATGATTCTATGGTACTCATTGTGCCACAAGACCTCCATGTATTGCTTCCCTAATCTCCCCCTAATTCACCTCAACTACTCTACATAGTTTTAAATTCCCCATTCTTGTCTTTCCCAGGTGAAGAGTGTTCTCCTGCTTTTTCTAAAATAAAGTCATAGAATCCCCACTGTACAGCAGCAGGCCATTTGGACCATCAAGTGACACTGACCCTCTGAAGAACATCCCACCCATATCCACCCCATCCCCGTGACCCTGCAGAGGTCCCTTGGCTAACCCACCTAGCCTGTACATCCCTGGTGAGATGCATTGAGAGCAGACTGTACTGTGTTAGTCATCTTATTAAGCGAGGGATGTAAATGTATTGGAAGTGGTTCAGAGAAGATTTACCAGACTAATAGCTGGAATGGGTGAGTTGTCTTGTGAGAAAACGTTGGATATTCAAGGCTTGTATCCACTGGAGTTGAGAATAATGAGGTGACCTGATTGAAACAATAAAAGCTTCTGAGGGTCTTGATATAGTGGATATGGAGAGGATGTTTTGTCTGCAGATTACAGATCACAGTTTCAAAGCTCGGGGCTGTGTGTTTAAAACAGAGATGAGAATGATTGCTCTATGGTCAACTTAGCATGGCTAATCTACTTCAAGCTGCATATCTTCACTGTGGGGGGAAAACCGGAGCACCCGGAGGAAACCCACACAGACATAGGGAGAACGTGCAAACTCCATGCAGTCACCCAAGGGGTGGAACTGAACCCAGATCCCTGGCGCTGTGAGGCAGCAGTGCTAACCACTGAGCCACCATAAGACCATAAGACCATACGACATAGGAGTGGAAGTAAGGTCATTCGGCCCATCAAGTCCACTCTGCCATTTAAATCATGGCTGATGGGCATTTCAACACCACTTCCCTGCACTCTCCCCGTAGCCCTTGATTCCTTTTGAGATCAAGAATTTGTCAATCTCTGCCTTAAAGGCATCCAACGTCCCGGCCTCCACTGCACTCTGCGGCAATGAATTCCACAAGCCCACCACTCTCTGGCTGAAGAAATGTTGTCTCATTTCAGTTTTAAATTTACCCCCTCTAATTTTAAGGCTGTGCCCACGGGTCCTAGTCTCCCTGCCCAACGGAAACAACTTCCAAGCGTCCACCCCTTCTAAACCATACATTATCTTGTAAGTTTCTATTAGATCTCCCCTCAACCTTCCAGACTCTAATGAGTACAATCCCAGGATCCTTAGCCGTTCATCATACGCTAAACCTACCATTCCAGGGATCATCCGTGTGAATCTCCGCTGGACACGCTCCAGGGCTAGTATGTCCTTCCTAAGGTGTGGGGCCCAAAATTCGGCACAGTATTCTAAATGGGGCCTAACTGGAGCTTTATAAAGTCTCAGAAGCACATCGCTGCTTTTATATTCCAACCCTCTTGAGATAAACGACAACATTACATTCGCTTTCTTAATTATGGACTCTACCTGCAAGTTAACCTTTAGAGAATCCTGGACCAACACTCCCCGATCCCTTTGCACTTCTGATTTGCAAATTTTCTCACCGTTTAGAAAATAGTCCTTGCCTGTATTCTTTTTTCCAAAGTGCAAAACCTCACATTTACTCACATTGAATTTCATCAGCCATTTCCTGGACCACTCTCCTAAACTGTCTAAATCTTTCTGCAGCTTCCCCACCTCCTCAGTACTACCTGCCTGTCCACCTATCTTCGTATCATTGGCAAACGTCGCCAGAATGCCCCCAGTCCCTTCATCCAGATCAGTAATATATAAGGTGAACAGCTGTGGCCCCAACACTGAACCCTGCGGGACACCACTCGTCACCAGTTGCCATTCCGAGAAAGAGCCTTTTATCCCAACTCTCTGCCTTCTGTCCGACAGCCAATCCTCAATCCAAGCCAGTAGCTCACCTTGAACACCATGGACCCTCACCTTGCTCAGCAACCTCCCGTGAGGCACCTTATCAAAGGCCTTTTGGAAGTTTCGATAGATAACATCTACTGGGTTTCCCTGGTCTAACATACTTGTTACCTCCTCAAAGAATTCCTACAGGTCTGTCAGGCACGACCTCCCCTTACTAAAACCATGCTGACTTGTTTTAATCTGACCCTGCACTTCCACGAATTTAGAAATCTCATCCTTGACAATGGATTCTAGAATTTTACCAACTACCGAGGTTAGGCTAATCGGCCTATAATTTTCCATCTTTTGCCTTGATCCTTTCTTAAACAAGGGAGTTACAACAGCAATTTTCCAATCATCTGGGACTTTCCCTGACTTCAGTGACTTTTGAAAGATCACGACCAAAGCCTTCACTATTTCCTCAGCCACCTCCCTCAGAACTCTAGGATGTAGCCCATCGGGGCCAGGGGATTTATCAATTTTTAGACCTTTTAGGTTTTCTAGCACTTTCTCTTTTGTAATGCCTACCATACTCAACTCTGCCCCCTGAGCCTCCCTAATTGTTGGCATACTACTCATGTCTTCCACTGTGAAGACTGACGCAAAGTACTTATTAAGTTCTTCAGCTATTTCCTTATCTCCCATCACTAGCTTTCCAGCATCAATTTGGAGCGGCCCAATGTCTACTTTGCCTCTCATTTGTTTCTTGTGTATTAAAAGAAACTTTTACTATCATTTCTAATATTACTAGCTAGCCTACCCTCATATTTGATCCCCTCCTTCCTTATTGCTCTCTTTGTTATCCTCTGTTTGTTTTTGTAGCCTTCCCAATCTTCTGATTTCCCAGTGCTCTTGGCCACTTTATAGGTTGTCTCTTTTTCTTTGATATATTTCCTGACTTCCTTTGTGAGCCATGGCTGTCTAATCCCACCCCGGATAATCTTTCTTTTCTTTGGGATGAACCATGCTGCCCCATCAGTGGATCAAATTTCTCATTGACTTTAATAGATGCCAGTGTATAATTCTCGAATTCCAGATGATAAACATATTCTGTACAACCGCCTTGCACCATTCATCATTTTAAAGACATTTTTCTTGTCAGGTCTCCTCTTTGTCTTTTCTAGAGCCTGTTCTGGACAGTAAAGCTCTCAATTCTAATATGGTCCTGTGTGCCTTTGTACGGTACCTTCTGCCACACCCGTGTATTTTTATGATGACAGTGGGCCCATTACATTTGTTTCCTGATTGAAAGAGCCGGGAATGCAGGAAAGAAGTTGTGATAAAGTGACATTGAAAGGAGGAATGTGAGCCTGTTTGAGGGGCTTGGGGAGGGGAGGACGGAGAAGAGCAGAAAACAAGAACTGACCAGAAAGTCAGGCAGAAGTAATAGTTGGAGAAGGGAACGCCATTTCAAGCCTGAATTTCTAGACAGAGTCATTGAGTCATATCGCAGACCCTTCGGTCCAACCAGTCCATGCCAACCATAATCTCAAACTAAACCAGTCCCACCTGCTTGCTCCTAGTTCATATCCCTCCAAACCTTTCCCATTCATGTACCTATCTAAATGTCTTTTAAATGTTGTCATTGTGCCCACATCCACCTCTTCCTCAGGAGGTTCATTCCACACACGAACTGCTCTCTGCGTAAAGAAGTTGCTCCTCACGTCTGTTTTCAATCTTTCTCCTCTCACTTTAAGAATTCTCCCCCCCAGTCTTGAAATTCCCCACCCCAGCGAAAAGACCCTGCCGTTCACCTTATCTATGCCCCTCATGATTTTACAAACTTTGATCAGGTCACCCCTCAACCTCCTACTCTCTAGTAAAAAAAGTCCCAGCCTGTCCAGCCTTTCCTTACAACTCAAACCCTCCATCCCTGGCAACATCCTGGTAAATCTTTTCTGAACCCTGTCCACCTTAATATTATCCTTCCTATAAGTGAGCAACCAGAACCGGACACAATATTCCAGAAGAGGCCTCAACAATGTCCTATACAACCTCAACGTAAGATTTGTTGCTTTTTACCCCTCTCAGGTTTATGAGTCTTTGGAATTTCTCAAAAGACAATGGATGCAGAATCTCTCAATATTTTTTAAGCCAGAGGAAGGTAGGTTCTTGATTATCAAGGAGCTGAAAGTATACCGGGAATGTGCACAAGGTAGAGTTGAGGGTAAATTCAGATCAGCTATGATCTTGCCAAACTGTGGAGCAAGCTCGAGGGGCCGAGTGGCCTACTCGTGTACGGAACAAAGACCTGCGGGTGCTGGAGATCTGAAACAGGAGCAGAAATTGCTGCAGAAACTCAGCAGGTCTCACAGCATGTGCAGAAAGGAAAATACAGGTAACATTCTGAGTCCAGTGACCCTTCTTCGGAACTGTTAGCAGCTAGATAAAGATGGTGTTCTTGTCAATGACAGGGTGCAGGATGGGAGTGGGGAAAGGAGTGAATAGATGGATGGAGACTGAGCCCAGGGAGAGAGAGAGAGACAATTCGACAGGCGAGGGGATAGATAATGAGGGGATAGCCAGAGAGAGAGAAAAGCTGGCAATGGGGATCTTGGGTAATGGGTTGGCTGTGTTATTTATAGCCCAGGTCATATCAGGCAGCTGGGCGTTGAAGGGTGGATAATGGACATTGAAGGAGGTGTTCAGACCCGAAAATGATTGAACTGGATATTGAGGCTGGAAATGAGGTGCTGTTCCTCCAGCTTGCGCTGAACTTCGCTGGAACACTGCAGTAAGCCGGAGACAGAGATGTTGGCCGGGGAACAGGGTGGCGTGTTGAAGTGGCAGGCAACTGGAAGCTCAGGGTTCATGGGAACTGCAGATGCTGGAGAATCCAAGATAACAAAGTGTGAAGCTGGATGAACACAGCAGGCTAAGCAGCATCTCAGGAGCACAAAAGCTGACGTTTCGGGCCTAGACTCTTCATCAGAAAAGTTTTGTTTTTTGTTATCTTGGTTACTTTGTACACGCTGTTATCTTGGAAGCTCAGGGTCATTTTTTTGCGAGCAAAATGTAGGTGCTCTTGTATAGCGGCCACCCAGCCTATGCTTCATTTCCCCAACGTAGAGGAAATCCTAATGCGAGCAGTGAATACAATGGGGTTGACTAGATTGAGTGAATTGCAGGCTTCACTTAGCCTTGATCCTTGTTAGTGGTTTGGAAAACACTGGATTCAGGAATGAACAGCTCAAGTGTTTCTACAAGCTGAGCTTTGTCAGTGAACAGGGCGGATAACCTCCCACGAACTGCACCGGAGGTGAAATTGTGATGTCCTAACGTATTTATGCTTCGGTTCAAAGGTGCTGGTACAGATTCGCGTTCTTCTCCTGAAACACTGCATTCCTGAAATAGTTTTCATTTCACTTGGTAATTCTCCTGAAGATGGGAGTAGGGGTGAGTAAGTGGCCCGTTGATGAGATGCAAGTTTCACCTCGCAGACACTCGACACCAGCCTTTGTCTACAAATCTGTTAACCCACAACACGCTGGGGGGGACTTTTTGTTTCCAGTGCAAGGCTTAGTGTTGAATTCCATTCTGCTGAATATCGGCGGTCTCATTCCTGCCCCTTGAGTCAGTCAGGAAAGTCTCAGGTTCGAGTCTCAGCCTACGCCACCGTGCCCGCGAGGTGTGCATTTACGTAGCGCCCTCCGCAACTTCTGGCTGCACCGAAGCACCCCGACAGGACTTCCCACGCGGGAACGCTGCAGCCAAGGTGCATGCAGCAAGATCCCACAAACTGTAACATGATCGATTCCGGAGAAAGTAATTTTGCCGCGGAAGGAGGTCGTTCAGCCCACTCGATTAATGCTCGCTCTGTGTCGACCAATTCAATCAATCCCGTTTCGCCACTCTTGTCCCCATATAGCCCTGCAAGGTTATTACCCCCCCCCTGTCGAATTTCCATTCCGAAGCCCTCTTCATCTCCACCACCCCAATGTGCAGCGGGTTTCAGGTCGTTTCCAATTCCTGGGTTAAATGCTTTCTCAACCTGCCCCCTTTGGGGGGGTCATCATGGCTCAGTGGTTAGGAGTGCTGCCTCGCAGTACTTAGGAACTAGAGGTTCAATTCCACCCTCAGGTGACTGTCTGTCTGGAGCTTGCACGTTCTGCCCGTGTCTGCGTGGGTTTCCTCTCGGTGTTCGCGTTTCTTCCCACAGTCCAAAAATGTGCAGGTTAGGGCGGATTGGCCGTGGGAAGTGCAGGGTCACAGGGAAGGAGTTGGTCTGGGTGAGATGCTGTTTGGAGGGTTAGTGTGTGTGAATGGCAGGATAGATAGGTTGAATGGCCTCAGAGATAATGGGAACTGCAGATGTTGGAGAATCCAAGACAACAAAGTGTGGAGCATCAGAAAAGGATGAAGGGTCTAGGCCCGAAACGTCAGCTTTTATGCTCCTGAGATGCTGCTTGGCCTGCTGTGTCCATCCAGCCTCACACTTTGTTATCTTAGGTTGAATGTCCTGCTTTCACACTGTAGGGATTCTATGACCTGCCCCTCCTGCCCAACACATTATTTCTGTGCACCCTTCCCTGTAATATTTGTTACACATTTTCTTTGTCTGACTTACCTAAACCTTGTTCACCTCTGTCAAATCACTCCCTGATCTCTGTTACTTCAAGGAGAATAAACACCCAGCTTCTGCAACCTGACCTTCTGTCAAACTCCCTCATACCAGTTCCAGTCAACCTCTTCAACACACTCTCTTAAAGCACCCTTTCTGTAGCATGGTGAGTGTGCACCTGAACACAGTCCTCTAATTGTGACCCAGCCACTCTAAGGGCTCAGCTAAACTTCCTTCTCTTGCCTCCGCTCCTTTGCATTGGGATTCATCAGCAAGTGTTGAAATTCTGCTCCGTATTCCAGCCACTGAGTCATATATCAAAATAGCAGTAGCTCTTTGCAATAACCCTTTTAGGAATGGTACTGTCTATTTATCCTCCTGCCTGAATAGTGACCATTCATTCATCAGTTTTTGTTTCTCATCCTTAGCTTTTTCTTAAAAATTCTAGCTTTGACAGTGTTCTGGGTCTTCAATTTTATTTGGTCTTTTACGTGGTATTTTGTCAAAAGTTTCTTTTCAACAACTGAAATAGATAGGATTCACCACACTTCTGCATCAACATTGTCGTCAAAAAATTCAATGAGATTGCTCAAACATTGTTGTATTTTACAAATCACCGTTAGCTTCCCTCAATGAACTGAAATCTTTCCAAGGACTTGTTGATGTTTTTCCCTGATGGGCTTGTCTAAACCCTCACCTGCCCACCTATGTTTCCCCTGAAGATTTTTTTTTCTGTTGCGCAGACTTCTGAGATCCAGTTACTGCTACCATCTCCACTTCTAATGTTGTCGGCTTCATCTTCCCTGGTATTCACTAATGCATGGTACTTACTGAGGTATTTCAGCCTTGCCCCGCACCATTAAGAAAATACTCGCTTTCCGTCACGGGCCCTAGCCTACCTCTTTATCTCACTTCACTATTTGTTCTCATGTGGTCGGGTGAGAGTGAAGTGTTGGCCAGGGTCATCTGCCCTGATGTTCAAAGAGGGCCACAGAATGTATTGGTTTCTACGATTTATTATTGTCCCCATCACAGGTACAGTGAAAAGTTTTGTTCTGCTTGCAGTACAGGCAGATCATACCAGACAAGCTGCATTAGGACGATAAAATAGAGTGAGGAATACAACGTTACGAACGCAGAGAAGGTGCACAGAGAGCAAGCTCAGCATTATACTTCAAATTTGAGAGATTTCAGAAGTTTGAAAACAGCAGGGAAAAAGCTGTTCTTGAATCAATTTGTCATAGAATCTCTACAGCATGGAAACAGGCCCTTCAGCCCAACAAGTTCACACTGACCCTTGGAGCATCCCAGCCAGACCCATCCCCCTAATCTACAGATCCCTGAACACTATGGGGCTATTTCAGCTTAGCCAATCCACATAATTTGTGTATCTTTGGACTGTGGGAGGAAACCAGAGCACCCGGAGGAAACCCACGCAGACACGGGGAGAATGTGCAAACTCCACGCAGACAGTTCCCTGAGGGTGGAATTGAACCCAGGTCCCTGGTGCTGTGAGGCTGCAGTGCTAACCACTGAGCCACTCTGCCGCCCCTTGTCTGTGTATCCAAACTTTTATATCATCTGCCTGACGGAAGAGGGTGGAGAGTACAATCGGGATGGAAGGTGGCCTTTGATTATGTTGGTTACTTTCCCAAAGCAGCGGGAAATATAGATGGAATCAGTGGATGGGAGGCTGGCTTACGTGATGGACTGGGCTGTGTTCATGCCTCTCTGTTTTCTTGTAGCGATGTGAGAATTATAATGCTTCCTCCAAAACACAGTACCTTTGACAATACAGTGCTCTGTGCCAGGACCATCAGCCTAGACTTTTTGGTCAAGTCTCCAGAGTGGGACTTGAACCCACGACTTCCTGCCGCTGCAGACAGGCTTGCAACCCAGTTTGGCCGGGACGCCAACGGGATTTTGGACTGTGAGCCCAGGCTCGACTTGGGAACTGGATGAAGATCGAGTGGACTTGCCTCGCCCTGGGATAGCAGCAGCCTGTGGGCAGGGTGGACTTTGAATGGCCCTTTGCAGCACTCAGTGAGGTTAAGGAGGCAAGGAAATGCTGTTGAATGTGTGCAGTGGTGGGCTTCCTCTCAGGCACAATGAGAAATTATACAGTGCTGGATATTAGCCAGTGCCACAAAACTGAGATGGGCTTGTGAACATAATTCTGTCCTTTGTACACAGCCCTTTTATTTCTGGGTTGCGTTTGGTCTTATTGTGATGTGATGGAACAATTTATTTAGTTTTCGTCAATGCAAACCATTCATTGGCCATGAAGGGAGGAGCAGTGGAAAAGATACTTTCCATATTGTTGACGCCAACTTAATCGAGCAACAGCAACAAGTGGCTCCATGCCCCTTCACCCAGAGTCTTGTGAGAAAGAGACAGGCCGCCTGCTTTCGGGAACAAGATCCCTCCCCACCCAGCTACGCATCAGATCCTCAGCACGGTGCAAGAGGAGCTTTAACATGGTGCCACCCAACCTCCCAAGGAAGCTTTGAGCCTTTCTTTCCCTCTGTTGTTGGTGGACCCGAGCCAAGGGGATTATATATAAGATGCACTGAGTACTGCTGTGTGAGGGAGAACCTGTCTGTAATCGAGACTTTTCACAGTTCGAGACACTTGTCTCGTCATGAGCTGACTCATGGCTCTGGGTGTGCCAACATTAACCCATTACCAATGACCCACTTTTTTTAACTTATGAAAGGCAACCCAAAGTCTGATGGGATGACTTTCACAATGAGAACTTGTGTGAAGTGGAGAACTTGGAACACAAGTAAATCGTTTTGGCCCTTCTAGCCTACTAACATGGCTGATCTTTGTCAAAAACATTTGGAATGTACAGGGGTAGGATGTATACAATTAATGGTAGGGCCTTGGGTAGTCTTGTAGAACAGAGAGACCTGGTGGTTCATGTACATAATTCTTCGAAATTTGCATCACGTGTAGACAGGATGGTCAAAGAGGCATTTAGTACACTTGCCTTCATTGCTCAGTCCTTTGAGTATAAGAGTTGGTAAGTTGTGTTAAGGTTGTACTGGAAATTGGTGAGGCCTGTTCTGGAATACTGTGTCCAGTTCTGTTTGCCCAGTCACAGGAAAGATATTATAAAGCTGGAGAGGGTTCAGTGGGGGTTTGAGTTATGAAGGAGGAATGATTAGGCTGGGACTTCTTTAACTGGAGCATAAGAGGTTGAGAGGTGACATTTTAGAAGTTTATAAAATCGTGAGTAGTATAGATAATGTTAATGATAGGTGTATTTTCCCGAGGATGGGGCATTTCAAGACTAGGGAGCACATTTTTAAGGTGAGAGGAGAGAGATTTTAAAGAGGCAAATATTTTATACAGAGGGCGATTCGCGTGCGGAATGATCTTCCTGAGGAAGTGGTGGATGTGATCTCAGTTACAACATTTAAAAGACACTTGGATAGTTAGATGAATAGGAAAGGTTTGGAGGGATATGAGCCAAGCACAGGCAGGCAGGACTAGTTTAGTTTGGGATTATGGTTGGCGCGGCCTGTTTGGACTGAAGGGTCTGTTTCCACATTGTATGACTGTATGACTATGATGACTTCTTAACTGTTTATGCTAAAAATTCAGCCAGTCTCGATTTGAATATTATCCCCTCTGGTCCTGATTCCATGTGATGTGACATTATCTGGCATCATGATGCACTCTAGCAATGAGGATGACAACTGTTAACCCCTTTATTTTTTTGCTGCAGTCTTCTACCTCAATGCCACTTTCTTGCCTCTCCCCCATATCCCATTATCACCTGAGAAACCGAAAGCCTGTCTGTCACAGCTTTAAATAAGCAGTGTGTAGTGAGTGCGGAGGGTCAGGGTAGAGGGATAGAGGGCTAATAGTAATGCCCATTGAAATTGTAACCCAGAGGCACTGACTTTGAGCCTGTAGTCATGAGTCAAATCCCAGCATGGCTGAGGTAGGATCTCGGGAGCTCTGATTGAGGTGAGACAGAAGGTTTAGAGGGGATTTGAGGAAAGGGTTTTTTTTTCCATCCAGAATGTGGTG
Organism: Stegostoma tigrinum; assembly: GCF_030684315.1. Lineage (NCBI taxonomy): Eukaryota > Metazoa > Chordata > Chondrichthyes > Orectolobiformes > Stegostomatidae > Stegostoma > Stegostoma tigrinum. The sequence goes on along the minus strand of NC_081360.1, from coordinate 18,670,955 downwards.
AGGTATCTGGAACTCACTGCCTAAAAAGGTTGGGAGAAGCAGAAAGATGAGTACCCAAGACAGTGGGCCAAATGCTGGTAAATGGGATTAGAGTAGATGGATGGACACAGTGGAGAAGGGACTCATGCTGTGCCCTGGCTCTACAAATCACAAAAAAATTCTACTGTTTGATTATTATTTGTAATGTTAACAGCAAAGGAGAACAATCTCGCCCTGCAGACATTCCCTTCTGTTTAAGGCAATGTCCTGTCTCGCCAGTTCCCTGTTCATTTTGAGAGCCAAAGGGTTCAGTGTTTCACATCTTCAGTGCCCTTTGGCTTGCTCTGGATAAGCACTGAACTTGAATTTTCCTCCTCAGAACTGGTGCCTTTTTAACACATCACTTTGGTTCTCGGTTTCTTTAGGTGACACATCTGTGAGGAGAAAGTTCTCAGGATCTGTGAGCCATGAGTCACACACCCCCCACCGCAACCAAAACCTACCCATCTTTCCCAAAGGAGGAGACTCCACACCGCTGTCCCTTGGCAGCGGCGTAAGGCCAATTTCTCATGTCTGCCCAGCAACTAATTGTACTTGCAATGCATTGGCTCCATTACAGTGCCTGATAAGAGAGTTGCAACCATGCGAACAAGCGCTCCTCACTGCTATAAATTTAATTTGCCCCTTGTAAATGAACTTCCCCCTTATACTGGTACATCGTCTGAGGTTCCTGTTGTATTTTGAAATTCCATCGATGCACCTAAACGGCAGAGTTTTCATGCAAAGGGTGGTGCATGCATGGAATGAGCTGCCAGAGGAACTGGAGGCTGGTACAGTTACAACATTCAAAAGGCATCTGGACACGTACGATAAAGAGGTATGCAGGGTGAGGCCAGGAGACGGATTTGAACATCAGGATGAGGAATTGCAGTCCTGGGCTGGGAGACAGGATAGATCAGTAATCACAAGGGTCCCACAAGGAGCCATTAGAACAGGAGCATCTTAATGGAGGAGACAGAATCAGGGAGAGGTTTACAGAAGACATTCCAGAACATAGGGTCTAGGCAGCTGAAGTTACGGCCACCGATGGATGGCAGGTAATGAAGGGATACAGGTGGGTGGTAACCTTGAAGGAAATGGATTCCCATTTCAGTCTTGTTTGGCAGGAGTTACCACGGGTTGGTGATGGGAAGTTGCTCTGGGCTTGGTCATGGATGATGCAGGGTGAGCGATTTCAGTGTCTCAGATTGACTGTACCTTCCCCACTTTATTGAAGCTGTCTAGATTCAACATGCTGGCCACATGCTTAGCTGCTATTCTTATGTTGTAGGGTTGCCAATCTGAAGACTGTCATCTGTCCTGGCTGCTCTAAAAAGCACTACTCCAATCGTCTATTCAATGAATAATTTCTATTGTTCAAGTTAGACTGACCATGTTCTATAAAATATGGAAATGGGCAGAAATATGTACTTGGTGCCCTTTGGTATTGACTAAACAAGAGGTAGCCGTCCATGCCGACTGCAAACTACAAACACCCTTTGTTTCCAAGGCACTATATCAATTCTTGCTTCCCAAGAGCAAACTCACAAAGGAACAAGTTGCCAAGGGAAATAGTCACAGCCCCATTACTTGACATCCTCATCTTTAAGTTGTTTCCTTCCATATTTCAGTTTTTACGGCCAGAGCTGTCACCTCAGCAGGTCAGTGCTGGTGGAATGTGGGTATTGGCTCGTGAAACAGAAGATTTTTCTTTCTGGAAAGCACCCAGTGATGTTTTCCAGCTCAGTTTGTTTGTAGGTAGAGAACAAAAGAGGTGACATTTTTCTGAAGAAGTGGAGAACGTTCCCTGGATGTGCCAAAGGACGATAGATCTTTACGCCTATTTGAATGGAGTTATGGCTGACAAAGGGATGATTGGGATCATCATCACATGGCACTATGCTCCATGCCCTTTCAGAACAGTGCACTGACAAATTAAACAGAAAGGACGTGTTGGATTTGGAGCACACCAGGGAACCTATACATGTGGAAGTGACATCTCCTCTTGTTGGGGAGTCCAAAGTTATGGGATCGTAAATATAAATTGGGGTCACTTACAAACCCAGTCAGGAATTCAGGTGAAACACCTTTACACGGGAGCTGTTAGTGTTGAATGTGGAGTTGAGGTGTATCCAGCGAACCTAGCTCAACAAGAAAGGAAGAGATGGAGCATTTGGGCCAAACGGCCTATTTCTGTGCTGGAATTGATAGTGATGAACCTGAGAGTTGGAAATTAAGGTTTGTTGTGCTTTATAGTCCCCATCACCTTATCTCAAGAATAAGGTGAGATTCAAATTGGAGTAAGCAGATGCATCGTTGACCATTCCTTCCATTTTGCTGCTAGACCATTTTGTGTAACATCAATATTATAATCAATACTTGGGCCGTTGCTTTCATGCAGTTGAGAAACTGCCCCCTTGTTTATTTGGCAGTAAAAGTTGTAGTTCTACATGGTCCTGGTGACTGAGCTGTAGGCCTGCTTTCATTGTCTAGAGTGTCAGGGTTTGATTTATTACCTTCTCAATGATTCATCTCAGGGAGCTCTCATCACTGTCCATCGCCTCCCTCCCTCCCCATTCAACCTGACAATCGTAGAATCTGAAACATGCCTGTCGCACCCACCTCAAAGATATGACTAATCCATTGTATTGCACGCAAACCTTCCGCCTTCCAATGCAGCTAAAACTCTGCTGTACACTTTCTAACACAAGCCAGGTCTTGCTCACCCATTTTCCTGTGCCCCCTGACTGATGTTGGCTCCTGGTCACTTGGCTGGACCTTTGTATGAGAATTCTCATTTTTTTAATATACAAATCCCTCCTGCTGTAACCTCTTCCAGTCTTGCGTCTCTTCAAGATCTCTGTCCTTCGTTGTAATTTTTAAAATATTCATTCACTGGATGCTGCGTCGTTGGCCAGGCAGCGTTCATTGCCCCATCCCCAATTGCCCAAAGGGCGGTTAAGAGTCAACCACGTTGCTGTGGGTCTGGAGTCACATGTAGGTCAGACCAGGTAAGGATGGCACATTCCTCCCCTAAAGGGTATTTGTGAACCAGATGGGATTTTCCCCAACAATCGACAAAGAATTTATGATCGTCATTAGATTCTCAATTCCAGATGTTTAATAAATTCAAATTCCATCATCAGCCGTGGCGGGATTCAAACCCAGCTCCCCAGAATGTTATCTGGGTCTCTGGATGAGCAGTCCAGCGATAATGTCACTAGGTCATCCCCTCTCTTGTATCTGACCCCTCAAACATTCCAGACCTTCACAAGCTCGCATTGGCAGTTGTGCTTCAGCTCTAAGTTCCCCCCCTGCGTCAGTCCACCTCTTCCCCTCCCAACTCCTGTTTTTGAGACTGCCCCCCCCACCCATTTTTTGAGGCCTGTTTTAAAACCCGACCCAACTTTTGATTACCTGTTGTGTTGTCGTTTTATTATGGTTCAGTAACAAACTTCTGTCTGCTAACACTGCTCTGAAGTGATGTACTCTGAGGGTTTGGAGTTACAAGCTCCATACCTGAGGAAACAGAGATAATAAGGTGTAGGGCTGGATGAACACAGCAGGCCAAGCAGCATCAGAGGAGCAGGAAAGCTGACGTTTCAGGCCTAGGGCCTTCTTCAGAAATTCTGAAGAAGGGTCCAGGCGTGAAATGTCAGCTTTCCTGCTCCTATGATGCTGCTTGGCCTGCTGTGTTCATACAGCTCTACACCTTGTTATCTCAGATTCTCCAGCATCAGCAGTTTCTAGTACACCTCGTACCTGAGGAGATAGGGTAAAGAGATTTTTTTCTGAAATGTGTCCCTTCGGAATGGCCTTCAGAGTTGACATTTGTGTTTTTTTTATTGTCTTGATCCGTGAGCCTTTTAGGCACTTATGTGGCTGTGAGAATTGTCGAATCCCTACAGTGGCAGCCCCTCAACACACTGAGTCCACACCAAACCTCTGAAGAACATCCCACCTAGACCAACACTGCATCCCCATCCCCATAACCCCACATTCCTCATGGCCAGTCCACCTAACCTGCACACCTTTGGACTGTGGGAGGAAACTGGAGCAAACCCGCACAGACATGGGGAGAATGTGCAAACTCCACACAGACAGTCACCCGAGGGTGGAATCGAACCCAGGTCCCTGGTGGGGGGAGTTGAGAGAAATATACGGCCTGAGGGCCTGGAGAAAGTGCAGGGTCTGGGGATCCGGCCATGAGTCTCTAAGCATCACGAGTTGGGCCATGTTGACTGCGCCGAGCCCTGGGCAGCAGGTCTTCAAAGCCTGTAGGCCCAGAGTTTCACACAGGCTTCTGCAGACATTTGCAGATAAACGTTCACACTCTCCACATCCTTCCCCTTTGAAACCTGGCTCCTTTTCCCAGAAGATATCTACCCTTGTGCCCAACTTCCTCGACCTGTGCCCGTTGCAACCCAGAATACTGCCATGCCCCATAGAGGATGAAGCAGGTGCTACTCACTCCAAAGTAGCAGGAAGGTGGTTACCTCACCTGCTGTACACCTCTTGTGTGCAGTTGGGAATCGAAGACATCTAAAGTTTGCTCCATGAGAACTTAATGGGAAGCAGGTCGAATCCATGAGAACTGGACCTTAGATGAGCGTGCATGGCCTTCAACAATAAACGCCGGAAGACCCACACTTTGAGTCACTTGCAAACTTTGCTTCCAGTGTTGGGAATCTGACTTTTCACTCCCTGTCACAATTTAACAAGAAACTGCCAAATTGTGGACACACCCCAGTCCATCGTGTAAACCAGCCTTCTGTCCAGTGACTCCATCTATACTTGTCGCTGCCTCTAGAAAGCAATCAACACTGTCAAAGACCCCGCCCACCCTGGCTCCACCCCTCTTCCACACTCCTCCATTTGACAGAAGATAAAGTGTGTTTGCACATACAAACAGATTCGAGAGTAACTTCTTCCCTGCTGTTATCAGACTTTTGCACGGACCTCGCAATTCTGATCTCTCTCTCTCTCTGCACCTTGTCTGTGGCTGTAACACTGTATTCTGTACTCTGTTCTGCTGCGCTGATGCACTTTGTATGGTATGGTCTGGCTGCGTAGCACACAGAACAACACTTTTCACTGCATCTCGGTGCATGACGACAGCAAATCAAATTGAATTAAAATGTCACATCCCGTGGGCCGCACAAGATTCTGGCTGGACTGCCAGGAGAGAGAACGGCACATGGTGATGGGGAACGGAGCGTGGTGTCTTGACCGCATTCTCTGAGCTGTGAGCAGCGTGGAAACAGGACTCGAGGGAAGCATGCAGAGCAGGGAGGCAACAGACCTGCACCGAGCCCGGGGCTGGGTGCGAATAATGAAAGGACTTGATTGGAAGTAGAGAGAAGGGAGCTGTTGGGACTGGGAATGTCCAGAGTTGGGAAGCTGTTTGATTGACCTCCGTAAGTGGGATAACGAATAGTGTTAGACTGAAATGGGCATAAGACTTACAGCACACAAACAGGCCATTCAGCCCATCCTGTTGAGGCTGTTGTCCACATGAGTCTCATACAGTCCCCTTTCTCCTTGATGTATTCGACTGGCTTTCTCTGAAAACTGTCTTCCCACCCACTTGCGTGTGCTCGTTCTCACCAATTTCCGGATACAAGTGTCACAGGAGGCCTCGTGGTGTTCACCTTCTGAAATCGCCCAGAGCGTGACCGCAGGATGCGGTGTGTAACGAGAGGCTGCAGTCACAAACCACCAGGCCCACAACTCCCTCAGGCTGCTCACGCTCCCCCGAAAGGAAAGAGAGACGCCTGCGTTTACGCGGCACCTCGTGACAAAGCCTTTTGCAGCCTAACGACGTACTTTAGGAATGTCGGCACCGTTGGAATCTAGGAGCCGGCAAGCGGGGGAAGTCGATGGTACTATCGCTGGATTGTTAATCCAGAGACCCAGATAATATTCTGAGGACTCAGGTCTGAATCCCACCACGGCAAGTGGTGGAACTTGAATTCAATTTAAAAAAATCTGGACTTAAGAGTCTAATGATGACTGTGAATCCATTGTCGATTGTTAAGGGGAAAAGCCTCTCTGGTTCACTAATGCCCTTTAAGGAAGGAAACTGCCATCCTTACCTGGTCTGGCCTACATGTGACTCCAGACCCACAGCAATGTGGTTGACTCTTAACTGCCCTCTGTGGCAATAAATGCTGCCTGGCCAGGCAATGCTCTCATCCCGTGAATGAATAAATGAATAAGAAAAGACAGTTTCCACGGGCAGGTAGAAAAGTGGAATTCGGGCCACCATCCGAAGAGGCCCATGATCCCTGCTCGATGGCAGTAGGGGGCTGAAAGGGCAGAATGGCCTGCTGTCATTTTGCACGATCTTGTCTCAGCACGCCGCAATGTTACATTGACCAGGTCAGCCATTTTACAGTGAGGGCTGGCTCTTGGTCAGGCCACTGTACTTGGAAATTGTGCCTGTGAGACCTTTCACTGGCCAGGCCCTGGTTTTCCTTTTGAAGGTTCTGTCAATGGGACTGCAGGACCCTCTGACTCCTACGCTGGCACTCCCAGCCTGGCCTGTGGAGTGGGACCACTCACTCTCAGTCAATCAGAGCTCACCCTGCCGTTAGCTCTCCTCTATCTGCCCCCGATAACCATTCCAGCTGGACTGAACACCTCTGTCCGCTCAGGCCATTAATTCTGTGACAGGTTTAAGAAAGGTCTGGTATTCCACATTCTGTTCTCGTTCTTTTTTTTCCCTCTCTCTCTCTCACCGCAAACCTGCTTTCAGTCAGTGGTCTCTTTGTGGTTCCTGGACCAGGTGTTACATTCGGACCACTCCCTCTCTTTTCATCTTTATGAATGAGGACCGGTAGTCCCTTCTTCTAATTGGCTCCAGTTGCAGGCATCATTCTATTCATAAAAATTTGTTGAGTGAATCCCATTGGTTAAGCACTGATGGAAATAATTGTGTGCCTTTAATAATCTGTTGTCAGCAAGTGTTTTGAACCTGGCCGTTTATCTTTGGGCGTGGGGGGTGGGGTGAGACAATCCACATGCTGTGGATTGATGCCCAATTTTTATTTGATATAAGGTTGACCATAACAGCTTTTGGACAGCTGCAAAGGCCAGGAGGGGTTTACAAAACACCACCTCAACTTGCCCTGCTTCCTTCAGTGATCTACCCACAAACCCTAGGCTCTGTACCCCTCCCTTTACACCTGTGCCCTCTGTTTTATTGTCTGCCCCCTGTCAAAATGAATCACTTCGCACTTCAAAATGCATTGGCCTCACGGCCACCCGCTTCGCCAGGCCTGGGTCCGAGTTTTCTCCAAGTAAGCCTATCAGCGTTCTCCCCAGCAGGTCACTCCCAAGTTTGACCTTATCCACAAACTTTGATAGTGTGACATGCCCATCTATTACAGAGCATCAGGAGAAACAGGGATCCTGACCCCGAGCACTGGGGAAGTCCATTCCCTGCTGACCTCCAGCCTGATCTCTCAGATTCGCTGTTTATAAAATAACAAAATATTGAGCTTATAAATTGATCGTCTAACTACCTAGTCTTCCCCAGTGAAATTATCAAATGTAATTGCACAATTTCACAATTGTAATTTCAGTCCTATGAAATTTGGTTATTTGCAAATGGAACTAGAAAACTAAATTTTATTTTTTAAAAAAGCATATTTTTACAGATTAAAGCTGTAACAAACTGCACCAGTCTTCTGTTCTGACCAGCTTCAAACATTGAGGGGACGATGACATTGTGTTGCACTCACTCCCTGGGAGGACTTCTGATTCTGTGCATTAGGTTTCCAAAGTGGGAATGCTGGCCCTTGATCTCCAGTGCTGTTATTTAGGTGCAGTAAAACGACCCATGAGTGTCAAACTTGACACTGGGCTACAGAAGGAGATGTTTGGTCCACTTGGTCAAAGGCGTAATCTTAGCAACATCCTAAAGGAGAAGAGAGCTGTAAAGTCTGAGGGACGGTGCTCTGAAGCTTTAGGTAGCTTCAGGAATGGCTGTCCGTGGTGGGGCTATGAATGCACGGAGTCTGGAATTGACAGCTCCGGAGAAATATAGGTCTGTACAAGGTTACGATGAGGAGGGGGTCAGGCTACAACATGATTTTGAGTATCCCATCCTGTAATCCGTGCTAGAAGCGTATTCATGATAAAAGCACGATGGATCGGAGCAAGATTTGGCCCCTCTGGCCTGCTGCACCATTTAATCACATCATGGTTAATCAGATCAGAGATAGTAAGAACTGCCAATGCCGGAGTCAGAGATAACACAGTGCGGAGCTGGATGAACACAGCAGGCCCAGGCAGCATCAGAGGAGCAGGAAAGCTGACGTTTCGGGTCTGCCTGGCCTGCTGCGTTTCTCCAGCTCCACACTGCATCATCTATGGTTAATCTGATCATGGGCTTTAACCCCACCTTCTGGCCTGTCCCTTAACCCATCACTCACTGGTACAGCAAAGAACTGTCTAATTCAACGTGGAATATGTTTGGTGATTCACCCTCCCACTGGGGAGGAGAATTCTACAGATTCACGACTTTCTGAGAGGGGAAATTCTTTCTCATTTCCGTATCCTGCTCCAACCCTCGATTCCTTCACGAGGAATAGCATCCTGTCAGCATCCTCTTGGTTGTGCCCCCTCAGAACCTTTGGCGTACCATTTTCGATCACCTGCCATTCTTCTAAGCTCCCACGAGCATAGGCCCAACTTTGTGAGGTGCTGTCACTGGACTAGTGACCCAGACCCCCAAGGTAGTGCTTTACTGACATTGGTTCGAATCCCACAATGGCAGATGGTGAAATTTGGAATTTAATAAACACAGCCTGGAATAAAAAGCTTGCCTGATGTCAACAATTGTTGCAGAAATCTGTCAGGTTCACTGGTGTCCTTCGGAGAAGGAGATCTGCTGTCTTCACCTACATGTGACTCCAGACCCACCGCAATTAGGGATGAGGTGTGGATGTTGGCCTAGCCAGTGATGCCTACGTCCCATTGCATTAAGTTACCCGACCTCCTGGGGTTTGTGTGTGGCAGGGGTGGGAGAACCCAGGAGTAAATCTGCTGGTGTACTGCTTAACCGTCATGGCCCCTCAGCCGTAATGCTGCCCTGAACGCTCAAAACCCGGCTCTGGCTTTCCCCGTATGGCAGAGCCCTGTCCTGTCAGGATTCAGCCCAATGAACCTTTGCTGAACTGCAGACAAATCCCACCTTAAGTCAGGAGGCTAAACGTAGGCGTTGCAGAAGCTGTCCAAGCCAACTGTAGGGTCAGGGTGTATGCTGTTGCCTGACCCAGTGAGGGATGATGAGAAGCCAAGGATTTAAAGGGACAGTACTCCTGAAGTGACATAACTGCCCTGCACGGTATTAGACTGGGAGTTGGGTTATCTAGATGCAAGGCAGTAGACTCATTGTGCTGCAGTTGTGTGAGTTGTTGGGAATTCATGAATCAGACAGTGTCTGACCCTGGACAGTGAGCATTTCAGGAATGTCACAAGCCTCTGTTTTGAAACCGTGATAATGGGAACTGCAGATGCTGGAGAATCCAAGATAATAAAGTGTGAAGCTGGATGAACACAGCAGGCCAAGCAGCATCTCAGGAGCACAAAAGCTGACGTTTCGGCTCCGATGACGGGTCTAGGCCCGAAACGTCAGCTTTTGTGCTCCTGAGATGCTGCTTGGCCTGCTGTGTTCATCCGGCTTCACACTTTATTATCTCTGTTTTGAAACCGTTACATTGGCATCCCGTGTGGAATCTGGATCGAGGACCCATGGGAGATGGCTCCATTCACTGCTCGTCCTCTTCCGAGGCCTCGTTTGGTGGCAGTTGGCTCGTGTGAAAGGTCAGAGCTGGTGGGTTAAAGGTGAAAGGATCAGCAGGAAGAAGACACTTGCTCTGTGTCAGTTGGCTGGTTAAAGGGAGAGTTGGTCCAAAAGGCCACATGTTCAAACCTGCTTCAGAGAATTGAGCACATTTTCTGGACAGACACCCGCAGAGCTGTTTCGTAGAACATAGAACAGTACAGCATAGTACAGGCCCTTCAGCCCATGATGTTGTGCCAAACTTCTAACTTGAACCTAAGGTCTATCTAACCTCCACCCCTACCTTATACTATCATCCATATGCCTATCTAATAGCCGCTTAAATGCCCCTAATGAGGCCGACTCCATTGCCCTCTCTGGCAATGCATTCCACGCCCCTACCACTCTCTGAGTGAAGAACCTACCTCTGACGTCTCCCCCATATCTACCTCCACTCACTTTAAAACTATGCCCCCTCGTAATAGCTACCTCGACCCAAGGAAAAAGTCTCTGCTGTCTACTCTATCCATACCTCTGATCATTTTGTATGCCTCTATCAAGTCACCCCTTATCCTTTGTCGTTCTAAAGTCAATAACCCTAGCTCTCTCAACCTTTCCTCATAAGACCTTCCCTCCATTCCAGGCAACATCCTGGTGAATCTCCTCTGCACCTTTTCCAATGCTTCCACATCTTTGCTGTTTTGTAAATGAACTGCCAAATCTCTGTCTGTGGGAGGATGCCAGTGTTCTGACTAATAAATGAAGGAAGACTTGTGTTCCTAAAGTGCCTTTCACAACCTTTGACAGCCACAGGCCCTGTGCATTTACAGCCTATTGCTCTGATTTAAATGGGACGTGTATCGTGTTCCAGTGTTCCAATAGTGTACAAGAGCAGATCAAAATGACCAGTGTGTCTGCCTGACTGCCACTCAGGGCAAGAGCAATTCAAACTAGGCCTTGTCATGTTCAGAAAATATTTGTTGTGATATGTGTAACTCTAGCAAAAAGACAGTGGAAAAAGGATTTCTAACCTATTATTTACTAAGGATTTCTATGTCTCTCTCTCTCACACACACACTCGCGCAATTAAGAGAGGCAACAGACAAATGGTTTAATGTGTGGAAAAAGAATACAGAGAGGGTCATCAAAATTTCAAAGATCGTTAAGCCCATGTTTCAATGGTGGTTTAAATTTTCTCTCCTATACCTTCTGAAGTTTCACATTGATGACACGCTGTTTCCCATAGCAACAATCTTTAATTTAATCGTCTATCATGTGGACATTAGTCTTTCCGTTCAATTTTCTTGATTTGGCTTCCCTTTCCTCCACCATGAGAGAGAGGCAGGTGGTTGCTTTCAGTTTGCAGGCTATGAACGTTTTATCTCTCTGTTTCTCTGGTAATGTTCTGCAGCTGAAACAATCAAAGGGCTGTTGTCAGGCAGAATTTCCTCAACTCAAAAGACACTCAGTGCTAGATAACAAAGTGTGAAGCTGGATGAACACAGCAGGCCAGGCAGCATCTTACGAGCACAAAAGCTAGGCCCGAAACGTCAGCTTTTGTGCTCCTGAGATGCTGCTTGGCCTGCTGTGTTCATCCAGCTCCACAATTTGTTACCGTGGATTCTCCAGCATCTGCAGTTCCCATTATCCCAGACACTCAATGCTGCTTAGTCTCAAGTTCTCCCCATCACTACTTCAAAAAGAGCATATGCTTAACGTTCCAGTTGCAAAATTCTCCTGGTGTTTGATACATAGCAGTCCAACCTACATTCCACTTTTGAGTTTCTAAAAAGAAAGATATGTGGCTGCTTTCACGACAAAGTGCCTTATGAAGTGTGGTCGCTGTTGCAATGTGGGAAGCACAGCAGCTGTGTTATATATAGCAAGCTCCCACAAATGGCAGCCATCATCAGACCGGTGGCTCAGTGGTTAGCACTGCTGCCTCACAGGAACAGGGATCTGGGTTTGATTCTACCCTTTGGTGACTGTCTGTGTGGAGCTTGGATGTTCCCCCTGTGTCTGCGTGGGTTTCCTCCAAGTGCTCCGGTTTCCTCCCACAGTTCAAAAATGTGCAGGCTGGGTAGATTGGCCATGCTCAATTGCCTGTAGTATTCAGGGATGTGTAGATTAGGTGGGTTATAGGGGGCTGTACCTGGGTGGGATGCTTTGAGGGCCAGGTTGGACTTTTTGGACCGAATGGCCTGTTTCCACACTGTAGGGATTCTATGATTAAGTGTCATTGACTGTCCATCAAGGTGTGGATACTGTCCACTCAGCTGTGGTATTTCTGCTTTGGGCCTTTATTGTTCAACTAGATAGGGCAGGCCTCAACCCACAAATCTTTGGGTCTGTGGCACAGGACATCCACTGAAGTGGTGAGATCTCCTTGGTGGGCAGGGTGCAGGCTTTGCTTCCTTTTCTTTCCTCCTTCCTCTTCCTATTTTGCTTCGTGATTCAGGCCTTTGGATTCTGGACGTGAGGCAACTTGAAGGTCGCCATTTTGAACGAATTGGAGTAAACTCCTCTCGGCTGTTAAATCTCAATCTTCAAGGAGGGCTTCAGAGTGTGGTTTGGAATGACCTCTTCGTCCTGCCCTGGAAAGTTAGCCATTGGAAGTTTGAGAGATCAGGACCTGCTGAGGAGGATGATTTTCATTCATCCAAACACTATCCCATTAAAGTTGATTTTTCCGGAATTTTACCTCCTCTATATGGAGTAGTGTCCTTCTTGATGTCAGCTCCTCGAACATGTCTTCCAGCAGCCCGCCCCTAGATTTATTAGTAACTTTCGACAGAAAATTGGATGAATGCCTGAAGAAGTTTGTAGAATTCTGTGGAGAGGACATAGATGGGCTGAATGGCCTGTTCTGTGATGTATGATTCATCATTGAGAACAGAAAAGATCAATTGCTCATCACTTCAGGAATGTAGACATAGAAAAGTAGTAATCCGGTCTTTACACCCACCTCCCGAACCTTGTTGCTGGGGGGCTGTTTTCTAATAGCGAACACAGCCAGGGAATGGTCATGTCTTACAAATCCAGGAACTGCCTAGTATATGCATTCATAGAAGCCAGGACATCAGATTACAAACCAGTCGCTCTTCTGGGAACAGTGATTTTCCATCCAACTTACAGGGCTAGACACTGGGACAGTTTTTATCTGATTGTTAACCTCTTTGTTCCAGAGCGGGTGGGAAGTACCTGAGATGATTTGGAATGATTTTCAGTCAGATTCTCAGCTGAGTCTAGCATGGAGCCATAAAGCTCAGAAACAGGCTCTTCGGCCCAACTCATCCATGCTGACCAGATATCCTAAATTAATCTAGTCCCATTCGCCAGCATTTGGCTCATGTCCCTCTGAACCCTTCCTATTCATTTACCCATCCGGGCACCTTCTAACTGTTGTAAATGTACCAGCCTCCACCACTTCCTCTGGCAGCTCATCCCACACACACACCACCCTCTGTGTGAAAAAGTTGCCCCTTGGGTCTTTTTTAAATCTTCCCCCCTCGCCTTAAACCGATGCCCTCTAGTTTTGGACTCCCCCACCCTGGGGGAAAAGACACTGGCTATTCACCCTATCCATGGTCTGTACGATTTTATAAACTTCTATAGGGTTACACCTCATCCTCTGATACTCCAGGGAAAATAGCCCCAGCCTATTCAGCCTCTCCCTATAACTCAAACTGTCCAAACCTGGTGACACCCTTGTAAATTTTTTCTGAACCGTTTCAAGTTTTTTTGCCCAAGCCCCGTGTTCCTTGATTCCCGCAGAGTCCAAAATTCTATTGATTTGGATTTACACGTTGGCAGAGCATTCCTATCTCACTCGCGCTGAAATTGTAATGATTCACAATTCTATTTGTGCTCTTCTGTACCCAAAATGGCCACCCCTTTATCCTAAAACTGTGCCCTGTCGCAAGGATGTGAGTTGTCATTTGCAATATTCTTTAAGTCCGCACTCCTTGGCATTTTACAAAGCCCCAATCACTTTCAAAATAGCTGCCCCGTTTCTCTAAAGCTTATACCCAAGATTTTGCATGCCAGGTAGACAGCACACAAAAGCATTGTAGCTCAAAGATTTACTCCTTTGAAAAACAAAGGTTTTATTGAAACGCTCAGAAGATGTAAAGACCAAGGTTTAAAACAATGCTCCTGACACGGGTTTAAGTCTCACTTCGCGACTTCAACAGATAATCACAGTTGAGCTTCCAGTGCGGTTCTGATGTAATGCTGCGCTGTTGGCACTGCAACTCATTCAGCTGAGCCACGATCTGTTCTCCCTCAGCATAAAACACCCACCTTTGGAGAAAAGCAGGAGCATTCTCCCCGGTATCCTGACCAACGCACACCCTACAGCCGACCTGATGATAAAATGAGCTGCCCGGTTTGTACAGGCCTGGCGTACAGTTTGGAGAGCTTCCTTTTCCACATTGTACAGCTCGCAAGTGCTTCCTTCGTAAAGCACCTTGGGACATTGTGAATTGGTGAAAGGTGCTGCACAAATGCAGGCTGTTTCTTAGGAAGCCGATGGGACGCTGTGAGTGGACAGTGAGAATCATGTAGATTTACTGATGACCTGCCTATTCCAGGAGTAGCCTAACACTGTGTTCAATAGTTGAGGGACCTTTCCCTTCTCATTAAGGCTGTGCTTAATTAAATGGGAAATGATAATGAAGTAGCAATGTCACATCAATGTGTTGAATGATTCTGCCTGTGATCAAATCTCAATGGAATCTTTTGGGGATTACGCCCGGAAGCTATGGGTTTATCTCCAGACTTCCTGCCTGGTAGATTCAACGTATCTGGTATTTCTGCAGCCCTAATAAGTCAACTTTCAGGTCCAGGAAGTTTACTCACTTTTATTCCCATCAGTTTTGTCCAGTGCTTTCCCATTCTTCTAAGTTTCTCGCTCACATTCGACCCAAGGCTTCCTGCTGTTCCAAGTATGACATTTTATTTACCTCGTGGACTCGACTGTTTGAAGACAGACACAACGTATTTGTTTCATGACTCTGCCATTTCTTTGTTCCCTGTTAAGGTCTCTCCTGCCCCCAGCCTCTGTGACACACAATTTTATTTGCGCTCGTCTTCTCATTCTAACTTATTAGTAGAAGCTCTTACTGTCTGTTTTTATGTTTCTCCCAGTTTACTTTCTGTTTCTGATGATCCTATTTGGTCATCCTTGGCTGGTTTCTAAAGTTCGCCCACTTTCTGGCAATATTACAATCATTTCTTTGATTACCATCCTTAACCTCTTTAGCTGGTAGCAGGTAGGTCACGTTCGTTGAGTTATTTCATGTCTCGTTCACCATGGCATTGCCCCCTTTACCTGGTTGGTGCCTAAGCACTGTGCCATCACTTTTAGTGCAAAGTTCAGACCGATCTTGAAAGTGGAGTTGCAGGTAGGCAGGCTGGTGAACAAGACATTTGGCTTGCTTGCCTTCATTGCTCAGAACATTGAGTCTCGGAGTTGGGAGGTCATGTTGTGTCTCTGCAGGACATTGGTCAGGCCACTTTTAGAATAAAGCACTCAATTCTGGTCATCTTTCTATAGGAAGAATGTTGTTAAACTTGGGAGGGTGCAGAAAAGATTTATGAGGATGTTGCTGGGTCTGGAGGGTTTGAGTTATAGGGAGAGGCTGAGTAGGCTGGGGCTATTTTCCCTGCTGAGGGGTGACATTATAAAGGTTTATAAAATCATGAGAGGCATAAATAGGGTGAATAGACAAGGTCTTTTCCCCAGGGTGGAGTGTCCAAAAATAGAGGGCAGATAGGTTTAAGGTGAGAGGGTAAAGATTTAAAAGGGACCTAAGGGGCAACATTTTCATGCAGTGTGGTGTGTGTATGGAATGAGCTGCCAGTGGAATTGGTGGAGGCTGGTACATTACAGGAGTCTGGCAATTACAGTGTTTGAAAGGGTCCTGGATGGGTATATGAATAGGAAGGGTTTCGAAGGATTTGGGCCAAATGCTGGCAAATAGGACTAGGTCAGCATGGACGAGTTGGACCGAAGGGTCTGTTTCTGTGCTGTACATCTCCATCACTCAGGTTGCAAGCTGCACATTGGATATTGGTCACTGTCAAACCTGACTCTGGAACAAAGATGCACTCCGGCCCTGATTCGGAAGGGACTGTGGTGGCCTCTGGTCCTTTTTGTTCATTAACAGGATGAGGGCATCGCTGGCTAGGGCAGCATCTATTCCCCATCCCTAACTGCCCAGAGGGCTGTTAAGAGTCAACCACATTGCTGTGGGTCTGGAGTCACATGTAGGCCAGAACATGGCAGTTTCCTTCCCTAAAGGATTTGAGTGAGCCAGATGGGTTTTTCTGACAGTTGGCGATGGATTCATGCTTATCATTAGACTTTCAGAGTTTTTTTAAATTCAAATTCCACCATCTGCTGTGGCAGGATTTGCATCTGATGGGCAATGTGTAAAGGCATTTAGCAGAGACTCGCCTGTTCCCTCATTCACTGCCCTCCTCCTGTTCCTCACCTTATTTGCTGTCTTGTTCTTTTCAGGTTAGAAACTGAAATTTAGGAACAAAACTTTTCAAACTCTTCCTCTTTTCTCCTGTCTCTCAATGTCTCTCTACCTCCCTCTCTCTTTCTCCTTCTCTTTCACACATATAAATGCACACCTTTTGATTTTTGGCAGCCAAGCAGATCATTTTACAGATGATAAAATGTGAGGCTGGATGAACACAGCAGGCCAAGCAGCATCTCAGGAGCACAAAAGCTGACATTTCGGGCCTAGACCCTTCATCAGAGAGGGGGATGGGGGGAGGGAACTGGAATAAATAGGGAGAGAGGGGGAGGCGGAACGAAGATGGAGAGAAAAGAAGACAGGTGGGGAGGTAGGGAGGGGATAGGTCAGTCCAGGGAAGACGGACAGCTTTTGTGCTCCTGAGATGCTGCTTGGCCTGCTGTGTTCATCCAGCCTCACATTTTATTATCTTGGAATCTCCAGCATCTGCAGTTCCCATTATCTCTCATTTTACAGATGCCTTGCTGTAGACAGATGACAACCCCTGCTCTCCTGCACACCCCCTGCCCAAATCCCAGTGTTTTCTGTTTATTTGAGGGTTAAGGGGAGGGAGGATCGGGGAGTGGCAACTTTTTCGAGAAGATTCAAGAAGGACCTTTGCATTTCTGGCCATCATAGACAATCCCTGTTCTCCAAGACACTTGTTTGTATCTCCTCTCGCTGCCCCACCCCCCTCCCTCCCCAGCCCATGCCCCTTTGCCCTGTTCAAGGGACTCTCTCTGAGGCCTGATGTCCCTGGGAGGTGAGATGGTGTACTTTGCTGCCACCGACTGGTCACTGGAGGTATCGACAGACTGACCCTGACGGAGCCAGCGTGCTGTCTGAGAGGATGTTAATGGGGGAGAGCTCGGTGATGTTTCACTGGTGCAAGGGCCCTCTGGGTTTGCTGGTTCTTTCCATTTCACCCAGTTTTGCTCAATGTTTGCTCACCTCTTTGATCGAAGACTTGACTTTGTTTTGAAGGTGTCACAGAAATGAAAGGTGTGTCCTCGTTATTGCTAGGTATTTTACAGTCACAGCCCAGCACCATCTCCTTAAAGAGGAAGCACACTTCATTCCTGGTTGCAGTGTTGTGGGATTGGGGCAGTGATGGGGAAGGGTGGAGGCGTGGGCGTAAGCATGGGCATGGGCATGGGCATGGGTGTGAGCCATGCCTCTGCTTTGGGTTCATATCCTGTGCAGCAGGGAGCGAGTATTCAATCCAGGCGGACACTCCCAGGGCAGAGATGAGGGAATGCCGTGCTGTCGGAGGAGCTAGCCAGGCCAGAGATGTGCAGTTCAGCCCCTGGGCAGCACATCACCCTCAATCAACATCAGCAAAAGCAGTGTGTCTGCTGCTTCGCATTATGGGAGCTGACTGGACACTGTGTTTCCGACCGGGGGAACCCACACTTGAATAGGAACTGGTGAGGGAAGGGGGGGAGGGTAAGATAAATGTCCTCAGGTTGGGACAGGCAGTATGCCAATGCGGGTCTTTCTTTAATGGGTATCCATGCCCACCCGTGAAAACATCATTCTCTGTGTGTGTCTCCCCACCGCCAGTGCCCCTCACCCCCGACCCTTGCCATGGCAAGTCGGAGATGTGAGTGTTCAAACAAGACGGTGAGATAGCGAACTGGTACCGTGTTTGAGCAGCTGCTGTGGGGAATGGGGATTTCCTCCCAGCTGTAGTGTCAATCTCGAGAGTGAGAGATAGAGTGAGAGTGAGAGACAGTGAGGGAGAGAGTGAGAATGAGAGTGAGAGAGGGAATGAGTGTGTGAGAATGAGAGTGAAAGAGTGAGAGAATGAGTGTGAGTGAGAATGAGTGAGTGAGTGAAAGAGAGTGAGAATGAGACAGTGAGAGTGAGAGCGTGCGAGAGAGAATGAGTGAGTGAGAGAAAGTGTGTGAGAATGAGTGGGAGAGCGCGAGTGAGAGAGAAAGAGAGAATGAGTGAGAGTGACAGAATGTGAGTGAGAAAATGAGAGAGTGAGTGAAAATGAGAGAGGGCCAGAGAGAGAGAAGACATGTGGCTGTATCAGCAGTCGGTAGTCCCTGATCAATCATTCCCCTTTTATTGCCTCAAATCCCCAAATGACTTGGAGCTGGAACTGCCTCCAGAGCGATCGGGTCCCAGTTCACCACCTCAGTGGGGATGTGGAGCTGGGTTCGTTGCCTCATTCAGCTAACACTCTCACAGATCCCTGAATGCAGGCTCCCAGAGTGAAGTACCGCTGCTGTGTCCCAAAACCGGGCCCAGCCTCCCGGCACTACCTGGGGGGAGATCCCCAGTGATCTCCCCGGGTACCCTGACTGATAGGTAACACTCCACCCACATCAGATCACCCGGTCATTATCGCTTTGGTGTGTGTGGGAGCTTGCTGTGCAAAGCGTGTCATTTGCAACAATGCTTAGCTGCAGAACCCTCTTAGACTGCAGTCAAAGGTGTGATAGAAATGAAAATATTTTCCTTCCAAGCTGTGATAAACAGCCTCCTCGGGGATCAGCCTCATTAACACAGTCTGAGAAAACAAGACTGAAAAGCTTACTGCTGAACAGTGGACTGTTAGCATCCTCCAGTGGACAAAGTGCGAACTGCAGGGCATAAATTGAGATCATTTTTCCCTGCTCTCTCTGGATTCACTGTAGGGGAAGCAATGGGTGTGAACAACAGACTGTTAAGGTTCTCTAAGATTACGAAGAGACCTTGATCAATTGGTTCAATGGGCTGAGGAGTGACAGATGGAGTTCAATTTGGGTAAATGTTTGATAAACTGCAGGGAGACTTATACAGTTAAAAGCAGGGGCGTTGTGTAATGTTCTTAAACAGAGGTCGCTCGTGGTGCAGGGACACAATTCTTTGAAGTCTGCGCCACATGTAGACTGGGTGGTTAAAAAGGCGTTTGGCAGGCTTGCCTTCAATGCTCAGTCCTTTGAGTGTAAGAGTTGGGACGTCATGTTGAGGTTGTACAGGACGTTGGTGAGGCCTCTTCTGGTGTACTGTGTCCAGTTCTGCTTGCCTGCTGTACGAAGGAGAGGGCAAGCTGGAGAGGGCTCAGAAAAGATTTACAAGGATGTTGTTGGAAATGAAGAGTTTGAGTTACAAGGATAGGCTGGGACTTTTTTCAGTGGAGCGTAGGAGGTTGAGGGGTGACCTTCTAGAGGTTTATAGAATCATGAGGGGCATAGATAAGTTAAATGATGAGGGTTTTTCCCTAGGGTGGGAGATTTCAAGGCTGGGGGTAGAATTTTTAAGGTGAGAGGAGAAAGATTTTAAAAAGACACAAGGGGTAATCTCTACTGGTTCATATGTGGAATGAACTGCCAGAGGAGATGCTGAATGTGGGTACAAATACAACATTGAAAACACATTTGGATTAGTGCACGAATGGGAGAGGTTTGGAGGGATATTGGCCAAACACAGGCAGGTGGGACTGGTTTAGTTTGGGAACATGGTCAGCGTGGACTGAAGGGTCTGTTTCCATGCTGTATGGCTGGATGACTCTATGTATCCAGAAGCCTGACTAATGACCTGAGGACCCAGGTTCAAATTCTGCAGGTGGCAGAATTTGAATTCAATTAAAACAAAACTTGGAATTAAGAGTCTCATGATGACCACTGTCGATTGTCAATAAAAACCCATCTGGTTCACTTTAGGGAAGGAAGCGGCCATCCTCACCTGGTCTGGCCTACATGTGACTCCCGAGGCACAGCAAAGTGGCTGACTCTGAACTGCCCTCTGGGCAATTAGGGATCGGCAATAAATGCTGTATGGCCAGTGTTGTCTGTGTCCTATGAAAGGATGAAAAATTGCACTCTTCACTCAAACCCAGGACCTGCCAACGCCCCTCAATGAACAGGAATCATCCTATTGACACGGAGAGGTGCAGGGGCGAACTCCCTGATGCCCTCATAATATTTATCCCCTCTGCCAGCATCCCTGGAAACAGATCACCTAGTCATTACCAGTTTGTGGGATCTTGCTGTGCACAACCTGGCCTGCCCAGCTTCCTACACCGTGACGATGCGTTGGAGAGTAGCTTACTGGCTGTGGGGCACGGTGCTATATAAATGTAGCTGCTTTTTTTTCCGTTTCAGCCGGGGCGGGGGAGCAGCCTTTGAATTAGAACTAGATTTTGTCATCACTCATTTACAGTGTTGAGCCGTATTCTGTTGGGGGGGTTGGGGTGATGGTTTTGACGTGGTGGGCTGGACGAAGCCGTGCAAAGCAGTGTGTTTTACGAAGGGTGATGGAAACCGAGGTCCGGTGGCGCAGGGGTAAGTGATCAGATCAGGGTGAGAAAAGCAAGTAAACCGCAGGAGAGAGTCGAACCTGAGTTGTTGGGTTTCGTGCCTGTCTGAATAAGTAATCGGCACAGAGTTACCCCAGCTCCACCAAATTGCCATCAGTATTGACCCGTGTGCTCTCTCTGTGTCTGAGGAGGCAGGAAGCGATAGGGAGTGAGGGGAAAGAGAACACTCCTGGTGTGAGGGATCAGAGTCGAACCTCGGCCTAACGCTGACATAACCCTGCTGTTTCCTTCTGCCCTCAACCTCTTGCTGCACTCCTCGGAGTGTGGCCCATCTCTGACAGTGAGGGAGGGGACCCCAAACGTTAGACTTGGCAGTGACACCCTCTTGCCCCCTGGTCAACAGGGTGAGTCTCCCAGTTTTGGTCCCTGTTCCTGCATTTCTGCTAATGGTCAGCAGAGGACAGCACCAACTCACGCTCAAGAGGTTTGGAAGGGTTTGAATCAGGATTCCACTCCCCACGCCCCCCACTCCTCAAACTCTGTCCTCCACCGACCCTCTGCTCTTTCTCTCTCTCCCTCCAACACTGACACTCTCTCTCTCTCTTTCTGACCCCGACGCTCTCTTTCTTTCTCTGCCCTCCTACTCCATCCCTCTCTCTGACTCTCACACTCTGTCTGACCCCCCAACTCTGTCCCTCTATCTGACCTCCCATTCCCTCCCCCGTCTCTCTTACCTTCCAGTTTGTTCTCTTTCTCTGACCCTCACTCTCTTTCTCTCTGAACCCCCCAGCTCTCTCTCCCAGTCCGACCCCAAGCTCTTTCTCTGTCTCTGTTTCTAACCCTGAGCCCTCTCTCTTTCTCTTTCTCTGTCTCTCTCCCTCTCTCCCTCTGATCCCAAGTTCTCCCCCACACTCTGTCTCTCTGCCTTGCAGTGACGAAGCGCTAGAATTATAACTGTCAGACTATGTATCTGGGAGAGCTAGTAACTGCGAGGTCTCCTGGAGTGTTAGTGGATATTTGTTTATCTTCTGGGGGCTTCCAACAGAAGAGAGAAAACATTAAACCATTCACTGCCGCTGAATCAAGGATAAACAGATGTTTAAAATTTAACGAGCTATCTCTGTCTTAAATACAATACATGACTTGGCCTCCACAACCCTCTGTGACAATGAGTTCCACAGATTCACCACCCACTGGCCGAATATTGTCCCTTCACTCTGAGGCTGTGCCCTCAGGTCCTAGTGTCTCCTCCCAGTGGAATCATCTTCTCTGTGTCCACTCTATCCAGGCCTCTGTAAGATTTATTAAGTAAATTTCCCCTCATCTTTCCGAACTCTAACAAGTGCAGACCCAGAGTCCTCAACTGCCCTTCATCCCTGGGATCATTCTTGTTAACTTCCTCTGGACCCCATCCAACGCCAGCACATCCTTCCTTAGGTATGAAGTTCAAAATTGCTCACATTATTCCAAATGCAGCTTGACCAGATCCCTGTACAGCCTCAGCAGTACATCCCTACTGTTGTGTTCTAGCCCTTTTGGGATGAGTGCAAATATTACAATTGCCTTCCTAATTGCCAACTGCATCTCTTTTTTATATTTGAAGAGAATCCTGAATCTCTTTTCTCCCAACTCTTGAATGGCTCCCTGCACCACTGTGCTCTGATCTGATTGCTCATTTTCCCTGTAGCCCCCACTCTCATCCACTCAGGGAGCAAGGATCTCAAATCTGTTAGACAAACTCAAGTGCTGAGGTGCCGTTATCCCTAACCCTCTGTCTGTCTCACTCATAGGCACAGCCCCTGTTCCTGACCATGATATAGTTAACCTAAGGGTTGGAACTGCCTTCTGAAATACAGCATCTAAGTAACTCTCTCCCCCTCCCTAATGTGTCACTGTGTTTGAAGCTCAGGCTCCAGCTCATCCACTCTGCGCAGGAGTTCCTCAAGTAACCAACACTTCATAGAAGATTGTAGAATCCCTAAGTGTGGAAACAGGCCTAACAAGTCCACGCTGACCCACAGAGCATCCCACCCAGACCCATCCCCCTATAACCCAATCTACACACCCCTGAACACTATGGGCAATTTAGCATGGCCAATCCACCTAACCTGCACATCTTTGGACTGTGGGAGGAAACCCGAGCAGCCGGAGGAAACCCGCACAGACACGGGAAAGAACATGCAAACTCGAGACAGACAGTAGCCCTAGGGTGGAATTGAGCCCAGGTCCCTGGCGCTGTGAGGCAGCACTGCTAACCACTGAGCCACCGTGCCACCCCAACTTGATACAGATCTGGTCACAATGAACCACAGTGGAGTCCACCAGCTCCCACAACATGCAGTTAAAGCACATTGCATGGCCCGGCAACTCTATTTTTATTAAATAGTTATTAATTTGATTTTAAAAAATTCTGTACTGGTCTTGTAGTTTGTAGCCTGTAAATATTTCTCCTGTTTAAGGTAAGTAACCTATAACAGATAGTCAAATCAAATCTATAAACTTGTATGGCTTGGTATCGCAAGTGCACATCTAAATAGAATATGGAACTTAGAATGTAGAACTTAGAACATGGAACATAGAACTTAGAACTTAGAACACAGAACTTAGAACATAGAACTGTACAGCACAGTACAGGCCCTTCAGTCCAAGATGTTGTGCTGACCTATTATCCTAAATGCTTCTTAAACGTTAATAAGAGCAAATTAAGAACAGGAGTAGGCCATCTGGCTTGTCAAGCCCTGCTATGCCGTTCGATAAATCATAGCTAAACCTATTGTGGACTCAGCTCCATTTACCTGCCCGCTCACCAGAGCCCTTAATCCCTTTAGTTCAACAATCTATCTGTCCTTCCCTTAAGAATATTCAATGAGATGGCCTCAACTGCTTCACTGGGTGGGAAATTCCACAGATTCACAACCCTTTGGGTGAAGATGTTCCTCCTCAATGCAGTCCATTTGAAGGATTTCTGCCTCGACCACCACAACAGTAGGGTTCAGATTCCCACCCACCTTGGAGTGAAAATGTTTTTCCTCACATCCGCTCTCAACATCCTGCTCCTTACCGTAAACCTACACCTCTACCACCCGATCAGTGATTCCTCTACCAAGAGGAAATGTTCCTTTCCATTTACCCTGTCTATGCCCCTCATAATTTTATACATCTGAATCATGATCTACCCCCTCCCTCCATCCCAGGCCTCAGTCTCCTCTGCTCCAAGAAAAACAGCCCAGTCTACTCAAGCTCCCTGGGACTGAAACTCTCCAGCCCAGGCAACATCCTGGTAAATCACCTCCGCACCCTCTCTGGCGCAGTCACGTCCCTCCTACAAAGTGGATTCTAGAATGGCACACAATATTTTAGCTGCAACCTAACCAACATTTTATACAATCCCAGCATTGCTGCCCTGCTCATAAACTCTGTGCTTTGCCAGATAAAAGCCAATGTCCCATGTGCCTTCTTAATTACTTTAGCTACCCATCTCACTACCTTAAGGGGACGGTGGGAGATGCACACTAAGGTCCCCATGATCATTGGTGTTTCCCAGGGTCCTATTGTTTATCATGTATCCCTCTTGCCTTGTTTGTCCCGCTCAACTGCATCACCTCGCACTTTTAGCAAGTGAATTCCATTTACCACTTATCTGTCCATCTGACCAGCCTGTCTACATCCCCCTGTAGTCTAATGCTATTCTCCTCACATTTACCTCTGTACTAATTTCCCTATCATTTGTGAACTTACTGGTTGCCCGTCCTACGTTCAAGTCCAAATTATTTATGTTAAACCTCAAACAGAAAGAGCAGGAACTCCAGTCCCTGTGGAGGCCCACTAGACACAGGCTTCCAGCCAGGAAAACACCTTTCAACCATCATCCTCTTCTTGCTGCCACTTGGCCAATTCTGGATTCAGTTGGCCAAATTTCCTTGGATCCTGTGGGCTCCCAGCTTCGTTATCAGTTTCCCACGTGGAATCTTATCAAAACTCTTGTGTTGATATCCAAGTAAGGTCATGCCCAATGCCATTCCCCTAGCACAGTGGCCCAGTATTTAGCGATGCTGTCTAACAGTGTCGGGGGCCTGGGTTCGATTCCCCCCTCGGGTGACCGTCTGTATGGAGTTTGCATGTTCTCCCTGTGTCTGTGTGAGTTTCCTCCCATAGTCCAGAGATGTGTAGGTCAGGTGGATTTGCCGTGGAGAATGCAGGGTTACAGGGATAGGGGTGGTGGGTCTGGGTGGAATGTCAACGTGGACTCAATGGCCTGCTTCCACGCTGTAGGGATTCTGTGATTGCCACAGGTCAGGAATTCCCAGAGCCCCCAGCAGCAGGAGCTCTGTTGTTGATTTATGATAAGAAAGATTCGCATTTATCTCATGCCTAACTTTGACCCCACGTTGCGTTTTAAAGCCAGTGATCATGTTAGAGGTCGGGGACTCTGGTGGGATTTCAGGAATATGGCAGTCAGTTGGTAAACAGCAAATCATGATATGGATAAAGGAATTTTTGAACGTTCTCTTGGCTGACCCTGGGTATGGAGGGACTCTCTTATGAGGAGAGTCGAGCAGGTTGGGCCTAAACTCATCAGCGTTTAGAAGAATGAGAGGGGACCTTATTGAAACTTAAAAGATTGTTAATGAAGTTGACGGGGTAGATGTGGAGTGACTGTTTCCCCGTGTGGGAAAGCCTAGGATCAAAGGGCATGATCTCAGATTATGACAGCGGTGAGGAGGAATTTCTGCTGTCTGAGAGTACTAAATCTGTGAAATTCATCACTGCAGATGGCTGTTGAGGTTTGGCTGTGAAGTGTACTGAAGGTTGAGATGGATTTTTAATCAGTAAAGGAATCAAGGTTAAGGGGTAAAGGCAGGAAAGGGGAGCTAAGGATTAGCACAACGACTGTGATCCTATTGAATGATGGAGCTGATGAGAATGGCTGTAGGGCCCCTGGACACGCTCAGGTGATTGGGTGGCTGGTTTGTGAAGCGGGGTGACCCTCCCCAGCTCCCACAACAGCCTGGGTTTAATTCCAGAGGGTGCTCCTGGGCTTGAGGAGATGGCACGTGAGGTGACCAAGAGAGTGGCCATTTTATTGACTGTCTTAATGGGGGAAAATGAGAGATGGAGACGGAGAGAGAATTCCAGAAATGGGACCACAGATGATTCTCATCGAGAACATGCAGAAGGCTGGAGATGGGGAACTCGGAGGCCAGATGAGCTTTAATGCAGGGAAAGGGAAAGAATTTGGTCAGAAATAAAGAGGAGCAAAAATGTGATGTGACAAAATGATGTGGTACGAGCTAGTAAGGTATGCAGGAACAGCGAGACCTGGGGGTGTGTGCAGAGAAATCTTTAGAGGTGGCCAGTGCAGGTTGAGAGGATGATTTAGAAAATAACAGAGCATCCTCAGAACAAGTCAGACACAAAAGAGAGAGCACTACAATTAGCCTTTTATTCGCGGGTTGGGGGGGACTGTGGTGAGGGGTTTTGGGGTTAGGACACAGTGTGTTCTACTCCAGGCACTGCATTTTGGACGGATGTCTAGGTCTTTGGAGAGGGCAGGGGTGAGGGGCAGAATTGACTGGATTGGTGCAGGAATGAGGGACTTCAGTTATGTTGGAGACTTTAAGCCTGTCCTTAAAGCAGAGACGATTGAGGCAAGGTGACCAATGTGTTTTCAACATGGTGAGCAGTGAGAAACTGCGTCCAATGATAGGAGGCTGGATCCAGAGAGCACAGACTGGCAGTGGGACTGACACAGGAATGATAGCTTATTGTAAAGGCCATCGTTTGCAGAGCTGTACATGTTTGTGATGGGGAAAGCACTGTATGAGGGCAGTGGATTAAAA